>NC_053489.1:303082046-303413712 GCF_905171775.1 Rana temporaria | reverse complement strand
TTTGTGACAAAAAGCAAGATTTTGGGGTGTAATTTCACATATGCCCATGGCATGTTTGAGCAATATCTCATTTAGTGACAACTTTGTGGAATACATTTTTTTTTTGTAATATTCCCGCAACTTGTGGCAAAATATAAAATATTCCATGGACTCAACATGCCTCTCAGAAAATAGCTTGGGGTGTCTACTTTCCAAAATGGGGTCATTTGGGGGGGGGGGGTGCTATCTTTGCATTTATGGCCTTCAAAACTGTCATAGGTAGGGAGGAGTGAAATCAAAAGTTTACGCAGGCAGTTCTTGGTTTTCGGGGTCCTATACTCGGCTTGGCTCCCAAAAAGTCTTACAAATGTGGTATCTTCATACTCAGTAGAAGCAGCGGGTTGTATTTTGGGGTGTAATTCCACATATAACCATGCCATGTGTGAGCAATATATAATTAATTTAGTGACAACTTTGTGTAATTTTTTATTGGCTTGTGACAAAAAAAAATATTCAATGGGCTCAACATGCCTCTCAGCAATTTCCTTGGGGTGTCTACTTTCCAAAATTGAGTCATTTGGGGGGGGGAGGCAGCGTTTGTACTGCAGTGCCATTATAGCACCTCAAGAAATTAGATAGGCAGTCAAAAACTAAAAGTTGCGTAAATTCCAGAAAATGTACCCTAGTTTGTAGACGCTATAACTTTTGCGCAAACCAATAAAAATACGCTTATTGAATTTTTTTTTAACCAAAGACGTGGCTGAAAAGATTTTGGCCTAAATGTATGACTAACATTGAGTTTATTGAAGTTTTTAATAACAAAAAGTAGAAAATATCTTTTTTTTTCAAATTTTCATTTATATTGCAAGAAATAAAAATCACAGAGGCAATCAAATACCATCAAAATAAAGCTCTATTTGTGGGGGAAAAAAACCCGCAAATTTCGTTTGGTTACAGCATAGCATTACTGCGTAATTACCAGTTAACCACTAGCCGACCGCGCACCGTCATTATACGGCGGCAGGTCGGCTCTTCTGGGCGAGAGCCTGTAGCTATACGGCGGCTCCTTGAGCCGCCACTAGGGGGCGCGTGCGCGCCGCCGGAGGCGCGCGCGCGCACCCCAGCTCGCCCCCGACTCCCGTGCGTGTGCCCGGCAGGCGCGATCGCCGCCAGGCACACGCGATCGCTCGTTACAGAGCGGGGACCGGGAGCTGTGTGTGTAAACACACAGCTCCCGGTCCTGTCAGCGGGGGAAATGCTGATTTTCTGTTCATACAATGTATGAACAGAGGATCAGTGTTTCCCCTAGTGAGGCCACCCCCCCCACAGTAAGAACACACCCAGGCATACTTAACCCCTTCCCCGCCCCCTAGTGTTAACCCCTTCACTGCCAGTGGCATTTTTATAGTAATCCAATGCATTGTTATAGCACGGATCGCTATAAAAATGCCAATGGTCCCAAAAATGTGTCAAAAGTGTCCGAAGTGTCCGCCATAATGTCGCAGTACCGAAAAAAAATCGCTGATCGCCGCCATTACTAGTAAAACAAATATATTAATAAAAATACCATAAAAATACCCCCTATTTTGTAAACGCTATAACTTTTGCGCAAACCAATCAATAAACGCTTATTGCGATTTTTTTTACGAAAAATATGTAGACGAATACGTATCGGCCTAAACTGAGGAAAAAAAATGTTTTTTTATATATTTTTGGGGGATATTTATTATAGCAAAAAGTAAAAAATATTCATTTTTTTTTAAATTGTCGCTCTATTTTTGTTTATAGCGCAAAAAATAAAAACCGCAGAGGTGATCAAATACCACCAAAAGAAAGCTCTATTTGTGGGAAAAAAAGGACGCCAATTTTGTTTGGGAGCCACGTCGCACGACCGCGCAATTGTCAGTTAAAGCGGCGCAGTCCCGAATCGCAAAAAGTCCTCTGGTCTTTGGGCAGCAATATGGTCCGGGGGTTAAGTGGTTAAAGCAGGGCAGTGCCAACTTGTTAAATGTGCTCTGGTCATTGAGCAGCCAAATCTTCCGGGGCTGAAAAACAAAAGTTTTTCAGGCTCTAGAAAAAACATTGTTTTTTTCAACTTCATCATTAAAACGGCCTTGCCTACACACGATCGTTTAAAAAAAAATCTCTAGCAAAGCGCAGTGACGTACAACATGTACAACGGCACTCTAAAGGGGAAGTTCCATTCGGATGACGCCACCCTTTGGGCTGCTTTAGCTGATTTTGTGTTAGTAAAAGACGATTCGCGCTTTTCTGTTACAGCGTAATGAATGTGCTTACTCCATTACGAACGGTAGTTTTACCAGGACGAGCGCTCCCGTCTCATAACTTGCTTCTGAGCATGCGCAGGTTTTTTACAACGTTAAAGCCCACACTTGATCATTTTTTACAACCCGAAAAACGACAACGTTTAAAACGTTGTGAAAAAATAGAGCATGTTCGAAAAATTTTTTTGCCTGTTTTTCAGAACCCGAAAAATGCTTGTTTTAAATTACATTTTTAAAAAAACGTTAGTTTTTTACAACCCGAAAAATGATCGTGTGTACGCGGCATGAGATATTTTTATGTCATTTTTCTTTATTTAATTTTTTTACTAGTAATGGCGGTAATCAATGATTTTTAGCAGGACTGCGAAATTGTGGCAGACAAATCAGACACCTAACTGACAGTTTTGACACTTTTTTGGGAACCAGTGACATTATTACAGTGATCAGTGCTAAAAATATGCAATATTACTGTACTAATGACACTGGCAGGGAACCCCACACGCGTTACACCGCTCTGCTGAAGTCACTGCATTTTATTACAAGCACTATTTTAGTTACTAAAATGTGAGTGTATTTACTTTTTTTTATTAAATATCTTCCAGTTTCAAAACGGAATTACACCATGTGCCTCCCTTTTTTTCTTCTTCTATAAACAACATTACACTGGAGAAACGGGTTTCCCATTTTAATAAAATCCTACTGAGGCATTTACCATCTAATCGGAGGCCGTGTCTGCTGAGGCAATTTTTTCTTGGTGTATCACACCACAAGTTTAATTGACTCATTAGGTATACCTGTTTGAGTTTAATCTTTCTGGTAAGCCTTTGGACTTTTTAGTGGTGGATCATCTATCAGAGAGTTTTCAGCACATTATTTTTCTCAAGTCACTTTGATGTTCAGTCCACTTCTTGACTGACTCTAAACCACTCTTTGGACTTTCTTATTATCACATTGCTTACCTGATGTACCGTTTTGACTGTTTATTTACTTGTGATATTTTTTTTTTATATTATCTTTAATAATAATAATATTTTTTAAGTCCTCTCTCCTTTTAAACACTTGCACATTGTCACTATTGTGTTTTGTTACCTTTTTTTAGGGGTTTACAGATCATGTAAATTGTGTATTTTTTCAAACACTTTTAGCCTCAGTTTACACTGAGGCCTTGTACACACGACCAGACATGTCCGATGAAAACGGTCCGCGGACCATTTTCATCGGACATGTCTGCTGGGAGGTTTTGGTCTGATGTGTGTACACACCATCAGACCAAAATCCCCGCGGACAGAGAATGCGGTGATGTATACTACACCGACGTTCTCTAACACGGAAGTACAATGCTTCCACGCATGCGTAGAATCAATTTGACGCATGCACGGGATTTCGGTCCGCTGGTTATACGTACTAACCAGAATATGATTTAACCTTTTAACATTAAAGAAATAAAATTAAATAGAAAATGTACCATCATCCTAATATTCTAGTAAAGAATTGGGTGTCCCAGGGAATCCCTATAACCCCTGAGACTCCAACAGGAGAAAGTGGGCGGGGAGGACTATACCGGTACTTTAAGAAATTGGTTGCACACAACCAGAGTGAGTCACATTAGATCAATGGTAGAAAATTTATTCACATAGATACATTAGACATGTACATGTATTTTTTATGCTGTCTAATGTATCTATGTGAATACATTTTCTACCATTGATCTAATGTGACTCACTCTGGTTGTGTGCAACCAATTTCTTAAAGTACCGGTATAGTCCTCCCCGCCCACTTTCTCCTGTTGGAGTCTCAGGGGTTATAGGGATTCCCTGGGACACCCCATTCTATACGTACTAACCAGCAGACATGTCCGACGGACAGGTTTCCAGCGGACAAGTTTCTTAGCATGCTAAGAAACTTTTGTCCGCTGGAAACCTGTCCGCTAGGCCGGAAAAATATCCGCTAGGCCCTACACACGGTCGAACATGTCCGCGGAAACTGGTCCGCGGACCAGTTTCAGCAGAAATGTTCGGTCATGTGTACAAGGCCTGAGACTACCCACTAGCGCTGCACTTATTCTCTACACGTTGTACTAATGACACTGGCAGGGAAGGGGCTAACATCAGGGGTGATAAAAGGGTTAAATCTGTGCCTAGCTGGTGCTTGCTAACTGTGTGGTGGATGGTCTGACTGGATGGAGACAGAGATTGGTGTTCCTGCTTAGCATCGGGGTATGGAGGGGTGAATACAGCGCGTTTTAGAAGCCCACCTACCATTTCAAGTATATAATATATATAGTCATATGTCGACCTGCCATGCAGTTCGTTGGCAAGCGTACCTCAAAGACCCACACCATTTTTCAGACATTTCCACGTCTGACCCTCCTCTGTCTACACAGGACAATCACATGATTATTATTTTTTATATACTGTTTTATATACTGTTTTAATTGATTTCTAGAATCGAAACTATCTATATATTTTTGTATTCTTTAATTTAATATTAGTGCATAAGTTGCTGTGTCACTCTGGAGGCACTTTGCCATGTGTAAATAGTTTGCTAGTTCCATTGGAATGTCCAATTTTAATGTCAAATTGCACTTTTGTGTCTAAATAAATCTATTTTTTTTAGAGAAAATTTTCTGTACGACTACATCCTTTACAATGTATTGTGCCTGAAAAGTCCAATAACTTGCCCCCAGTTTATTCCTTCCTCATACTTAAATAGGACGTGGCACCTGCCTTACCAGTCAGTGTCCACATGCTCACTACATGTGAGGATACTGCTCCCCTTTCCCTTCTCCCTTTTTTTCATTATCTTTCACGGTGCATTGGGTGACTCTGCTGGCAGCTGGAAAGGATGCAGGACAAGGTACAGTAGTGTTGGAGGTTGTTCCGCCACCACGCCTCCAAAATGCTACTACTGGTTGTGACACACCTCTCTCCACCCCCTCCTCTTCTTCTTCCTTTGTGGCCTCTTCCTGTGCTGATGTGTCCTCAGAACCAGCAGTGCTCCGTAGGCGTTCAAGGGGCTACGCAGGTTCGCAGGCAAAGAGATGCCATGCGGTGCTTGAGCTGGTGTGCTTGGGGGACAGGAGCCACGCTGGGGCAGAGGTTCTGTCAGCTCTGTAGGGGCATGCTTAGAGGTGGGTGATGCCACGCCAGCTTAAGCCAGAAATTATGGTTTGCGACAATGGCACCAACCTCCTCTCCGCCCTGCGACAGGGACAACTGACCCATGTGCCCTGTTTTGCTCATGTCCTTAACTTGGTGGTGCAGTGGTTCTTGGGCAGGTACCCGGGCTTACAGGATGTCCTGAAGCAGGCCAGGAAACTCTGTGTGCATTTCCGATGGTCATATAATGCCAGGGCTCGGCTGGCAGACTTTCAAAAGGAATACATCCTGACCAAGAACCGCCTAATCTGTGACATGCCCACCAGGTGGAACTCTACGTTGGCCATGCTGCAGCGGCTGCACACGCAGCAGAGGGCCATCAATGAGTATCTGTGCCAATATGGCAGCAGGACAGGGTCAGGGGAGCTTGTTTTTTTCCCCACGCCAGTGGGCCATGATCAGGGATGCATGCACTGTCCTGTCACCATTTGAGGAGGCCACAAGGATGGTGAGCAGTGACAGTGCATGCATCAGTGACACTGTCCCTCTTATCCACCTGTTGGAGCACACGCTGCGTGGAATAATGGACAGGGCCCTTGAGGCTGAACAGAGGGAGGAAGAGGAGGACTTCCTTACCTCTCAAGGCCCCCTTTATCCAGACAGTGTTCCTGCTTGCCCGCCTATCACACAGGAAGAGGACAAGGAGGAGGAGGAGGAGGATTTTGTCAGCATGGAGGTGGAGCCTAGCACTCAGCAGCAGCAGCAGCCTTCAAGGGATCAATTACAATACCAAGAAACCCATGGACTTGTACGTGGCTGGGTATCAGGACACGTACTTACCGAGACCGAGATGCTGCACCTTTGCGGACTGGCGCTAACCTTCCTCTGAGGGTGGAAACAGAGAGAGGGAAGCACCAGAAGGCACCGGCACCGGAGGGTAGCTGGGTAGTAGCCGAGGTGAAGATCACAAGTGTGGGATCCGGAATCCACAGGATACGTTAGAAGCCGGAAGCCAATGCGAAGTCAATCAGGAGCAGGAATAAGGAAGTCCAAGAAGCAAGCCAGGTTCAGGGAATGGAGACAGCAGCAAGTCTGAGATTCAAGCCGGGATCAGGGTTCACAGAGAGAAGCGAGTCCAAAGTCCAGAGCCGGGGTCAGGGGTAAGAGAAGGCAGCAATCCGATAAACGAGCCGAGGTCAGGTATGTAGTCAAGCAATCAGGTAATCCAGGTCAAGAGGTTAGTTCAAGAGATAAAGCACATACAGGAACTGATGACAAACCAGCAACCAGCAAAGGGGAAGGGGCTGGCTTAAATAGGCCGCACTGGCCACTGATTGGTCCACAGGAGTACAGCCACTGATTGGTCCACAGGAGTACAGGTTCAGGACCAGGTTCCAACGGACAGCACACAGAATAGCACTGAGCAGTGGCTCAGAGACAAAAGAGCTGGACCTTCAATGGAGAGATCCTGGGTTCGATTCCACCCAGGACCAACTGGGGAAAGAGACCGTGGAAGGTCTGCGCCCTGACAGTGCCCCCCCCCTAGGGGCGGACTCCGGACGCCCAAACTGTCCATTAACTCAGGATGTTCGCGTTGACAGGCCCGAATCAACCGAGGGGCATGAATGTTTCTGGAAGGCTCCCATGAACTGTCCTCCGGGGGATAGCCCTTCCATTTAATTAAGTATTGGAGTTGTCTCCCTCTTTTCCTGCAGTTAAGGATAGCTTCCACTTCAAACTCTCTTTCTCCTTCAACCTCTATTGGTGGAGGTGGAGGCTCCGCTCTCCCTTGGAAAGGATCCGGGACCAGGGGTTTAAGAAGTGAGGCATGAAATACGGGGTGAATCCGGTAAGAATCAGGTAAGGCCAGTTCAAAGGCTACAGGATTAATCTTGCGTTTAATCTCGAAAGGACCGATGAATTTCGGGCCCAATTTTTGTGAAGGAACAGGTAATTTTAGATTAGAGGCGGACAGCCAGACTTTCTCTCCCACCCCAAAAGTGGGACAGTCCCTTCTACCTTTGTCATAAAATTTCTTAAAGTCCTCCTGAGCCCGCTGCATCACCTCTTGTAAGTTTGAGAAATTCTGTTGAATGGATACTAACCGTTCTTGGACGGCTGGAACAGAAGCTTCGGGAATGGAGTCCGGTAAGAAGGGAGGATGGAAGCCATAATTTGCCCAAAACGGTGTTTGATTTGTGGAGGCATGAATGGAGTTGTTATATGCAAATTCTGCAGATACTAATAGTGAACGCCAGTCATTCTGGGAGACTGAGCAGAAACAACGGAGGTACTGCTCCAAGGTCTGGTTAGTTCTTTCCGTTTGGCCGTTGCTTTGCGGATGATAGGCCGAGGACAGACAAATCTTCACTTCCAGGGACTTACACAGTTCCCTCCAGAACTTGGATGTGAACTGTGTACCCCTATCGGATACGATACTCTTGGGGACTCCGTGAAGTCTAACGACCTCTTTAAAAAAAAATGTTTGCCGTATCGGAAGCTGAGGGCGTGCCAACCATGGGCAAAAAATGTGCCATTTTTGACAACCGGTCAACCACGACTAGAATCGTGGTGAACCCTTCAGAGGGTGGTAGGTCAACGATAAAGTCCATTGAGATGTCTGCCCATGGACGTTCCGGAATGGGCAGTGGCTTGAGAAGACCCCAGGCCCTGGTGTTAGGACCCTTGTTGCGTTGGCAACGGACACAGGAGGCCACATAAGTTTTGCAGTCACGCCGCCACTTAGGCCACCAGAAGGATCGAGCAATTAGTTCGGAGGTCTTACGTGTTCCAAAATGGCCTGCCATCTTGAGGTCATGGAAGGTACCCAGAAGTAGCTGTCTTACTTCCCTTGGCACGAAGATCTTATCTCGAGACCACCACAAATCTTCCCGTTTTACAAGTGAAGAGGTTTCCGGATCTGTACATTGGCGAGATGCCAATTTAAGAGAATTGAGGAAGTCTGATTGAGCGATCAGAAAAAAGTTTTGAGGGTTCAGGATAGTGCTGGGTTCTGAAGTATTAGGTGTTTCCGGGAACATTCTTGAAAGAGCATCGGCTTTACCGTTCTTTGAACCGGGTCTATAGGTTATGTGGAAGTTAAACCGCGTGAAAAAGAGGGCCCAGCGAGCCTGCCTGGGTCTTAGACGCTTAGCGGAACGCAAATACTCTAAGTTTTTGTGGTCTGTAAAAATTATGATAGGGTGAGTAGCTCCTTCCAGTAAGTACCGCCATTCCTCCAATGCGAATTTGATAGCAAGCAACTCCCTATCCCCAACATCATAGTTCTTTTCCGGCGGAGTAAGTTTCCGGGAGGCGTAAGCAACTGGGTGCGAGAGGGATTTTGGCCCCTGTCTCTGAGATAAAACAGCACCAGTGGCGGACTCTGAAGCGTCAACTTCCAGGATGAATGGGAGTGTTGGATCTGGGTGATGTAAAACGGGTGCCGAAGAGAATACTGACTTAAGCTTAATGAAGGCTTCCTGAGCTTCCCGTGACCAATGGAACCGATTCCCTTGACCTGTAAGCTTGGTGATGGGGGAGACAATGGAGGAGAACCCCACAATGAACCTTCTATAGAAATTGGCGAAGCCAATAAAACGTTGGACACCTTTTCTATCTGTAGGAGCCGGCCATTCCTGAATTGCCTTGACCTTTTGGGGGTCCATGGCAACCCCATCAGTGGATATAAGGAAACCTAGGAATTGTATTGAAGTCTTCTCGAACTCACATTTCTCTGCTTTGAGATATAATTTGTGTTGTCTGAGGATCATAAGTACTTTTTTAACGTGGTTCCGGTGTAATTCTAGCGTAGCTGAAAAGATTAAGATGTCATCTAGGTAGACAACAAGGAAGTCGTCCAGGTACTGACGAAAGATGTCATTGACTAAATGTTGGAAAGTGGCCGGGGCGTTACAAAGCCCGAAAGGCATCACTAAGTATTTCAAATGTCCGAATCTAGATCTGAACGCTGTCTTCCACTCGTCCCCTTCCTTGATCCGGACAAGATTGTAAGCTCCTCTGAGGTCGAGTTTTGAGAAGATGCGGGCCAAGCGGAAACGCTGGAACAGCTCTGGGATGAGTGGTAAGGGATACCGGTTTTTAATGGTGACCTTATTGAGCTCCCTATAGTCTATACAAGGTCGGAGTGAGCCATCCTTCTTCTCGACGAAGAAAATCCCAGCCCCAGCGGGAGAAGAGGAGGGGCGAATAAATTTTTTCTCTAAATTCTCGTCGATGTAGGCCTTGAGGGCCTTTAATTCAGTTTCTGAAAGGGGAAAAATACGGCCGAAGGGAATCTCAGAGCCTGGCAGGAGATCGATAGGGCAGTCATACGGCCGATGTGGGGGTAAACAATCTGCTTGTTGTTTATCAAAAACGTCTTTGTACCCCAAGTAGGCAGGAGGGACGTGTAGAAGGTTTTCCGGTGGGCTAATGAGGGTGGAGCAAGAATCAGGAGGAGGTAGCAGGCAATGCTGAAGGCAAAAAGAAGACGTGAAACTGATGTCTCTGGTGAGCCAATTGATACATGGTTGATGGAGCTGAAGCCAAGGGAGTCCCAGGATGATGGGGAACATGGGAGATGGGATGAGGTCCAACCGAAGATGTTCTTGATGGCCAAGATCAGAGATGACGTGCAGGGGAAGTGTTTCATGTGTAACCAATCCAGAACGGGGAAGTGACCCATCCGCTAGGTGGACTTGAAGGTGAGTATCTTTAGTGCGGTGAGGGATGCGCAGCTTTTGGGCCAGGGCCAAGTCCAGGAAGCTGCTGCATGCTCCCGAGTCAATGATCGCCGGTAGGCGGGTTGCCCCTCCCGGAAGCTGCAGGGAAAGGAAAAGCACAACGTAAGTCTGTGATAGATGCGAGACATGGTAATTGAGGGTTGGTGCAGGTTTCAACTTACAGGGTCTCACCGGACAGGTGCGCAAAAAGTGGCCGTCCCCACCGCAATAAAGGCAAAGGTTGGCTCGACGCCTGCGTAGTCTTTCTTCCGGAGTGAGGGGCGGACGTACTAAGCCAAGCTGCATAGGCTCTGGATCAGGTAATGAAGAAGTTGGTGAAACCGAAGGAGGTGTGGGCACCGAAGGCAGACGTGGCGGAGCCCAGCTGAGACGGTTGGACTGGAAACGTTCAGAACGCCTCTCTCGTAGGCGTCGGTCCAACTGGGTGGCGGACTGGATCAGACCCTCCAGCGTAGCCGGGGTTTCAGAACGTGCCAGTTCATCTTTTAGGGCTTCGGAGAGACCCTGGCGATATTGGTACTTTAGGGCCAACTCGTTCCACCCAGTATCGGCCGACCACTTCCTGAACTCGGCGGTGTAATCCTCCACTGGGCGTCTACCCTGGTTCAGATTATGGAGGGTGGATTCAGCAGTGGATGAACGCAGGGGATCGTCATAGAGCTTGGCCATGTGAATAAAAAAAACTCGTCAATAGTGTCCAAAGCGGGACTCCTCTGCTCCATTAGACCATGGGCCCAGGCCTGGGGTTCATCCGAGAGGAGGGAGATGACAAATCCCACTTTCACCGCCTCAGAGCAAAAAGTCCTGGGCTGTAAACCAAAATAAAGGGTGCAGGCGTTTTTGAAAGCTCTGAACTTCCTACGGTCACCCGAGAAGCGTTCAGGAGTGGGTACTCGGGGTTCCGGGTTCGTGGTCATAACTGCTGGGGTTAATGCGGCCTGAGGAGCGGGATGTCCAGTAAGAGGGGCTGCAGGTACAGCAGATGGCCCAGGTGGGATGGCAAGTTGTTGTAGGCGGCCATCCATCTGGAGATAGCCTTCTTGAAGTTTTTGCACAGCGTCCGTCAAGGCGGAGACCTGCTGGCACAAGGTCTCAAAAGGTGAGTGCGCCCGGTCGGTCTCAGACATCTGGCTGGTTTATACTATCAGGACACGTACTTACCGAGACCGAGATGCTGCGGACGGCTCACCTTTGCGGACTGGCGCTAACCTTCCTCTGAGGGTGGAAACAGAGAGAGGGAAGCACCAGAAGGCACCGGCACCGGAGGGTAGCTGGGTAGTAGCCGAGGTGAAGATCACAAGTGTGGGATCCGGAATCCACAGGATACGTTAGAAGCCGGAAGCCAATGCGAAGTCAATCAGGAGCAGGAATAAGGAAGTCCAAGAAGCAAGCCAGGTTCAGGGAATGGAGACAGCAGCAAGTCTGAGATTCAAGCCGGGATCAGGGTTCACAGAGAGAAGCGAGTCCAAAGTCCAGAGCCGGGGTCAGGGGTAAGAGAAGGCAGCAATCCGATAAACGAGCCGAGGTCAGGTATGTAGTCAAGCAATCAGGTAATCCAGGTCAAGAGGTTAGTTCAAGGGATAAAGCACATACAGGAACTGATGACAAACCAGCAACCAGCAAAGGGGAAGGGGCTGGCTTAAATAGGCCGCACTGGCCACTGATTGGTCCACAGGAGTACAGCCACTGATTGGTCCACAGGAGTACAGGTTCAGGACCAGGTTCCAACGGACAGCACACAGAATAGCACTGAGCAGTGGCTCAGAGACAAAAGAGCTGGACCTTCAATGGAGAGATCCTGGGTTCGATTCCACCCAGGACCAACTGGGGAAAGAGACCGTGGAAGGTCTGCGCCCTGACACTGGGACGAGGTGGCTGTGGATCATGTCGTCCTCAGTGACCCAGAGGGATCATTACTGGCTGGCAACCCTCCTTGATCCACGTTACAAGGGTAAGGTTGCGGATCTTATCTTGCCGGGGCAGAGGGAGCAGAAGATGAAACATCTTCGGGAGGCCTCGCAGAAAGGTATGTGCCAGAGACTGGGAGGTTACAAAATCCTGGTCCTGGACAACGTGTTGCTGAGGCTTCGGTCAGTCAAAGAAGGAGCGGTGGAGAAGGTGGCTGTCTGACCGATGCATTCAGACAATTTTTTAGTCCGCAGCCCCAAGGTATGAGCGGTTCCAGCAACCATCGCCAGCGTCTGTTTTACATGGTGCGGGAATACCTAGGGGCAAGATCAGACTTGGATACCTTTCCCACCGAAAATCCTCTGGCTTACTGGGTCTTGAGGATGGATCACTGGCCAGAGCTTGCACAGTATGCAATTGAGCTACTGAAGAAAAAAAGAAAAAACAGAGTGCGCCAATCTGAGTGCAGTAAGCCCAAATTTAATAGCTGGAGAAAAATAAATGTACATATACAAAATGCCTACTCACAAATTTGAAGTAGATGGTAGGCAAAGAGACCAAAATTGGGAGATGTGGGCGATCAGCAAGTAGATATGTGCCTGGAGTCCTGCAGTGGTCTTGGCTGGCGGTCATCCGGAATGTAAGCTGTAGCAGATGGATTGGAATCGGTGTCAGGGGACAGAAACACCGGAAAGCCACAGAGGATGCGGCGTGCGCTTCAGCGTGGAGCGCAGCGTGCCGTCGTCGCGCCGGAAGTGACGTGCAGGTCCGTGCTGGCCAATAGGATAACGCGTTTCACAGCGTCAGCTGTTTCGTCAGATCCATGCTGTCCATAGAGGACAGACGTATTAAAAAGGATATGAAATGCTGTGATAGGCTGGCGGCAAACATCAATTTAACAACATTGGCTAGAATGACAGAGATGGCGAGTGTATAAGCACTGCACCAGCGCAATATACAATGCAACTTAAATATGTTACCAATATGTATGACAGACATTATGGGGTATTATTGGGTATTATACAGCTCATATAGAAACGAAATGTTAAAAACCAGGTAATGACAAGGGGAAAAAATTATAAATAAATCAATATATAATATATATACCTAGGAAATCATCATTACAAGTATGTTAAATGTTTAAAATGTTTAAAATACCTCACATTACAATAGATAATAATAAAATTATCCTAAAAATTATTATCAATATTAATTATATTAAAAATCATTGGTAATATATAAAAAACAATATAATAAATTTAAAGATATATATATATATATACACACGCCTATGTATATTACATATACAATATGCACACATATACATCACCATATTGGGACCTATCAAAGGGATAACGAATGTATAAAAATACATGCATCCATAAAAAATGCACATATATATTTACACGCATAACACCATACACACACATATGTAATAAAAACATATGTACTTATATGGTATGGTAAAGGTATGGCTCACACAAGTGCAAACAAATACAAGACTGGTCATATAAGATGTATATATGCACGTACTCTCCAACAGAGCTACTCCTAATATGACGACACTAAAAAAATGGGGAAGAACAATAGGGCACATAATTGATAAAGACATCAGATGACATTATTAGTGTCAATTTCTTCATTCAAGCCATACGGCGACATGGTGTTGAGAGAATAGATCCAATAGGTCTCCTGTTTGCATAAACGTTGGAATCTTTCTACTGCTGTAGGGGTTTCAGGAATTGCTTCAATAACCCAAACTTGCAGTAGTGATGTATCGCTGTGATGGTGGGAAGCGAAATGCCGTGCTACACTATATTTGGGGTTAGCTCCTTGAACAGCCCGCCTATGTTCACCAAATCTTGTGCAAAGAGGCCTGATAGTACGGCCAATATATAACAGGCCGCAAGGACAAGAGATACAGTAGATGACATAGGTGGTCGAGCAGTTGTAAAAAGAATTCAATGTATACGTCTTATTATTAACTATAAAGTTCTTCTTGCCATGCGGGACATTAACACAGGCCAGACATTTAGATTTTTTACATTGATACATCCCAATCAAGGGGATCAAAGTTAATTGTTTGAGTCTTACTAGTTTAGAATTATCTGCGGGTTTGATTTTACTGGGCGCAATCTTGCCTTTTATATTGGGTGCTCTACGATAAGCAAATTTAGGTGAAGGGGTAATGGAAGAAGATAAGTGGGGGTCCTGAGTTAAAATGGACCAATGCTTAACGAAAATCTTCTCCATTTTTTTGTGTTTGGCATGGTATTGGGTAATGAAACGAGTGATCGGTGCTGTGTTGGTTTTTTGGGGTGGAGGTGGAGGGTTACTCAAATATAGATCACAAGCATTTTTTACAAGATTGGGGGGATATCCCTTGGAAATAAATTTATCTTTGAGGTTAGAGCTCAATTCATTATAATCTTCAGGTCTGGTACAGTTTCTTTTGAGTCGATGGAACTGACTTTTAGGAACATTATTAATCCATTTAGGGTGGTGACAACTGGAATAATGGAGATATGAGTTAACTGCTGTTGGTTTGGTGAAATTCTTTGTACTGATAATCTCATTATTATGAAAAAGCTCTAAGTCTAAAAAACATAATGAGTCCGGATCACTTACTGAGGTGAAACTGAGGCCGAAAGAATTATCATTGCAGTAAGCTACAAAATCGCTGATACTAGTAATGGGCCCGTCCCATATGATGATGATATCGTCTATGTAACGACCATAAAAAACCATATTGGCCGTAAATGGATTGTTCTTATTAATATGGTGGGCTTCCCATAAACCCATAGTGAGGTTAGCATAGCTCGGGGCAAAGTTCGCGCCCATAGCTGTGCCCCTCTTTTGCAAGTAAAAATCATTGTCAAATTGAAAATAATTGTGTTCTAAACAAAACCTGGTAGCTATAAGGATAAAATCAATCTGCTGTGAACTTAAGTTCGAGTCTTCTATAAGAAAGTGAGATACTGCCTTGAGTCCTACCGAATGAGGAATAGAAGTGTATAGGGAGCATACATCAAGGGAAACCCACTGATATGTAGGCTCCCAAGAGTAAGGGGATAGTAGTTCTATTAAATGAGTTCCATCTCGAAGATATGATGGGAGAGCCTGGGCCAAGGGTTGAAGGAAATGGTCTATGTATAAAGAATAGCTGGTAGTAATGCTGTCCATCGAAGCCACAATAGGGCGACCAGGTGGATTATTTAAATCCTTATGGATTTTAGGTAGATGGTACAGATAAGGAACATTAAAAAACGGTTTGAGAAAGAAGGCGGCCTCCAATTTGGTTAGTATACCATCAGCAAGTGCCTGTTTTATAAGGTCACTGGATTCCAGGGTAAAGGAGGGCAAAGGATCAGATTTAAGTTTGGTATACGTGTCTTTATCAGAAAGTAACCTTTTAGCTTCCAGCAGGTAATCAGATTTATCTTGAATGACTATACCCCCTCCCTTATCAGCAGATCTAATAGTAATGGTGGGATTGGTACTGAGGGTCTGTAATGCTTTATGTTCTAATGGAGTAAGGTTCTTACAGAAATTGTTTTTGTTGGGAATGTCATGTTTGCAGAGTTCCGTAAGCTCCTTAAAGACCACCTGGTAAAAGGTGGAAAGATAAGGGCCTTTTGATTGGGTAGGGTAAAAAATGGATTTTGGTCGAAACTGAGTATGTATTATAGAGCGAGGAGATTGAGTATATTGAGACCACACTACAAGATCATCCTCGTCACTATCATCATTCCAGAGATCACACAGGTCATTTAGGGCCTGAAGGTCAGCGGAAGTGTCAACACTAGATGCAGTGATAGAAGGCACAGTAGGTTCTGGATGAATATCATAGGTTTTCATATTAAAGTGTCTTTTTAAGGTAAGATTGCGGATGAACTTATTAAGGTCTTTGAACATAGTAAAAGAATTGGGATAAAAAGTAGGAGCAAAATTTAACCCTTTAGCGAGTAAAGATGTTTCTTGCGCATTTAGGAGAGTAGAGGATAAATTATATATCTTTACAGTTTCCGTAATTTGTCCGGGCGTGGAAGATGTTGATCTATGTTTGCCCCTACCTCCTCTGGTACCTCTTCTATGTGCTTTCTTTTTGTGTGGGAAGGTACAGACTTCGGTAGGGGTGGTGGCACTAAAAAAGATTCCAAAATGGTGGTGTCAGGAACGACTTCGGATGTAGTAGTAGTAGTGTCATTGAGATGTTTGAGATCACTACCAGATGATACATCTGTATTGGTAGTGACAACGACAGGAGAGTCATTATGGGGCAGGCTGTGGTCAATATTATCAATCATATTAGGAACAGGGATAGGAGGACTGGAGATCAAGGGTCTCACTTTATCAGGTAAGTGGATGTATTGAGTAGGCCAGGTGGATTTAGGTGTCACAATAATGGACATAAGTGGTACCGGAGCGGAGCTAGACAACTTCTTTTTCCAATTGAAAACTCTATTTGATGCATAATCATCAAGATCTCTTCTAAATTTACCCAACTTATTTTGAATAAGAGAGTCTTCACTTTTTTTGGTGTTAATTTTAAAAGTTTTAAACCATTCAACTGGGAGGTTGGGGTATATAGAGTAAAAACTGGCAATGTTATCTATAATCTTCTGTCGTAGCAAAAGATAACGTTCGTTTCTATGTTTAATAAGAATCTTGATCCATTTTAAGCTGCAGAATTCAGCTATATCAGCCCATTCCTTACAGGTATCAGTATCCAAAAAGGTACATGCCTTGAGGACCCCTTCACCTAAATTTGCTTATCGTAGAGCACCCAATATAAAAGGCAAGATTGCGCCCAGTAAAATCAAACCCGCAGATAATTCTAAACTAGTAAGACTCAAACAATTAACTTTGATCCCCTTGATTGGGATGTATCAATGTAAAAAATCTAAATGTCTGGCCTGTGTTAATGTCCCGCATGGCAAGAAGAACTTTATAGTTAATAATAAGACGTATACATTGAATTCTTTTTACAACTGCTCGACCACCTATGTCATCTACTGTATCTCTTGTCCTTGCGGCCTGTTATATATTGGCCGTACTATCAGGCCTCTTCGCACAAGATTTGGTGAACATAGGCGGGCTGTTCAAGGAGCTAACCCCAAATATAGTGTAGCACGGCATTTCGCTTCCCACCATCACAGCGATACATCACTACTGCAAGTTTGGGTTATTGAAGCAATTCCTGAAACCCCTACAGCAGTAGAAAGATTCCAACGTTTATGCAAACAGGAGACCTATTGGATCTATTCTCTCAACACCATGTCGCCGTATGGCTTGAATGAAGAAATTGACACTAATAATGTCATCTGATGTCTTTATCAATTATGTGCCCTATTGTTCTTCCCCATTTTTTTAGTGTCGTCATATTAGGAGTAGCTCTGTTGGAGAGTACGTGCATATATACATCTTATATGACCAGTCTTGTATTTGTTTGCACTTGTGTGAGCCATACCTTTACCATACCATATAAGTACATATGTTTTTATTACATATGTGTGTGTATGGTGTTATGCGTGTAAATATATATGTGCATTTTTTATGGATGCATGTATTTTTATACATTCGTTATCCCTTTGATAGGTCCCAATATGGTGATGTATATGTGTGCATATTGTATATGTAATATACATAGGCGTGTGTATATATATATATATATCTTTAAATTTATTATATTGTTTTTTATATATTACCAATGATTTTTAATATAATTAATATTGATAATAATTTTTAGGATAATTTTATTATTATCTATTGTAATGTGAGGTATTTTAAACATTTTAAACATTTAACATACTTGTAATGATGATTTCCTAGGTATATATATTATATATTGATTTATTTATAATTTTTTCCCCTTGTCATTACCTGGTTTTTAACATTTCGTTTCTATATGAGCTGTATAATACCCAATAATACCCCATAATGTCTGTCATACATATTGGTAACATATTTAAGTTGCATTGTATATTGCGCTGGTGCAGTGCTTATACACTCGCCATCTCTGTCATTCTAGCCAATGTTGTTAAATTGATGTTTGCCGCCAGCCTATCACAGCATTTCATATCCTTTTTAATACGTCTGTCCTCTATGGACAGCATGGATCTGACGAAACAGCTGACGCTGTGAAACGCGTTATCCTATTGGCCAGCACGGACCTGCACGTCACTTCCGGCGCGACGACGGCACGCTGCGCTCCACGCTGAAGCGCACGCCGCATCCTCTGTGGCTTTCCGGTGTTTCTGTCCCCTGACACCGATTCCAATCCATCTGCTACAGCTTACATTCCGGATGACCGCCAGCCAAGACCACTGCAGGACTCCAGGCACATATCTACTTGCTGATCGCCCACATCTCCCAATTTTGGTCTCTTTGCCTACCATCTACTTCAAATTTGTGAGTAGGCATTTTGTATATGTACATTTATTTTTCTCCAGCTATTAAATTTGGGCTTACTGCACTCAGATTGGCGCACTCTGTTTTTTCTTTTGATCGTTTCAGAGCAATGCTTCTGCTTTAAGGTGCTGCCGCTAAGTGTTTCCCACAGCCACTTGCACCACATTGTATTAATCCAGGACTTTCATTGGACACTTTTATTATTGGACTCTAGCATTAGAATTGCATATACCTCATTTTTATTCATTGGTTGCTCCGCAGGATCTTGCGCCACATTTCCGTTTTTTGCAAATTGAGCTACTGGCCTGTCCTGCAACCAGCGTTCTTTCGGAACAAACATTCAGTGCTGCTGGAGGCTTTGTAACTGATCACAGGGTGCGCCTCTCCACTGACTCGGTCGATCGACTGACCTTCATAAAAATGAATCAGGCTTGGATCACCACCAGCTACCAAGCACCTGATGCTGATGTAACTGAATATTTTTTTTTGAAATGTCAGATCCCTTCAAGACTGCCTATGCTGATGCTGAGTGACTATCCTGTTATGCTAAGTGACTATCCCTTTCCTCCTCAATGATCATGCTGATAACTTGTTAGAACATTTTTGGTTCTGGGCACCGCCACCAGTGGCTAAGGCCCAATTTTTCTGCCCCTGTTTAACAAAGGCCTGTAATTACAATTTTTGATGCAATACTTTGCAGCAGGGCTTATTACTGCGCTCCAACTAGAGTATCTGTGAGGGGTTGCAGTGTTGTGGCACCAGAACCAGTGCCTAAGGCCCAATTTTTCTACCCCTGTTTAACAGGGGCGTGTAATTACAATTTTTGATGCAATACTTTGCAGCAGGGCTTATTCAGGGGTCAAGTCCTGGGGAAAAAAGTGTGGGAACTCCCACCCAAGATCCACTCCCTCACCAAAAAAAAAATGATACGCTCATATGCATAATTACTTAACCACATGTTTTTTTTTTTTCGATCCACTGTACCTTAGTAATCCTTTATGTTACTGGCCGCTTCCTGTATATGGATTCATCGGGTAGTGTGCGGGTATCCCGTCGCTTCCTCAATGCCGCAATGTCTCCTGGGAGCTTTTGTCATTGTTCCCAGGAGACATTGCGGAGGTCTGCCTCGAGTTATCGCAGGATTTAGAAAGAACTTTAAGCAAGTTCTTTCTGAATCCAGCAATAACTTGCGGCAGACCTCCGCAATGTCTCCTGGGAATAATGACAAAAGCTCCCAGGAGACATGGCGGCATCGAGGAAGTGACGGAATACCTGCACACTACCCGATTAATTCATGTAAAGGAAGCGGCCAGTAACATAAAGGATTACTAAGGTTCGCCTGCCCCTGACAGTGACTCGAGCTGGGCATCGCCGCTTAGTGAAGATTTGGCTCGGACGGCATGGCTACTCTCGGCTACTCTAGTCCTCAGGAACTGCGTTCCTGCTGTGAAAAAAGTGCAGGGACTCCGTTCCCACGTGTTCCCGCAGGACTTGAGCCCTGGGCTTATTACTGCGCTCCAACTAGACTATCTGCGAGAGGTTGCAGTGTTGTGGCACCAGCACCAGTGCCTAAGGCCCAATTTTTCTGCCCCGCTTAAACAGGGGCGTGTAATTACAATTCTTGATCTAATATTTCATAGGAGGGCCCATTCCTGCGCCCACCAAGAGTAACTGTGAGGGCTTACAGTGTTGTGGCACCAGCACCACCACCACCAACAAAGGCCCAATTTTTCTGCCCCTGTTCAACAGGGGCATGTAATTACAATTCATGATCTAATCTGTTCCCCTCACACAGATCCTCAGTGTCTGGGAGCTGCAGGCAGATGTCTGTTGGAGGGGGGCTGATGTCATCCTAGCTTGCAAGGAGCCCGGGAGGAAGGACATCTATCGTGCTGTTGAGGTTGGTAAACTTATTAGGAATATAAATATGTAGCGCTTAAATGATAATCAATGCTAAAAATCAAATACCAATAAATATAGAAGTATAACACACAAAACAATAATGAATAAATTGTGTTTGAATCATATATGAGTCCCTTTCCATAGGAACAAAAATTGTGCCGCTGGTACGTGATGTAAAGTGGTCTGTTATGCCTGTTGGCCGATGGCCAGACACAAAAGTTGTTGTGATCAACTGTTATTAAACAAAAAAGTTCATCAAAAAAGTCAATCAAGTGAATAGGTGAATGGACGAAATAAAGTGACTTCTCCAATGTGATAATCCCACCACCGAAAGCAATGCAGGCTTACCGGAACTCGTTGACTTACGATGACATACGCCACCGAAAGTCAGATAAAGCTTGATATGACTGATGTCATGGACGGTCCTTAGCAGAGTCGTGCATTAACCGGACGTCATGTCTTCAATAAAATGGATTGCTTTCGGTGGTGGGATTATCACATTGGAGAAGTCACTTTATTTCGTCCATTCACCTATTCACTTGATTGACTTTTTTGATGAACTTTTTTGTTTAAAAACAGTTGATCACAACAACTTTTGTGTCTGGCCATCGGCCAACAGGCATAACAGACCACTTTACATCACGTACCAGCGGCACAATTTTTGTTCCTATGGAAAGGGACTCATATATGATTCAAACACAATTTATTCATTATTGTTTTGTGTGTTATACTTCTATATTTATTGGTATTTGATTTTTAGCATTGATTATCATTTAAGCGCTACACATTTATATTCCTTTGTCTCTTTTACTTTTCTCATACGAGCCGTGTTAGCAGCTACCATTTATTTCATATTGGCAGCGCAGGGTATTCACCTTTTTTCCATTTTGGTAAACTTATTAGGGAGGGAGGATTGTGTAGAAACTGACCTGGGCGGGTGTGATGATTGTGCTAGTGGGACACCCCCCACCCCCCCCTGTAATGTGCTCTCTTGTGCCCACTATGTCATGTGCTGTGCCATGCAGTGTCCACCATGTCATGTGGTGTTGTGCAGTTCCCACCATGGTATGTGCAGTACCCACTATATAATATGCAGTGCCCACCATATAATGTAATGTGCAGTGCCCACCAGGTAATGTGCTGTGCTCACTGTGTGTATGTGCTGTGTTGTGCCCACCATGTAATGTGCTGTGTTGTGCAGTACCAACCATGTCATGTGCAATGCCAACCGAGTAATGTCCTGTGCCCACCATGCAATGTGCTGTGCCATGCTCACCATTGAATGTGCTGTGCAGTGTCCACTTTCATGTTTTGTGCCCACCAAGTAATGTGCTGTGCTTACCATCTAATGTACTGTGCTCCCCCCCCTATGTAACATACTATGCTATTACCCCCCATGTAATGTACTATGCTATTGCCCCCCATGTAATGTACTATGCTATTACTCACCTATTTTTAGATCTTGGGTGTCAAGAGGTTAATCTATTCTTAGATCTTGGGGTCAAGAGGTCAATCTATTTTTAGATCTTGGGGGTCAAGAGGTCAATCTATTTTTAGATCTTGGGGTCAAGAGGTCAATTTATTTTTAGATCTTGGGGGTCAAGAGTTCAATCTATTTTTAGATCTTGGGGGTCAAGAGTTCAATCTATTTTTAGATATTGGGGGTCAAAAGGTCAATCTATTTTTTAGATCTTGGGAGTCAAAAGGTCAATCTATTTTTAGATCTTGGAGGGTCAAAAGGTCAATCTATTTTTAGATCTTCAGACAATTTCTTTCACCGCTCCAGGTGAGTCTCGTAGGTCATCAAGGGTAGTTTGAACCACCAGGGTGCCGGCAATGCTGATTGTAGCAAAAAAAACGAAAAGAACTCTGGACAGCCGCACTCCAAAATGACTTAAAATAAAGTTGGTCTTTTAATGTAAAAAGTACATACAGGCACTGCAAACAACGGATACAGAATGGCCGACGCGTTTCACGCTGCAATTCAGCGCTTAGTCATGGCTAACATAGGTTCACACTGAAAAAACATATATACCCATACCACCATCATGTGAGAAAACATTCGCCAATGGCGAGGCTAGATCAATTAAACAATTAGACAGTTGATTGCATACATATTAAAACCAATTTATATGGAACAGGTGATGTAACCTATCTTGCAATTAACATGTTGAAGTGAAGAAAAAAGACAAAAACAAAATAAGAAATGAATAAAAACATACATATGCATGGGACATGTAAATAGACAAACCACATCTATATGTCTCTTAGGGTCTCCAAATAAGCAAAGTGACCATTGTGACTCATGTGAGACTCCACTTAAAGTTGTATTTATATGTGTATAAAATGAGAGACAAAAAACGAAAAAGAAAGAAAATATATAAATAAATAAAAAGTAAGTGAATAAAAATAAAAATAAAATTTCATTTATTGTGCTTTGTGAGAGACACAACTATTATAAAGATATATATGTAGACACTCCTGTGTGAAATTGTGAATATACCCATCGAACTATGTCCTGGGGGTGAAGGTTGAAGTGCTTCTAAATCTTTTACATTTTATTTTATTTTTTATTTTTTATGTGTATCATTTTACATATTTTTATTTTATTTTATATTTATCTTTTGTTTTTAAGTTTTTTAAGTTTTTTAGAATTAATTATCTAGTGTTTTACTATATGTGTTATTCTAAAACAAAAAATGAAAAATAAAGTGTTGAATATAGAGAATTATCATAATCAAAATTACAATTAAAAAGATTGGCTTCTGTGTATTAGTGTTAATACCAATATCTTAAATTTCATTTTTATTCTTATATGTAATATATCAGCTGTGACTTAGTGTTAATAAGCATATAGTGGAAATCAAGATGTAATCCATCTGTTTTATATGGTAAACTCGAGAAGATTGCTCTAGGTCATGTATATCAAACCAAAAATATATATACATATGGAGATTGCAACTATCACGGCCTCTATATGTCTAGTTATGAGTTGAAGACACAGTACTCATATAGAGTGAAAATTAATTGGGAGACAAAATACAGGCTCTCCAATACAGAAATCAATATCTAGAACACAAAGGCATGACTCTCCAAAAGGCTGTACAGATGTAAATAGAGTTAATGTCCTTCTCATGAACAAAAGTTAAATGAGTGTAGAACAAGCTCAAATAGTTGATCAAAAAAAAACAGAAGGAAGAGAACATGCCCTGTACATAAGAGTTGACAATAATTTATGACTGATGGTTGACATGACCATAACTTGGTCGATATCACGATCTGATGTATTGTGTCCATAAAACACACAGGATTTGTGTGTATGGACATTAAGTCGACAGTGGTATAACACTGTGGGACACTAAAGTGATCGGTTTATCATAGGGACCCTGATCGTGACTCTCCAGAAGGCCGAAATGTAAAACCATTGAGGGCAATAATGCTTTAGTGTATATTATCCAGCATATGTAGAACTAAGCTGAAAGATAAATCATAAATTTGAGAAAGATGTAGTTATGATGTATGTTATAGAGGAGGACATATAGTCCCCGAGAAAAGAAAGAAAAAAGAAAAGAAAAAAAAGAAGAAAAAGAAAAAAAGGAAAAGGAAAAATGGTGATGGATATAATGTTCCGTAAAATTGGGCTTCAAAGAAGCACCGTTGGAACCGAAAGGGGGAGGGATTTAGATCTTTAGTATCAAATCGGCACACAACATGAGAAATATTCTCATGTGATACAGAATGTTATAAAATAAAATAAAATATGTGAAAATAAAGATTGAATGTCAATTAGCAAAAATATGATAGATGAAATAACACAGACACTATAATAGTGACTATGTGTCTGGCCAACTAGATTAAATGAAAGTCCATAGTAAGCGTATCGGTTAGAATAAAATTGACATCCAAAATGAAATGGCCATATCTGTGAATACTATAAATACAGATATGTACCGATCCATCCCCTCTCCCCTCCTAGCAGAACCCCTCTGCATCTCAAGACGTTTAATAAGGAACCCGATTGATGATGGGTCTGCATAAAGGTGGAATGCAGCAAAGTGATGCATGTATATCGGACCCACATGAAAGCTGGTCCATCTATGTTCCAATATGTACCTGTGTAGTGCAGTGTCATTGACACTGCACAACATATATATTAAAGACCTAGTATATTAAAACAGTATTGTAAATAGATAAAAAACAGTCACTATGTATAAAATAATATAATATAGTATAGGCATGTGGAATGTTTTCAGTGTGAACCTATGTTAGCCATGACTAAGCGCTGAATTGCAGCGTGAAACGCGTCGGCCATTCTGTATCCGTTGTTTGCAGTGCCTGTATGTACTTTTTACATTAAAAGACCAACTTTATTTTAAGTCATTTTGGAGTGCGGCTGTCCAGAGTTCTTTTCGGTTTTTTTGCTATTTTTAGATCTTGGGGTCAAGAGGTCAATCTATTTTTAGATCTTGGGGTTTAAGAGGTCAATCTATTTTTAGATCTTGGGGGTCAAGAGGTCAATCTATTTTTAGATCTTGGGGTCAAGAGGTCAATCTATTTTTAGATCTTGGGGGTCAAGAGGTCAATCTATTTTTAGATCTTGGGGTCAAGAGGTCAATCTATTTTTAGATCTTGGGGGTCAAAAGGTCAATCTATTTTTAGATCTTGGGGTCAAGAGGTCAATCTATTTTTAGATCTTGGGGGTCAAGAGGTCAATCTATTTTTAGATCTTGGGGGTCAAAAGGTCAATCTATTTTTAGATCTTGGGGGTCAAAAGGTCAATCTATTTTTAGATCTTGGGGTCAAGAGTTCAATCTATTTTTAGATCTTGGGGGTCAAAAATAGCACCTGTTAAGTGCCTGAAAAAACACCTCTCCTCCAGCCCCAGTGTGAGAGCCTGAGGGCTTTCACACTGGAGCGGTGCGCTTGCAGGACATTAGAAAATGTCCTGCAAGCAGCAACTTTGGAGCGGTTTAGGAGCGATGTAAACCAGGGCCGTCTTAATGAGCGGGAACACCTGGGCACGGACCAGGGGCCCCAGCTGCCCAGGGGCCCCTGCACTTTTCCCGTCCTCTTGTAGACATGTACTGCTCCTTCTTTCTTAGGGGGTAAATTAAAGCGGAGGTTCACCCTAAAAACATTTTTCTAACACTACATTGTGCATACTTCCAACATTTACAGTATGCTGATTTTTTATTTTGCTGTACATAACGTCTTATAGCTATTTTCCACCCGGCTTCCGGGTTCTCACTCCCGCGGGAGTAGGCGTTCCTATGAAGAGGTGTAGTGTCATGTGGGACTTCGCCCAGATGATTGACGTCTTGACAAAACATTCCCCCCCGGCGGATAAGGCGCGTCACGAGTTTCCGAAAGAAGCCGAACTGCGAGTCGGCTCTATACGGCGCCTGCGCAGTCAGCTCAACACGGCTCCTAGTCGGTGCGCAGGCGCCGTATAGAGCCGACTCGCTGTTCGGCTTCTTTCGGAAACTTGTGACGCGCCTTATCCGCCGGGGGGGAAGGTTTTGTCAAGACGTCAATTATCTGGGCGAAGTCCCACATGACACTACGCCTCCTCATAGGAATGCCTACTCCCGGTGGGAGTGAGAACCCGGAAGCCGGGTGGAAAATAGCTATGACGGTATGTACAGCAAAAAAATCATAAAAAATCTGCATACTGTAAATGTTGGAAGTATGCACAATGTAATGTTAGAAAAATGTTTTTAGGGTGAACCTCAGCTTTAATATATTTTTCTGGGCCCCATCAGGTCAATAGAAGGTGGGAGCTGAGGGCGCGCACACGGGAATTTTCGTGACCGCCGGGTCCTCATCACGGATCACGGTGAATCACGGTGAATTGCTGCTGATAGCGGCCGTTCACCACGTGATCGCTCCGTCCAATGACGGAGCGATCACAGGTAAACAAACCGGCGTCATTTGATGACGCCGGTTCCTCCCTCCTCTCGCTGTACCGATCGGTACAGTGTGAGAGGAGAGCGCGGATGGCAGCAGCACTGTGGGATGGATCTGTGACTATTGCAGTCACAGATCCATCCATCCCTGCTCAGCCATCCCTGCATTAACCCCTGCAATACTCTGCCTTCCCTGTGCAATACTCTGCAATACTCTGCCTTCCCTGCGCAATACTCTGCAATACCCCCTGCGCAATACTCTGCAATACCCCCTGCGCAATACTCTGCAATACCCCCGCACAATACTCTGCAATACCCCCTGCGCAATACTCTGCAATACCCCCTGCGCAATACTCTGCAATACCCCCACGCAAAATACTCTACAAAACCCCCGCGCAATACTCTGCAAAACCCCCGCCCAATACTCTGCAAAACCCCCACGCAATACTCTGCAAAACCCCCGCGCAATACTCTGCAATACCCCCCGCGCAATACTCTGCAATACCCCCGCGCAATACTCTGCAGTACCCCCTGCCCAATACTCTACAGTACCCCCTGCCCAATACTCTGCAGTACCCCCTGCGCAATACTCTGCGCAATACTCTGCAATACCCCCGCGCGATACTCTGCAATACCCCCGCGCGATACTCTGCAGTACCCCTTGCGCAATACTCTGCAGTACCCCCGCACAATACTCTGCAATACCCCCTGCGCAATACTCTGCAGTACCCCTTGCGCAATACTCTGCAATACCCCCCGCACAATACTCTGCAATACCCCCCGCACAATACTCTGCAATACCCTCCGCACAATACTCTGCAATACCCCCCGCACAATACTC
The DNA here is from genome assembly GCF_905171775.1 of Rana temporaria. NCBI lineage: Eukaryota > Metazoa > Chordata > Amphibia > Anura > Ranidae > Rana > Rana temporaria. The sequence continues at coordinate 303,386,637 of NC_053489.1, read as the reverse complement.
TGCAATACTCCCGCACAATACTCTGCAATACCCCCGCACAATACTCTGCAATACCCCCGCACAATACTCTGCAATACCCCCGCACAATACTCTGCAATACCCCCCGCACAATACTCTGCAATACTCCCCGCACAATACTCTGCAATACCCCCGCACAATACTCTGCAATACCCCCCGCACCAATACTCTGCAATACCCCCGCACAATACTCTGCAATACCCCCCGCGCAATACTCTGCAAAACCTGACCAATACTTTGCAATACCCCGGCCAATACTTTGCAATACCCCGGCCAATACTCTGCAATACCCAGAAAATACTCTGGGGAAAAAAATGCGTTTTAACCACTTTCCGCCCACGTCATATGAGGTCCTTGACTTTGTGCAGGGATATCTAAATGATGCCTGCAGCTACAGGCATCATTCAGATATTATTTTTTTCAGCCGGCGATTCTCTACACCATAAGAACGATCATGGCGGCTGTTCTGCCTCTTGATCGTTCTTACGGGAGGCAAAAGGGGACGTCCCCACTCCCTTCGCCCTCCGGGGCTTCTTCCGACTCACCGCTGCAATCGAAGCCAGGATCGTTTTTTTTTTTTTTTTTTTTTTTTTTTTTCAGGCTTCCCAGCCTAGAGGTGAGATGTGGAGTCTTATTGACCCCATATCTCACTGTAAAGAGGACCTGTCATGCTATATTCCTATTACAAGGGATGTTTACATTCCTTGTAATGTGAATAAAAGTGATCAAAACATTTATTTTTGGGGAAAAACATGTCAAACTAAAATAAATAAAGTAAAATGAACAATAAAAATAAAAAATAAATATTTAAAGCGCCCCTGTTCCCGCGTGCTCGTATACAGAAGCGAACGTGCACGTAAGTCCCGCCCACATATGAAAACGGTGTTCAAACCACACATGTGAGGTATCGCTGCGAACGTTAGAGTGAGAGCAATCATTTTGGCCCCAGACCTCCTCTGTAACTAAAAACATGTAACCAGTAAAAACATTTAAAACGTCACCTATGGGGATTTTTAAGTAGCGAAGTTTGGCGCCATTCCACAAGCGTGTGCAATATTGAAGGGTGACATGTTGGGTATCTATTTACTCGGCGTAACTTCATCTTTCATATTATGCAAAAACATTGGGCTAACTTTAATGTTTTTTTTTTAAAAAGCACAAAACTGTTTTATTTCCCAAAAAAATGCGTTCGAAAAATTGCTGTGCAAATACCATGCGCGATAAAAAGTTGCAACAACCGCCATTGTATTCTCTAGGGTCTTTGCTAAAAAAGCATATATAATGTTTTGGGGTTCTATGTAATTTTCTAGCAAATAAATGATGATTTTTACATGTAGGAGAGGAATGTCAGAATTGGTCTGGGTGTTCCAGAACGCCTGATGGTGCTCCCTGCATGTTGGGCCTCTCTATGTGGCCACGCTGTGTGTAAAAGTCTCACACATGTGGTATCACCATACTCGGGAGGAATAGCAGAATGTGTTTTGGGGTGTAATTTGTGGTATGCATATGCTGTGTGTGAGAAATAACCTGCTAATATGAAACTTTTGTGGAAAAAAAATAAAAATAAAAAAAACCTTGATTTTGCAAAGAATTGTGGGAAAAAATGACAACTTCAAAAAACTCACAATGCCTCTTTCTAAATACCTTGGAATGTATTCTTTCCAAAAAAGGGTCATTTGGGGGGTATTTGTACTTTTCTGGCATGTTAGGGTCTCAAGAAATGAGATAGGCCGTCAGTACTTCAGATGTGATCAAATTGATAAATTTTCAGTAATTGCTACCATAGCTTGTAGACCCTATAACTTTCACCCAGACTAAATAATAACCCAATTTTTTTTAACCAAAGATATGTAGCAGTATACATTTTAGGCCAAATTTATGAAGAAAAATTCATTTTTTGCAAAATTTTATAATAGAAATGAAGAAAAAATTATTTTTTTACAAAATTTGCGTTCTTTTTTCATTTATAGCGAAAAAAATAGAAGCCGCAGAGGTGATCAAATACCACCAAAAGAAACCTCTATTTGTGGGAAAAAAAGAACAAAATTTAATTTGGTTACAGTGTTGTATGACTGAGTTATTGTCATTCAAAATGTGAGAGCACCGAAAGCTGAAAATTGGTGTGGTTATTAGGTGGGTTTAAGTGCCCAGTTGTCAAGTGGTTAATAGTTCAAAATAATATTAATAATTCAAAATAGTATTATATGTATGTGAAAAAACATTAAGTTTGAGTTCACCGGTATGCTAGCTGAACACAAAAGGACATTCACAAAATCCAAAAAAGATACAGTATATAGAAAAAATAGTGCAGCGCAAAACCAAAAATAAATGATTAAGTGAAAAAACAGTGAAAATCAATAAAGTCCAAAGAATTGGAAATCCAATCAGATACTTCCAAAGATTCTTCACCACGTGAGATTGAACACACCAAAACTTATAAGTGATCCCTCCACCAGTGAAAGATGGGTACTCTCACCTCAGCATTAGACCACTGTGTTACCAGATGGTCAGTAAAGCAGGTATGCCAACAAAGCAGGCCGGACAGCAAGATGGTAATTCAGTTTCTCAAATATCAGCCATACACATGGATCCAGGCATGAAAAAAGAAATCACAGATCTAAGAGCTTCCGCTGGACATTGAATAATTTAATAGTGTATAAAACTCAGGCTACTCACATTTAGCCAAATAACATCAGGCATAGAAATAAAACCAGGGCATCAAATCAGACGATTAACACGATCACACGATCGGATCGAATGGTTAGGCTCTTCAGGACGGCAGCAATCGACAGAGATTCAGGCTCCTATCCCCCGCTGGGGGCTCGCTGCCGTCCTGAAGAGCCTAACCATTCGATCCGATCGTGTGATCGTGTTAATCGTCTGATTTGATGCCCTGGTTTTATTTCTATGCCTGATGTTATTTGGCTAAATGTGAGTAGCCTGAGTTTTATACACTATTAAATTCCAGCGGAGATAATGTCTCCGTCGGCCGCCATTTTCTCGAAGACCAGACCAGAAGCGAGAAGGGAGCCCTGCCGTAATAGAAAGAGAGCTGCAGCGCCGCCCACCCCCGCCCCCGGCGCCGCCGCTAGAGAGGCACTCCGCTGGGGACACCTGAAATGTAAGGAGGCACTCCGCTGGGGACACCTGAGATGTAAGGAAGCACTCCGCTTGGGACACCTGAGATTTAACCACTTCCCGACGGCCGTACAACTATTGACGGCCGCAGGGTGGTTCTACTTCTCTGGGGCACCGTCAATTGACGTCCGCCCCTTTCCGCGTTTCCGAGCGCGCAGCAGGGAACTTCTGTGCTGGCCGTGTCCCTTGGACACAGCCAATCACAGATCGCCGTGAACGGCCAATCAGAGTGGCCGTTTGCTAGGCGATCTGTGCGGCCAATGAGAGATGATCTCATATGTTTACATATGAGATCATTTCTCATTGCCGGCTCTCACAAACAGCGGTGCTGTCAGGGAGAGAGGAGACCGATCTGTGTCTCTTGTACATAGAGACACAGATCGGTCACCCCCCTTCCCCCACACAGTTAGAACACAATATAGGACACACATTTAACCCCTTCCTCAGCCCCTAGTGTTAACCCCTTCCCTGCCAGTCACATTTATACAGTAATTAGTGCATATTTATAGCACTGATTGCAGTATAAATGTGAATGGTGCCAAAAAAGTGTCCGATGTGTCCGCCATAATGTCGCAGTCGCAATAAAAATCACAGATCGGCGCCATTACTAGTAAAAAATAAAATATAATTCTGTCCCTTATTTTGTAGGCGCTATAACTTTTGCGCAAACCAGTCGCTTATTGCGTTTTTTTTGTTTGTTTTTTACTAAAAATATGTAGAATACGTATCGGCCTAGACTGAGGATAAAAAAAAAAAAAAAAAAAAAAATTAGCTATTTATTATAGCAACAAGTAAACATTTTTTTTTTTTTTTTTTTCAAAATTGTCGCTCTATTTTTGTTTATAGCGCAAAAAATAAAAACTGCAGAGGTGATCAAATACCACCAAAAGAAATCTCTATTTGTGGGGAAAAAAGGACATAAATTTTGTTTGGGAGCCACGTCGCACGACCGCGCAATTGTCAATTAAAGCGACGCAGTGCCGAATCGCAAAAAGTCCTCTGGGCAGGAAGGGGGTTTAAGTGCCCAGTAAGGAAGTGGTTAAGGAAGCACTCCGCTGGCTGGGGACACCTGAGATGTAAGGAAGCACTCCGCTGGGGACACCTGAGATGTAAGGAAGCACTCCGCTGGGGACACCTGAGATGTAAGGAAGCACTCCGCTGGCTGGGGACACCTGAGATGTAAGGAAGCACTCCGCTGGCTGGGGACACCTGAGATGTAAGGAAGCACTCCGCTGGCTGGGGACACCTGAGATGTAAGGAAGCACTCCGCTGGGGACACCTGAGATGTAAGGAAGCACTCTGCTGGGGACACCTGAGATGTAAGGAAGCACTCTGCTGGGGACACCTGAAATGTAAGGAAGCACTCCGCTGGCTGGGGACACCTGAGATGTAAGGGAGCACTCCGCTGGGGACACCTGAGATGTAAGGAAGCACTCCGCTGGGGACACCTGAGATGTAAGGAAGCACTCCGCTGGGGACACCTGAAATGTAAGGAAGCACTCCGCTGGCTGGGGACACCTGAGATGTAAGGGAGCACTCCGCTGGGGACACCTGAGATGTAAGGAAGCACTCCGCTGGGGACACCTGAGATGTAAGGAAGCACTCCGCTGGCTGGGGACACCTGAGATGTAAGGAAGCACTCCGCTGGGGACACCTGAGATGTAAGGAGGCACTCCGCTAGGGACACCTGAGATGTAAGGAAGCACTCCGCTGGGGACACCTGAGATGTAAGGAGGCACTCCGCTAGGGACACCTGAGATGTAAGGAAGCACTCCGCTGGCTGGGGACACCTGAGATGTAAGGAAGCACTCCGCTGGGGACACCTGAGATGTAAGGAAGCACTCCGCTGGCTGGGGACACCTGAGATGTAAGGAAGCACTCCGCTGGCTGGGGACACCTGAGATGTAAGGAAGCACTTCGCTGGCTGGGGACACCTGAGATGTAAGGAAGCACTCCGCTGGCTGGGGACACCTGAGATGTAAGGAAGCACTCCGCTGGCTGGGGACACCTGAGATGTAAGGAAGCACTTCGCTGGCTGGGGACACCTGAGATGTAAGGAAGCACTCCGCTGGCTGGGGACACCTGAGATGTAAGGAAGCACTTCGCTGGCTGGGGACACCTGAGATGTAAGGAAGCACTCCGCTGGCTGGGGACACCTGAGATGTAAGGAAGCACTCCTCTGGCTGGGGACACCTGAGATGTAAGGAAGCACTTCGCTGGCTGGGGACACCTGAGATGTAAGGAAGCACTCCGCTGGCTGGGGACACCTGAGATGTAAGGAAGCACTTCGCTGGCTGGGGACACCTGAGATGTAAGGAAGCACTTCGCTGGCTGGGGACACCTGAGATGTAAGGAAGCACTCCTCTGGCTGGGGACACCTGAGATGTAAGGAAGCACTTCGCTGGCTGGGGACACCTGAGATGTAAGGAAGCACTTCGCTGGCTGGGGACACCTGAGATGTAAGGAAGCACTTCGCTGGGGACACCTGAGATGTAAGGAAGCACTCCGCTGGCTGGGGACACCTGAGATGTAAGGGAGCACTCCGCTGGCTGGGGACACCTGAGATGTAAGGAAGCACTCCGCTGGCTGGGGACACCTGAGATGTAAGGAAGCACTTCGCTGGCTGGGGACACCTGAGATGTAAGGAAGCACTTCGCTGGCTGGGGACACCTGAGATGTAAGGAAGCACTTCGCTGGCTGGGGACACCTGAGATGTAAGGAAGCACTCCGCTGGCTGGGGACACCTGAGATGTAAGGAAGCACTTCGCTGGCTGGGGACACCTGAGATGTAAGCAAGCACTTCGCTGGCTGGGGACACCTGAGATGTAAGGAAGCACTTCGCTGGGGACACCTGAGATGTAAGGAGGCACTCCGCTGGCTGGGGACACCTGAGATGTAAGGAAGCACTCCGCTGGCTGGGGACACCTGAGATGTAAGGAAGCACTCTGCTGGGGACACCTGAGATGTAAGGAAGCACTCTGCTGGGGACACCTGAAATGTAAGGAAGCACTCCGCTGGCTGGGGACACCTGAGATGTAAGGGAGCACTCCGCTGGGGACACCTGAGATGTAAGGAAGCACTCCGCTGGGGACACCTGAGATGTAAGGAAGCACTCCGCTGGGGACACCTGAAATGTAAGGAAGCACTCCGCTGGCTGGGGACACCTGAGATGTAAGGGAGCACTCCGCTGGGGACACCTGAGATGTAAGGAAGCACTCCGCTGGGGACACCTGAGATGTAAGGAAGCACTCCGCTGGCTGGGGACACCTGAGATGTAAGGAAGCACTCCGCTGGGGACACCTGAGATGTAAGGAAGCACTCCGCTGGCTGGGGACACCTGAGATGTAAGGAAGCACTCCGCTGGCTGGGGACACCTGAGATGTAAGGAAGCACTTCGCTGGCTGGGGACACCTGAGATGTAAGGAAGCACTCCGCTGGGGACACCTGAGATGTAAAGAAGCACTCCGCTGGCTGGGGACACCTGAGATGTAAGGAAGCACTCCGCTGGCTGGGGACACCTGAGATGTAAGGAAGCACTTCGCTGGCTGGGGACACCTGAGATGTAAGGAAGCACTCCTCTGGCTGGGGACACCTGAGATGTAAGGAAGCACTTCGCTGGCTGGGGACACCTGAGATGTAAGGAAGCACTTCGCTGGCTGGGGACACCTGAGATGTAAGGAAGCACTTCGCTGGCTGGGGACACCTGAGATGTAAGGAAGCACTTCGCTGGGGACACCTGAGATGTAAGGAAGCACTCCGCTGGCTGGGGACACCTGAGATGTAAGGGAGCACTCCGCTGGCTGGGGACACCTGAGATGTAAGGAAGCACTTCGCTGGGGACACCTGAGATGTAAGGAGGCACTCCGCTGGCTGGGGACACCTGAGATGTAAGGAAGCACTCCGCTGGCTGGGGACACCTGAGATGTAAGGAAGCACTCTGCTGGGGACACCTGAGATGTAAGGAAGCACTCTGCTGGGGACACCTGAAATGTAAGGAAGCACTCCGCTGGCTGGGGACACCTGAGATGTAAGGGAGCACTCCGCTGGGGACACCTGAGATGTAAGGAAGCACTCCGCTGGGGACACCTGAGATGTAAGGAAGCACTCCGCTGGGGACACCTGAAATGTAAGGAAGCACTTCGCTGGCTGGGGACACCTGAGATGTAAGGAAGCACTCCGCTGGGGACACCTGAGATGTAAGGAAGCACTCCGCTGGCTGGGGACACCTGAGATGTAAGGAAGCACTCCGCTGGGGACACCTGAGATGTAAGGAGGCACTCCGCTAGGGACACCTGAGATGTAAGGAAGCACTCCGCTGGGGACACCTGAGATGTAAGGAGGCACTCCGCTAGGGACACCTGAGATGTAAGGAAGCACTCCGCTGGCTGGGGACACCTGAGATGTAAGGAAGCACTCCGCTGGGGACACCTGAGATGTAAGGAAGCACTTCGCTGGCTGGGGACACCTGAGATGTAAGGAAGCACTCCGCTGGCTGGGGACACCTGAGATGTAAGGAAGCACTCCGCTGGCTGGGGACACCTGAGATGTAAGGAAGCACTTCGCTGGCTGGGGACACCTGAGATGTAAGGAAGCACTCCGCTGGGGACACCTGAGATGTAAGGAAGCACTCCGCTGGCTGGGGACACCTGAGATGTAAGGAAGCACTCCGCTGGCTGGGGACACCTGAGATGTAAGGAAGCACTTCGCTGGCTGGGGACACCTGAGATGTAAGGAAGCACTCCGCTGGCTGGGGACACCTGAGATGTAAGGAAGCACTTCGCTGGCTGGGGACACCTGAGATGTAAGGAAGCACTTCGCTGGCTGGGGACACCTGAGATGTAAGGAAGCACTTCGCTGGCTGGGGACACCTGAGATGTAAGGAAGCACTTCGCTGGGGACACCTGAGATGTAAGGAAGCACTCCGCTGGCTGGGGACACCTGAGATGTAAGGAAGCACTCCGCTGGCTGGGGACACCTGAGATGTAAGGAAGCACTCCGCTGGCTGGGGACACCTGAGATGTAAGGAAGCACTTCGCTGGCTGGGGACACCTGAGATGTAAGGAAGCACTTCGCTGGCTGGGGACACCTGAGATGTAAGGAAGCACTTCGCTGGCTGGGGACACCTGAGATGTAAGGAAGCACTCCGCTGGCTGGGGACACCTGAGATGTAAGGAAGCACTTCGCTGGCTGGGGACACCTGAGATGTAAGGAAGCACTTCGCTGGCTGGGGACACCTGAGATGTAAGGAAGCACTTCGCTGGGGACACCTGAGATGTAAGGAGGCACTCCGCTGGCTGGGGACACCTGAGATGTAAGGAAGCACTCCGCTGGCTGGGGACACCTGAGATGTAAGGAAGCACTCCGCTGGCTGGGGACACCTGAGATGTAAGGGAGCACTCCGCTGGCTGGGGACACCTGAGATGTAAGGAAGCACTCCGCTGGCTGGGGACACCTGAGATGTAAGGAAGCACTTCGCTGGCTGGGGACACCTGAGATGTAAGGAAGCACTTCGCTGGCTGGGGACACCTGAGATGTAAGGAAGCACTTCGCTGGCTGGGGACACCTGAGATGTAAGGAAGCACTTCGCTGGGGACACCTGAGATGTAAGGAAGCACTCCGCTGGCTGGGGACACCTGAGATGTAAGGAAGCACTCCGCTGGCTGGGGACACCTGAGATGTAAGGAAGCACTCCGCTGGCTGGGGACACCTGAGATGTAAGGAAGCACTCCGCTGGCTGGGGACACCTGAGATGTAAGGAAGCACTTCGCTGGCTGGGGACACCTGAGATGTAAGGAAGCACTCCGCTGGGGACACCTGAGATGTAAGGAAGCACTCCGCTGGCTGGGGACAGTAACATCGGGACTCCCACTGATTCTGCATTATGGTGAGTTGAATGAGTTCATTTTATATTACAATGTAATAATATAAATAATGCGCTTCAATCATCCTGACACCGTAACAACCATGGTGCAGGGATGATTGAGGCGCTAACACCAGGTGTTTGGAGTATCTTTATCTGCTGATTGTTAAACTTTCTGGAATACACAGATTGCTATTGTGGCGTAGGATCTGGGCCTGCTGTCCCTCCATTCCTCCTCTCTCTCTCTCTCTTTCTTTCTTCCTTTGTTTCTCCCTCCATCCCTCGTTCATCTCTGACTCTAACCACACCCCTTTGAGCCACACCCATGTAAGCCACGCCCAATATTATGCTTAAACCACGCCCATTATTCACGGGTCAGGTAGAGGGCCCCTTAGCAGAACTTTGCTTAGGGCCCCAGGGAGGTCAGGATCAGCACTGCAACCATGTCATGTGCTGAGTAATGTCTTGTGCCCACCATGCAATGTGCTGTGCCATGCTCACCATTGAATGTGCTGTGCAGTAGGGCCGAAACAACTAATCGATTAAGTGACAACTAATCGATTATGAAATTAATCGATTACAATTTTCATAATCGATTAATCGGGCAGTAACATAATGGGGTTAAAACAACTAAAATTAGCCTTTTCTAGTACAAAAAAGCAAATTGCTACTGTAAATATTACTTTCACTGTCCCACAGTAAAAAAATTAACCCCTTACAGTAGCGATTTTTTGCTCTTTTTGTGCTTATTTTTTTTTTTTTAACCCCATTATGTTACTAAACATCTCAGGTCTGGGGTCACACCTCTGTTTTTTGGTGCTTTTTGCAGAAACACACTACAGTTCAGTTACATGTTTTCCTATGGGACACGTTCACATCCATGATTTTTTTCAGCTGCTGCGTATTTGGAAAGGGCAAGGACTTTTTAAAGCAAAACGGTGCTATTATTATATATTTTTTTTTTTGGTTCAATATACTTCAATGGAGAAGCTGCAGAAAAGCGTGTAATGTGTTTTTGTGGCAATTTGTGTTTTGTAATTTGCCCAACAACAAATTTTGCCCCCAAAAAATGTAAACATTTTTTTTTTAAGGCTATTATCCGATTAATCAATTAATCGAAACAATAATCTACCAACTAATCGATTATGAAAATAATTGTTAGTTGCAGCCCTACTGTGCAGTGTCCACTTTCATGTGTTGTGCCCACCATGTAATGTGCTGTGCTTACCATCTAATGTACTGTGCTTTGCCCCCCCCCCCAATGTAACATACTCTGCTGTACCACCCATGTAATGTACTATGCTATTACCCACCCACAGTCTCCCTCTCTCTCTCTCTTTCACCCTCTCTCTATTCCCCTTTTTCTCACTCCCCCTCTCTATCCTTAATTTAAATTGTTTTAACAAAACTAAAAAAATAGTGTTTTCCTTTTATTTATTTTTATAAAAGGGTCCACCAAAATCCTCAGCACCAGGCCCATAATGCTCTTAATCCGGCCCTGCCCGACAGCTATCTTTCTTCCCTGATGTCAGTGTTTGGCGGAGTGATCTGTAAAGTGCTGTGGCTGCTCTTCTCTTTCAGGCGCCAGGACTGATGTGAGAGAGCTGACAGAGAGGGAGCAGTAAAACGAATACGAGCGAAGCAGCGGTGGCGACGGGAAGCGCGGCAGGTACTGAGCAGCACACAGTGAGTGAGGGGTCCCACCCGTTGTGATATCCTAAAAGAATCATCCAAAGTCCTCACAGTGCCTTCTAACATCTTATAGTTTTAGGATAATCATCCACACAGGACAGCGGGTGCTCTGCGGCTTTGTCACAGTGTGTCACATAGCTGGTGCTGACTTTTCTGTGGATGTAGTATGGGGTACAATCTGTAACACACAGTACAGCTATAGATGAAGAAAGTCAGCACCCAACAGCCATGTGATACAATGTGACAAAGTCATAGAGCACCCCCTGTCCTGTGTGGATGATTATCCTAAAGCTAGAAGACCCAATGCACTCAGGGTGTTTAAAAAATGCTCCTCCTCGTGGCATAAAAAATATACTACCCACATCTGCCACTATACCGCCCTATACTACCCATACCTGCTACTATATTGCCCAATACTACCCAAACATTTTACTATACCACCCTATACTACCCAAACCTTTTACTATACCACCCTATACTACCCAAACCTGCCACTATACCACCCTATACTACCCAAACCTGCCACTATACCACCCATAACTTCCACTATACCACCCTATGCTACCCAAACCTGACACTATACCACCCATACCTTCCACTATACCACCCTATACTACCCAAACCTCCCACTATACCACCCTATACTACCCAAACCTCCCACTATACCACCCTATACTACCCAAACCTGCCACTCTACTACCCAAACCTGCCACTCTACTACCCAAACCTGCCACTCTACCACCCTATACTACCCAAACCTGCCACTATACATTACTACACCCTATATTGTACCTGCCTGACCTCCTCTTTACTGTGTCCCCCAACCCCTCTGTACTGTGCCCTCCTGCCCCCCTCCCATACTGTGTACAGTCATACATAAATACAGGCCGCTGATAGGCTGGGAGAGGCGTTTATGACAGGCTGGCAGTGTGTAAAGGGAGGGGGATAGTTTCAAAAATGAGTGGGAGCAGTGTGTACAGCGAATAAAGGTCAGTGTATACAGAGGGTCAGTGTATATGGGGTGGGGGGACAGTGTGTATAGGGGTGAATTTAATTTGGGATAATTCCCTGGTTGTGTGTATTTTTTTTTCTAATCAGACTCAAAAGCCACGCCCAATATGTAGCATTATTTAGCCACACCCTCTCATTGCCACCACGCACATAGCGTGCCACGGGTCACCATCTCCCTGGTAGGGGCCCTAGTGCATTACTTTGCCCAGGGGCCCATGATGTTATTAAGATGGCCCTGTGTGATAGTATTCTATACCAGTGTTTCTCAACCTTTTTCCAGTCGGGGCGCCCTTGAAAAATATTTTCATTCTTGAGGCACCCCTGTCCAAGACTTGGTTCACGTCGCTGTGTGTTGCGGAACACGCGCAAAATCGCGCTCGTTCTTGACACACAGACAAATGCTCTGCTCTTTAGGGGTGCCAATAATTCTTAATGGTGCACCATCCATTGGCAAACATGGGTTGCTTTTGTTGTGGCACAATTTAAAAAAAGGGTCGGGGACTTCTTTCCCCGCATTACTGCGGGTAGGGAATTGAATGGGCTGCCCTACACGCAGCACGCATCCACACAGAACCAAGAGCTTGTTCACATGTCAGGCTGGAGGGGCAGTAAAACCACATGGTTGAGCTGTTTTTACCACCCCCAACTTTAGCCCCTTTAGCTGCAGAGGCAACAGCTGGGGGTGTAAACATGCTGTGGCTGCAGCTGGAGGTATACCCAGGGTGATTGGGGCTGCACTGCAACTACCCCGCAACTGTGTGCATTGCATTTACGGGCTTAAAACAGGTGGTAAGGAGGCAAGATACGCCTCTTTACTGGCTGACAAATGCCCCTGAAAAGCAATATGAACACAAATTGCTTTTCAGAGGAGCAGCAGTCCTCGCTGCTATCTCGAACAAGCCCTACAAAAGTAGTTCTGATGGTACAGGAATAGGGAGGTCAGGATTAAAAGTAACATCCATACAGACAGATGCGCACGCACACAAACAGACACACGTACAAACACACACAGTGTGTGTGTTTGTACGTGTGTCTGTTTGTGTGCGTGCGCATCTGTCTGTATGTATGTTACTTTTAATCCAACCCCCCTATTCCTGTACCATCAGAACTACTTTTGTCACACACACACTAACAGACATGTGTACACATACACTGAAAAAAGAACTGTCAGAGCTGCACAACAACCAATCAGATCCAGAGTGCTGTAGCCATGAATGGAGGATGTGGGGTGTCAGTGACTGTGACAGCTGGTTATTCATAGTAGAGCCCTCCCTCACCACCTTACCCTTGGCCTCGCAGTCAGCGCAGTACTTGTTGTCCTTCTCCCTCAGCATACGAGACAGGATGGCCTGGTGCTGCTCATTCAGCTTCAGGGCCTTTTCCCTCTCTGAGCGGGTGGCCATGTCTGCGGGCAGGGGAGCAGTGTTGGTCACGGTGGCTCTACTCTTTCTTCTTCCACCTCAGGGAAAAGCGCGCCAGGCAGAGTTCAGGATGGTACCCACGGCTCTCACGTCACAGAAGCAGTGCGTGCGTCCGACCCTCCCATAGCAACCGATGACGTATTCGGTTGGCAAGACGCGGTCGGGAGGCCCGCACAGCCAGCACAGCTTCCCGAGTGCCGGGAAGTGAGTTTTACACAGCGGACCGGCACCGCTGTAAAGACAAATGCCCAGCAGTAATGTTACAATATTTGGGGTCATTTTGCCACGGCACACCTGGGGACTCCTCACGGCACACCAGTGTGCCGCGGCACACTGGTTGAGAAACGTTGTTCTATACTATAGCATCCCATAGAAAATATTGATTCTGAAAGGAAAGTAAAGGTTTTCTGACAAATCTGTTGGGGTGTACTTATTTATGCTGAGCACTGTATATATCAATCTCTCCAAGTCCAAGCAGTATTTAATTTACTCACATGTAAGTGTATATTTGTGTTTTTGATAAATGACTACACGCTCTGATTTCTGCGCTATGGCCACCTTTTTTGTTTTCTAGGCAACCAATTGTATTCGCAGACTAGTAGTGGAATGCTGGAGGGGGTGAAGCCAATTCCCTAGTTGAAGAGGGTATCTGCATATTAGATAGCCCTGGTTTTAGGGCTTCTGAGGGTTCCTGCTACATGATCCCTGTGGCAGTTTACTTGTCTTGCAATGAATACAGGTTTGCCAAAATCTTAACCCTATTTAACTAGGCACTTTCTAAAGCAGGGCCGCCTTAATAGCATCATGGGCCCCTGGGCAAAGTAATGCTTTGGGGCCCCTACAATGATGACAGTGCAGGTAAACAGACATTATGTAGGTAGGAGGCAGACTGCCTCCCCTTTGCATCTATCACTCTCAGTGCCATCATGGGGCCCCCAATTTCCGGGCAGCATGGGCTCAAGGACCTGCTGCTTTGGGGAAAGTGCAGGGCCCCCCATACAGCTGGGGCCCCTGGGCAGTGCCCAGGTGTGCCCTCTCATTAAGACAGCCCTGCTCAAAGCACATCTTTCTTACATGTTTGGAAAGAATTACTAAAGTTCCAACGGGAGCATCAAAGTTCTTACAATTACACAAAGCCATACACAAGTATCAACCACTTGTGTCCGAGACTCTTTCTCTCCTTGCCAACATCCTGCCTACGTTAGCAATCAAATAACAAAGGAATAATATTTTAGAACATTCATACTCTGTCCTGAACTAATAAAAGATGCAGCTACCACACTTCCCAGGATACCTCTCATAACACCCTATGGGCAATCTGCCCAAAAATCCTTATGAATGTGGTACAGCAACAGTATCCTTTAACAATTCATGGCACAGTAGAAATACTTCTTTGTTATTCAGTTCGCTAATTACATTTGAAAATGCCACTGTGAAATGATCCTGTTCTAGACATTACGTGCATGGAAATAAATAGTAGGAGCACCCATTGTTGTGTAAAAGACCCATGCCCACACCCCTGTCCACTCAGCACAATGATAATCACATGTGACGTAGCTTGTTTTTTCATAATCCAGTTAAATCAATATATATATAAATATAGTACATATGATGTAAATAACTGGTTTATAGTAAAATTTGCAAGACGACTATTTGCAAGTGTATATGTGTGTTTGGCTGCAAAGAGAAAAATAATTTAAACCTTTAGGTTTCTTCAGAATTATTCAGAGCAAACCTGGACTATTATGCCGCGTACACACCATCACTTTATGTGATGAAAAAAAACGACACTTTCTGTGAAGTAAAAAATTAAGTTTTTGAAACTTCAATTTTCAAAGACGAAGTTGCCTACACACCATCGTTTTTCTCACAATGTTCTTGCAAAGTGAGGTTACGTTCACCACGTTTTACCATTGAAGCTTGCTTCATAAGTAGCTTCTGGGCATGCGTGGATGAAAAAACGTCTTAGAAAACAACGTTTTTTGCTACACACGGTCAATTTCTGTGAAGTAAAAAGTGCACTTTTGAAAAACGACACATAAAATTGAAGCATGCTTCAATTTTTTTTGGTCGTTTTTTACAAGACATAAAACGACGTTTTCCCCCACACACAGTCAATTAAAGTGACGTTTTTAAAAACGTCATTTTTTTTCATCACATAAAGTGATGGTGTGTACGCGGCATAATGGTTCACTAAAACCCAATTGAAACAATTTAACTGGAAATTATTTTGTATAATGTATAAGACCCAAGAAAAGGACTTTATGTTAAATAATTTTATATTAGCAAAATGTGTAACAAAAAAAACTTGTACCTGCGTATGTGCTGAATATATGTGTGTTCATTGGTAAGGCACAATTACTCATTAAAATAAGGCACTGTTTCATGGTAGTTCTTTGTGCTGCACAATGGGTTTACCTTACTGCACGTGTTGCTCACTAAAAGTTCACCAGTAAAGTCTGCCTGGCTAAAAAACAATGCACTCTCCATATGGTTGAGTTTGTATCTCCATCGGTCATTGATGAAGTCCAACTCCAGACAAAAACTTTTTGTTTTGCTGTGCATACGGCAGGGAATGGTTAGAGCCTCCATTAGATATGTATTGCTCTGTTATGGAAGCACAAAAAACTTTTTTTTTTGTACAATGAGGAAGTTTTTTAAGAAATGTCCCAAAATCTCTCACCTTTATCACACGATCGGATTTCTGAAATAAAAGCTACACCCGCTCAAATATACGCCACTCTACCTGAATCCGGCTATATAAGTTTAATGGGATCCTGCTTCCTGTTAATCACCAATGTAAATAGACATTCTTACCACTGACTACCAGTGTAATTGCCATTCTTCCAATTGGCTACCTAAATGAGCATAAAAATACAAAGATGATCCTCTCTCACTGTCCACCAATGTGAGGGGGCCCCTCTCCCACTGTCCACCAGTGTAAAGGGGGCCTTTTACACTCCATTCCACTATATTTCTCTATTACTCCCAAATGTTAGCGAACCCTTCGATTTTTACTGTTTGCATTTATTTTCATGCCATTATTTTATTTTTGTTTTGGAAATTAAATTTATTGTATCGGAGAGGGTATACACCGCTCAGGTGTATGGATGATCAGCTCAGTGAAGTGGGTGCCAGCTCCGACTCGCCATTGTGGAACACAGGTATAGAAGAAAAACAGCCGCACACCACCAGGAGCTTGAATGAAGAAGAATCCTTCATTCTCATGTACCAGAGATCAACAGGATACACAGAAAACAAGGTAGACGCGTTTCACACAAACTCCATGTGCTTGTTCACTAGCTTGTGTCAAATGCATCTACCTTGCATTCTGTATATCCTGTTGATCCCTGGCACATGTGAATAAAGCATTCTTCTTCATTCAAGCTCCAGGTGGTGTGTGGCTGTTTTTCTTCTATACCAATTACATTTATTGTACAGAGCAGTCCTAGGTGGCAAATACTCTAACCAAACCACTTAATTTACGCTTTAATTTATTTTTATATCTCAACTTACCGTTCATGTATCCTAAGCTTTAGATACAGAAATTGTTAACAGGGGTTCCCTGAGACCTGAAAGTGGTAGTAAACCTGCAGTCATGCTAGCACATTATGAAATACTTACCTTAGAACAAAGCCCTCCAGCAACGCACTGTTACAGCTGAAGGCGCTTCCATCTTCACTCGGTCTTCCTTCTGGGTTCACTTCGTCTGGCTGTCTGATTGGCCGTCCCTACAGAATGCATATGCTGGTGACATCACCAGCTGCATGCAGTGTGAATATCTCCTAAACTATACAGGTTTACGAAATATTCACTGTACCTACAGGTAAGCCTTATTATAAGATTACCTGTAGGTACAAGTTAAAAAAAAGGGTTTACTTGAAATTGATATCAAGGGTTGTTAGAAAGGTTGGGGAAGGATGTATGAGGGGGAATATGTAAGACCATAACATTAAAATTACTTTAATGCCTCGTACACAGGGCCGGACTTTCCAAGAAAAAAAGTCAGACAGGCTTTTTTTTCTCGGAAAGTCCGGCCGTGTGTAGCATCCATCTGACTTTTTTTGTCGGAGGTCCGACGGACCTTAGATAGAGAACTTCTGACGGACTCGCGGTGGACTTTTGCACGGTCAAAAGTCCGACCGTGTGTAGCCTCCATAAGGGAAACATCACCGATGTAGCACAAAACATATGCTAACAGAAAATACAATATAGCTTTCCTTTAAGTTGCCAAAAACTGGATTTCAGTTTTGAAATTTTTACGGCTTCAAAAGTCTATCTCTACATATTAGTGAGTTATTGGCAGCTCTCTCCAGTAACATCTTTATTTCCCTTCTGGAATATTTTGTAATTGTTTATTTTCAAGTCTAAATAACAGCATTAAATATACATGGAAAATGAATAAGGCAAAGAGAACAAAAGGAGAAATGAGGGAAAGAATGGAAGGATTTAGAGAAGATAAATATGCCTTTGATGAATGGGGAAGAAAGGCTTTATCTAAAGCAAGCATATTGTACTGCTTCGACCACATAAACAAAGAAAGCCTTATGCACCTCACTCTTCTGGCAGACCCACAAACTACACACTGAATGAGGACTCGGGAAGATGTCTGTGTGTAGTGAAATAAAGGACAATACACAAGGGACTTGAAGTGTTAAGATTTGACCTTAGAAACATTTCAAACCATGATAGAAAGGTATTCGCATTTCATCTTTAGAAACCCTGCGCAGAGACTGAGTTTACCTTGATCTTAGAATGAACTTTGTTATATAATTTGGCGGTGATAATGATGATTAGTGTATCTAACATCAAGAGAGAAAAGAAATTTGCAGATTTCTGTCCTTAGAAGTGGTGTTGCGGAAGTTGACTTTTTCAGATTTTTCTCTTTATTTTTACCTGGTGATCCTGCCAGTATCCCTAGGGTGACAACATTCACTCACTTTATTACATTATTATCTATAAAGGAGTTGTGTTGTCACCCTAGGACAAGGCTACAGCGTATCTCACCCTCTCCTCTTTTCCATAGCAAGAGGGAGATATTCTATAGTACTCAGCAATAGCTGAATACAATGTAACAGATCATGCAGTACAGGTGGAGAGCACAGGAGCAAGATTTCTGGCAAAATGAACAGGTATTTGTTTAGCACTTATAGAACAGATATAACGAAACACTATCAACTGTACATAAAGCAGATCAAAAGGGAGAACATTTAATTAGTTAGTGTTTATATATATATATATATATATATATATATATATATATATATATATATTTAAATATAAGTATAAAGGTACTCACATTCCATCTCTTCTAACCATTAATAGGCTCTCCAAACAGTATTTTTTACTTCTAATAAGCACAGATAGTTTTGCAAGCTCTCCATAGAGGAGCGTATACTGTGCTAAATTATTTTTTCTTCCATAGACTAATACCGCCTACACAAGAAAACCTTGGGATTCCGACAGAATTTTGGCTCAAACTTGTCTTGCATACACACGGTCACACCCAATTCCCACCGCCAAGAACGCGTGACGTACAACACTACGACGATCCGAGAAAAATGAAGTTCAATGCTTCCGAGCGTCGACTTGATTCCGAGCATGTGTAGGATTTTTCTCTGTCGGAATTGCTTACAGACGTTTGGAATTTCCGACAAGAACATTTCCCGTCGGAAAATTTGAGTACCAGCTCTCAAATTTTTCTTGGCGGAAATTCCGACAGAAAAATACTGTTGGAGCCTACACACGGTCAAATTTTCCGACCAAAAGCTCACATCTGACTTTTCTTGTCGGAATTTGCGATCGTGTGTACGCGGCATAAGGCTTGGTTCACACCTAATATGGATGCGGCTTATGGCAAGGGGTCTGGTGCGTCCCTGTTCTCCATTTCAGGGACGAATCAGGCCCGAGTTTTTGCCTGAATTTGAACCTGAAATGGAGCCAAAGATGCACAGGACTCCTGTGCAATCTTTTCCGCAGCCGCCACAGAGATGTGTGAACCGGCTTCATTGAGAACCTGACACAATCTGTCATGCAAATTGGATGTGGGTAAACCTGCATACAATTCGCATTAGTGTGAACCCAGCCTCAACCCGGTATACACTGGTAGATTTTCAAACAAATATTTTAATTTTAAGAACGTTTGTTCAATTTTCTAATTTTTAGTGAGGTGAAATCGTTGTTCGGTTTCGATCATAGGGATGAGGAACTTCAAAGCGTAAGATGGAAAGTTGTCCTTGAACTTTCATTTTTTTTTTTAACAGCTTATGTGGTTTTTACTTGTCTATAATCAAATGTTTTCGTCTGAAAATCCACTAAAGTATACCCCACTTAATGCACTGGTCTAATGCATTTATGTTCTGTCCATATAGTCAAATGGTTAAACAATTGCACTAGAGACATCTTACTGCATGGGAACCTTAAAGCGTAACTTGACTTTTGTTGAGGAAAAAAAATTCCCCTCTGGGTAATCTCCGGGTGATCTATGTACATTACAGGGATTTTAACAAACTTTGTTGCAGATTCCTACCTTTTGTTTTTCTGAAGAAATCACTGTGTGTTTCTCTGTGCCCAAGTGGGAAAGTGAGTCTAAGGCCCGGATTCTCGTACGAGTTACGCCGACGTATCTCCAGATACGCCGGCGTAACTCTGAGTCCGAGCTGTCGTATCTATGCGCCTGATTCTTAGAATCAGTTACGCATAGTTTTGTATTAGATCCGACCGGCGTAAGTCTCTTACGCCGTCGGATCTTAACTGCATATTTACGCTGGCCACTTGGGGCGTGTATGCTGATTTACGCCTAGAAATATGTAAATCACCTAGATATGCCAATTCAATATTGCAGATGATATCATCCTCACTCTCACCCAGACTAGTGACTCGAGATAGTTCATTGGTACACTGTTGCACTGAAATGTTTATTTTGTTCCATGCACTTCACTGGTTTATATAGCTAATGCTCAGTACGAACTATTCACTCCCTCATGAGAGGATACGTAGTTGGTCAGACATAGCTCTGTATATTGCCAAAAATGTTAATGGCCACTCCACTAATTGTTGCTTATGAGGATGGTCTTGTATGTACACATGTATTGAAAATCTCTAAATAAAACTGTTATTGATAAAAAAAAAAAAAATGTCAGATTCCACTAAACCCTGAAATGAGATGGCTACATTTTTCAAATTTTTAATCTACAAGAGAAAAGGAAAACATTCTTTCATTCTCCGATAATGACAGCGTAAGCATTAATACCCAAATGTTGGCTAACATGTTGATTTACAACATCAAAAGAATGGCTTGCAGTGATTTCTAACATTTCACAGTTTTTAAAGATGCATTATGCTCAAATTAGTAAGCAACTTTTCATAATGGGATCTGTGTTTTAGCTTTGCAGAGTAAATATAACAATATTAAATATGAATACTTCCATTTTGCCATATCCAGCTTTCCAAAACTGTTGGCAAACGTATTGCAGGTTATTTATGGCTCTTTCTATTAATTGTATCTCTGTTAAAACTATTATTCATGTCTGTCTTCGTGTATGTCTTCTTGTATGTCTTCTTACTCTTCGCTATAAAAAAAAACAATAAAAATTAACATTATTGAAAATGTTCTGCCCACACAGCCACATCATTCAATCACATGGGTCTCTGAATGAATACATCTTCAATGGAAGCCGACGGAATTGTAGTTCTCAATAGAATATGAATGTGCTTATCACTCAAAGTCCATTGACACTTCCTGCAGCTCTATAACTGAAAAACCATACCTCGGTATAGACATGGAGCTGGAGGAGCTTGACTTTTCACCCACAATCCATTGACTACAGTTGCAATGCTTTGCAATAAATAAATAATTTAAAAAAAATGTTTCCAGCAAATATATATGCATTTATTATTTTTTGTAAAAGGTGAACTCGACATTTAAATGTATAGAATATGGGTTCTCCCCATATAGGTACCATTGTAGAGCATATTTTGGGGTTTACATATGCAATCAATTTATATATTTTTTTCAGTTTATATATTTATTACAACTGGGACAAAAATATTCTTATTTGCATGCGCTTGCTTTCATGAGGTTGGTTTTTTAACACCAACTTCAAATGGTATTTTCATTTCAGAGGATGAAAATGATGGTGCTCCCTGCATGTTGGGCCTCTGTATGTGGCCACGCTGTGTAAAAGTCTCACACATGTGGTATTGCCATACTCGGGAGGAATAGCAGAATGTGTTTTGGGGTGTATTGTGTGGTATGCATATGCTGTGTGTGAGAAATAACCTGCTAATATTAAAATTTTGTGAAAAAAATCTTGATTTTGCAAAGAATTGTGGGAAAAAATGACAACTTCAAAAAACTCACTATGCCTCTTTCTAAATACCTTGGAATGTCTTCTTTACAAAAAGGGGTCATTTGGGGGCTATTTGTACTTTTCTGGCATGTTAGGGTCTCAAGAAATTAGATAGGCCATCAGTACTTCAGGTGTGATCAATTTTCAGATATTGGCACCATAGCTTGTGGACGCTATAACATTCACAAAGACCAAATAATATCCACCAATTTGCACTTATTTTTACCAAAGATATGTAGCAGTATAAATTTTGGCCAAAATGTATTAAGAAAAATTACAAATTTGCTAAATTTTATAACAGAAACAAAAAAAAATCATTTTTTTACAGAATTTTCAGTATTTTTTCTTTTTAGCGCAAAAAATTAAAAACCCAACGGTGATTAAATACCACCAAAAGAAAGCTCCATTTGTGGGAAAAAAAGGACAAGAATTTCATTTGGGTACAGTGTTGTATGACTGAGTAATTGTCATTCAAAATGTGAGAGCACCGAAAGCTGAAAATTGGTCTGGTTATGGGGGGTTTAAGTGCCCAGTGGTCAAGTGGTTAAAGATGTTCCTTGTGCTGTGAGAATTGCACCATTAGTTCAGATCATGCACCTATGAAAAGGCTGAGCCCACACACTTATACTCTACATCAGTAAAAATCACTGTACATTGTTCAGTGTGAATATCCTTAACATGAAAGCATTCAGTGCCTGGTTTTGCAGGAATGTTGGTGATAGTCAAACTATGTCAAATATGGTTAACTAAATCGTTAACTGAAAAGTTATTTTCGTCATGGAGTGTATTGGCAAGATTTCCCTTCAAAGGTTTGTGTTTCAGCCTTGTCAGCTGAATATAAAATGCCATAACTACAGATTTAATCTCTTTGAGCTGGGATAAACAGTTATTTTTTATTGTTTGATATTGTAATGGCAGCAGTGGTTGAGACTAAAGCTAGTAATTTTGGATGTATTATTTATAACACTGTAGTCTAAAAGAGTTATGGGAAGACAACATAAAATACTATAACTTTGTCATCTATTATTCAAAACTTTCAAGACTGGGATCTGAACCCAAGACCCCTGCTGCATCTAGCAGTAGCTCCCCTTGCTGAACCACCTGAGATGCTGGACAGCATCCTGTCTGAGCCCTTGGATAATCTTGTCATGTACTTTGTTTCTGGTGAACCTTGAACTCCTTGCTCCTCCCATGAACTTCCTAGCCATGCCTTTGCACTTCCTGTTTGCCAGATTATTGTGCTCTCTCTCCAGCTGATATCTTGATCTTTTGCATACCTACAGCTGTCTTTATCTCCACTACCACTTGTTATCAACCTTTGGCTTGTTCCTCGACTACGTTTCTGCTTATTCCCAACCTGCAACCACTTGTTTACCCACCTTGACTTGTTTGCTGACTATGCTTCTGCTTGATCCCTACCTGCTATATCTGCTACTGAACCCTGGCTTACTCACCTGCTGGTGAGGTTATCCTGAGGACCACGACCTGCTACTAACACCCATCAAAACCCCATCCCCACCAACAGGAGCTCTGGTGAATACTGGTTAGTGTTTAGACCAGGGATGCCCAACCTTTTGAAGAGTGAGGGCCACTTAAGCGACTTGGTAACCGGTCGCGGGCCACAATGAGTGGAGCGGGTGGATAGCAGCCCACTCTACTTTTTTTTTTTTTTGTGGATCGGATTGGAGGTAGGACACAAGTCCATATACATCTGCTACTCCTTAGGCCGCGTACATACGGTCGATCCAAACCGATGAGAATGGTCCGACGGACCGTTTTCATCGGTTCACCGCTAAAGTGGCCTAATGGTCGTTAAAAAAACGATCGGGTCCGAACACGGTGACGTAAAACATACGACGTGCTGAAAAAAACTAAGTTCAATCCTTCCAAGCATGCGTCGACTTGATTCTGAGCATGCGCGGGTTTTGAACCAATGCTTTTGTGTACTAACTATCAGTTTGGACCTATCGGGCAGCGGACTGATGGGCCATACACACGGTTGGTTTGGACCGATGAAACTGGACTTCAGGCTGTTTTCATCGGTTTGGACCGACCGTGTGTACGCGGCCTTAGAGGTGAATGGAGGGTCCAATTGGGTTGGATTGACCGTGTGAAAAGGGCCTAAGGCTTCCCAGCCAAGGAGGGTAATCTTGAACGAGCTGGGGTTCAAACAGCCCCTTTTAGCACTTCGGCCTTACTACACAGAGTCAAGGAAGACCAGTCTCCTTGCAGTTGAGCAACAGGGCAGTAGTTGCCTATATTCAGCTCCAGGGTGAAACTCACGGCAATATGCTAGTGAGAGAGATAAAACCCATAACGCCTGGGATGGAAGATCACCAGCAAAATTCCAGAAGAAGTTTACCTCCCAGTGGATTTTTTGAACAAGTACAAGCTTCCCAGAGCACAACGAGGGTCTACGTCCCAGGTCTTCTCTGACCTGGTCCACAGGTGGGGCCTACCACAGACAGACCTCCTCGTTTCCCAGAGTAATCGCAAACTTTGGGTATGTCTGACTATGTTTCCGCACCCCAAGGCGCAGGGTGCAGATGCTCTGATCTCTCCATGGGACTGCAATGAGTGAGTGAGTGAGTGAAAAACTTGCATAGTGCTACACCTGTGAACTTAATCGCCTCAGGGCACTTTTTCCATCCATTGTTTTCCTTATCCTTCAGAAGAGGTAGGTCTTACGTTTCTTCCTGAAGGCCCGATGGTTTTCTTCCATGCGGATGTCCATTAGAGCGTTCCATAGCCGTGGTCCTTGGACTCTAATCTAACCTATATATTTTCCCCAACATTTTCTGTAAATGAGATTCCTCTTGAGGCTGTCAACAGAGAACATAGTTGTCATAGCCAGTCCTCCATATTGACCAGGAGGCCCTCGGTTTTCCCTGGCCATTCATTTCAGGATACAGAAGACATTGCCCCTCCATAACCTATGCAGACTGGGGCTGCAAGCAGGGGTACTAAAGGGGGAGGGTGGGCAACTCGGTTGCTCCAGTTTCACTACAGAGTGATCTCTACTTTGTTGTGTGCGAGAAGACATTTTACTTACAACATCTAGGCCTAATTCTGGAACAAATGTATAAGGTAAACAGGATAGTGGCGCTGCAAAAATAGACTGAATCGCCAGCTGGTGTTCAAGGTCCCTGTATATAAACAGGTGTTGGGTATCTGGATTAAGGGTGGGTCCAATGGAGTGAATCCCCCTTAGTGTGCCCCGCTAGGGCTGTATAAATCCTTCAGATTACCCGTTTATAATGCCAATAGTTTTTTTGCCACATGGATGGCGGTTGACAGATATGTCACTGTGGATGTACGTATCACAGATGTGGGGTCTGGTACACTATAACGGTGTATGTGTCACCACTGAAGTGAAAAAACGAAAAAAACACAACAAAAAACGTATAAGTTAGGACCCTGTGCAGGCATCAAGGGTCGTAAGCAAGTGATGGGTGGAGCTAATAGGTGAGCTCTTATAAGTGAAAAATACAGTTATAATGGTAAGTGCATACTCATAAAAAGTAGAAAGTAAAAAGGCCCCCCGGAATGGCACAATGCTGAATAATTCCAGGCGGCTGGGTGGGTGATAATAGAAATAAAAAATAAGGTTTTGTTAATGATTATAAAGTCTCATAACCAATGATATCCGTAAATCCTGTGCAATTAGCAATGTATAAAGTGCAAAATTGTAGTTTTTCCAAAACTCCAACTAAAATGAAAATAAAAATAAATGCAACCTTCAATATATATGGACCAAGCATATACCATAAGGCCAAAAATAATGAGATGGACAGTGTAAGCTAGAAAAATAAATAATTTCAAAAGACCATATCAAGTCCAATTAAATAAGATGATTCCAAAGGTGCGACGTGACACAGGGTAAATAGTGACTGTTAGGTGCCAATCTGCTATATTCCAAAATTGGTGACTGCTGTGCTCCCCCTCATAGGTCCCCACTCACCAGAAGTCGTCACCCCCAAGGGGCAAAAAGCGGATGGTGGTGGTACCTTGCCGGTTGTTGTTACACGGTCTCCTGTGTTGGATCCACAGCAATCTCCTATGGTCCCAGGTTGTAAGATCTCCCCAGATTTGTATCCAGTACCAGTAGTGAATTCACTCAGAGTAGTTGAAAAAAAGGAAGAAAAATCCAAATAGTGTAGTAGGTTTAAGTTTTTGGAGATGCCCAAAAAACTATTTTATTGTAAAAATGAGAATATAAAAAGTGTATAATCAAACACTCTGCTAAGGTCCCTGGACAGTGGGTACCTTCCACAATTGGCAAAAACTATTTAAAAACAAAAATCAACAAAGGAAAGAAAATAAAATAAAAGACTGCCCACACAGCTGGCCGCCTGTATCTCACTTGGCTGTATGTTTCAAACTGCCGCCGCCGCCATGTAATGTCCTCCTTTGGCGTGTATGTAACGTTTGGCAGTGAACAGCTGAGAAGGTTAGCGTGCTGCCAGATGCCGTTCAGACGTACGTACGGGCTTGCTAGTAGGTCACCTGACGCGTTTCGTCATGTGACTTTTTCAAAGTTGATGCAAGCTCCATCCGTACTGGTTATTTTATGCGCGGCTGCAGATGTATCACGCCCCCGGGGTTGGATGGAGAAAAAGTGTTGATTGGGTATAGCTGATCCAAATGGGAAAAAACCCTCCCCATAATTTTAACCCCTGGAAGTCTCAAAAGTAGGGGACGAGATACTATATGCTGCCGCTATGGAAACATTACATACAGAAAATAGCTATAATATTAACCAAATTGGTCTGCAAGCACATGCGTTATATTTTTGCCCGTTATAATCAGAAGAAGGACAAAAAATGAAGACTAAAAATGATAAAGCCCAGGAAGAGTGTTAATATTCAATACTGGGAAAAAAATATAAAATAACAATTATGACCGGAAAAAAGGAGAAAAACTTCCTATACAGTAATCCTATTAGTCCTGTTAGGACGAGTTTTTACTACTACATAGGGGTGTCCCCACGTTCAAACAGATGGAATTGCAGCTGAAGGATGTGTATATGTAGACCTCCACTAGGCGCTAGGGAACACACTTGATTGGTCAATTCCTCCGTCTGGTCAGGCCGTACACGACCCGATCGGGTCAGCATTCCCTTGAGAGTGCATTCAATGCACAAAAAGCATGCAAGAGCCTTCCGTGCGTGCCAGTGGCACTGATTGTGGGAGCTGAAGAATGAACTGTTTGAAGGCATCTCTGAGTGATATGTTAATCCATATATAATATATCTTGGAATCATTATCTGTGGTGACTCAAGGGATGCCTTACATGGTGGGTCACAGGTATTGGCAGTGTATAGGGGACAAAAAATATATTTTTTAAACTTATATGTATATTTGTAATATTGAACTTCTAGGCATGTTAAAAGAGATATTAGGGTAGCTCTCACTTTGGAGAGACTAGAGAAACTATTAATTAGTAGAACCCTTGATGCATCACGAAAAAAGTAGGAATATTTTCGTAGGGATATCTGGGAGAGGATATACAATATTGTACACACATAGATAACTTTGCTCGATGAGGATACTAATTTTAGATTTTAAAGCCCCTGAGCTTCAGGAAAGGTGTCCTCACCATGACTGATCTGAGGGAGGGGATTTAATGAATTGCTAGAACAGCTCCTCAATTGGGAGCTATATGAGGGTTGCAAAATAATGAAAAACCTTAGATAAAAAAAGGTTATGCAATTGGTCTGGAAAAAAAACAAGGAACTCAAAGTGTCTCAGTATCTGACCAATTGAAGGCCAACTATATCAGTTGTGCTACCTGGGAAGGGATAGTCAAGCATCCAAAGTGGTGTATTAAGTTTTGGTAGGGGGTCCCAAATGGATAATGGGCTCTAAGGACTGCAGTAAGGGTGAAGACCACCGGTGCTCTGGTTTAATAACTACCCTTGTAAAAAATTGGAGTCGATTATCAAAAATGATGTGTCAATTGCGTACACCGGCATATAGAGTCTCTCAAATAAATTTTGAGACTTAATTGTCTCCTCTGAAACGGTGTATAAAATAGAAATTATTTTCCAGTTACAATCAGAAAGAATAAATCTTATACAACACTATCTAGGAGATCATACATAGAAGATATTGCTAATTCTGGAACAAGTTTGCTTTTTCTTGGTAGAGCGAGACATTCATCCTACTACCCTTTCAGTGCCAGCTGTTCTATACTTCCTCCAGGCCTTAGCCTATCCTCACATAACTCACGAGCGTTGACTATATCGACAATAACACATTTAAATGGGCCAAGAATCCTTCAGTTTGTACAACTTTTGAGTTTTTGGAGAGTAGGTCTCCAAGGAAAAGATATATTGGAGTTGCTGATTCTCATATCAGTTCAACCATTCGTTCCAACAGAGCAGTGTTCGGTTCAGGCCATCACTTATAAGGCAGTATCAATTGCAAGAACTTTAGGCAGAAGGTTATCGGAGATTCAAGCTCTTGGAGCTTCAAAGTAAAAAAAAATATATAAATATATATTATTTCTTTCCAAAAGGAGTAGAGTTGGTTTTGTAGATCATCTTGCCACAAACATGGCAACAGACTGCTATTTAACAGACAGCTGGACATTGCCTAACTTTCCAGAACATCACACAGGAAAGTCTCACGAACTGATAATTTTCATAACTTTAAAGTTGTATCTGTCCACAGGTCAGGTCATCTAAACCTTTTGTCATTCCAGCTGGGAATCAAGGGAAAGAAGTTACTGCCTGGACCCTAGCAGGCTTGGTTGTACATATAGAACTAGGGGTTGCGAGCCTCCATCAGCGGTGGCGGAGCACTCTACCAGAGCAGTTGAAGCCTCATAGGCAACACATTCAAAAGAATCTATGGTGCCCATCTGTAGAGGGGTATAGTGGTCTTCCCAACATTCCTACTCAAACTTGACAGAATAGACCCGGGGGTCCTGTCATCAGGGAACTTTGTAGGAAGGACTATTCAGTCCTCTGTCTCATCCTAATTAGAGGATTGGTTGGACAAGTAGATACCACCCTGTCAGCTAGTTATTTATCACTAGTATGCTGCCATGTTGGCGTCAGGAAAATTGTATCAAATACTTACCGTAATTTTCCTTTCCTGACGCCAAACCATGGCAGCATATGAGCCCACCCATGTGCGTTCGGTATGTGGCTTGTTACAAAGAATAGGGTTGCGGCTAACCATGCCTTCATTTATGCTATTCACTGGTCCTGAGGGAGTGGTCAAGAGGCAGAGCTCTATCACTAGTATGCTGCCATGGTTTGGCGTCAGGAAAGGAAAATTACGGTAAGTATTTGATACAATTTTCAATTTTTTGAAGTGTGTCAAGCAACTTCTGCTAGTCGCGCTGGATCTTCACAATGGTATCAAACCACCCTTGAGCTGGATCTTCAACTCATTGTAGCATCGCCATAAATGTGCCGAACCATGTCAAATGTCCCTGTGACAGATTTGCCAAGTTTCACGCAGAATGTCAAATTTGCTCTTTGTTCTAATTTGTTTTCCATGATGAAATAGCAGAAATTTTAACACATATGGTCAGAATAGCACCAGATGCACAGCTCCCGATGTACACAGCTCCCGATGTGTCTTTTGCCACACTGACTGACTGAAGCTCGGCAATCCCTGTGCAGCCTTGTGCTACTATCTGTTGGCATGTTACAAAACTAGTCTCGAAAACCTTTTTATACCACCTTGTATAGACTTCATTGGTCTTGTGACAAGTTAATCACAGCCACTGAACTTTCATATTTGTTGATACTTTGTGTGTCTTTGTAGTTTTATATTTCTTCAGCCCTCAAAGAATTTTAAAACGGTTTTATATCAGTGACACAAACATCACTTAATAGCTTACATATAGGCCTGCTATTTGTTTCCTAGACATCTTTATATGCAATGTTCTATGCACAATCTGTAATGAGTCTGTAATACATGTAATGAGTTGCATTTTTTTTGTCAAGAGTTTAGCTTTACTACTGTATATGCAAACAGTCAAAAATGTAAGATGTACCAAGCTCCCTGAGAGCTGGGTTGTTTGTGCTTAGAGGCTGGGACCCAGGGGGCCCACCCCACTCTGTTCTACTCTATCTAATTCCTCTAGCTCCCCCCCTTTTTTTTTTACTTTGGGTTTTGGTATTGTTTATGTTTATGTTTTTGGTCTCTCCGCTCCATCATTTTTTAGATGATGGTTCGGCTACACCATAATGATGGAGGGAGGGGAGACAATTTGGTTTGAAGGATGCTACCAGGAGACAAGGAAGCCTCTCTGGCCATAGTATAACCTTTTTTTAATAGGTTTTGTTATTACATATGTGATAAGAGCCACAGAGCACGATGTATATTGCATCCCTTTTTTAACAATCTTCTGATGAATGTTTGAGCATAATGTACTGTATGCTATTTTGTAAAAATAATAAAAACCATTGGAACAACAACAAAAACAAAATTGTAAGATTAAAAACAAGTTAAATTTAAAATTAGACTTACAAGCGGTTTTTACTTTCCATTTGGAAACTTAAAAAAGTATTGTTAAACTAAAAACAAGCCCCAAATGCAATACTAAAACTTTCTTTCTGTGGAAGGTCTCATGGTTGTTTTAATCAGTTTGCATTCCTTTTTACTGTGCATGCCAACATTTGTTTTGGACTATTTCTTTTTTCAGCAAACATGGAAAAAGTAGCAGACAACTGCCTTAAAATGCTGTATCCCCATCAGTATCTAAGAAATGTTTGTGGGAGTTTTATTCTTTCCATATGATTTTCTCAGCGTCTGGCACAAAGGATGCTTTCTGTCATTGTGCCCACTTATTATAGAGGGGCTGCTGGATTTATGTCACAGTGTGGAGTCGAGTTCTGTATTGTCTATTGTAGTTACAAAAACAAACTGAAATTGAAAAAAAAGTATTATTAGCAGTAAATAGGATACAAAAAGTATTTTTCAACAAATACAAGATTGCAAACTGCTGCAAACTCTCTGAACAAATTAATGCTATCCACAAGTTTCTCTTTGTGCCAACACACATATATGGATCGATCAGCTGAGCGAAGTGATTGATTTTTATAAGGGACACAATCAGAGCCCCACTAAGCAACACCCATCTGCTACTGTTATGCCCTGTACACACGATAGTTTAGTCTGATGAAAACGGTCTGATGGATTTTTCCATCAGTTAACCGATGAAGCTGACTGATGGTCAGTCGTGCCTACACACCATCAGTTAAAAAAACGATCGTGTCAGAACGCGGTGACGTAAAACACGACGACGTGCTGAAAAAAATGAAGTTCAATGCTTCCAAGCATGCGTCGACTTGATTCTGAGCATGCGTGGATTTTTAACCAATGGACCTACCCACA
This sequence comes from Rana temporaria, assembly GCF_905171775.1. NCBI lineage: Eukaryota > Metazoa > Chordata > Amphibia > Anura > Ranidae > Rana > Rana temporaria. The sequence goes on along the minus strand of NC_053489.1, from coordinate 303,355,790 downwards.
GACGATCGTTTTTTTCTATAGGTTTTTTATCCATCAGATAATTTTAAAACAAGTTCCTATTTTTTTAACCTATGGATAAATAACCGATGGTGCCCACACACGATCGGTTTGGTCTGATGAAAACGGTCCATCAGACCGTTTTCATCAGACTAACTTATCATGTGTATGCAGCATTACTTCCTTTGGACAGAATATTTTCTCTTTTTACTAATACTTGCCTGCCTTAGAATATTATAACAATGTGCAAATATGCTTATATGGGATGGTTGAGGTTTTTGCTGATAGAAATTACATTGTGGCTGGTACCTACATAGGAAAAAGTCACTTTGTACTTTTCCAAATTGTAAATTCAGCCCTTGCTGGGTGCTTAGGTCTATACAATGTAGGATAGCATGCACACGTAGCTGGTTATTGTTTTATCTCAGAAAAAACAAAAGCAAAAATATACACTGACTATTACTCACAGCAAGAAAAACTAGGAATAATAATTGTCATCTTAAATGAGCCATACAAGGCCGCTATCATCTTATGTATGTGATAACCTAAACTGATTTATTGCATCAGATGGAGTTTTATTTAACTTTGACTAATGCCCTGTACACACGATTGGTTCATCTGATGAAAATGGTCTGATGGACCATTTTCATCGGAAGAACCGATCGTGTGTGGGCCCCATCGTTTTTTTTTCCCATCGGTGAAAAAAAATAGAACCTGTTTTAAAATTTTCTGATGGTTAAAAAACCGATAGAAAAAAACGATCGTCTGTGGGGAAATCCATCGGTCAAAAATCCACGCATGCTCAGAATCAAGTCGACGCATGCTCGGAAGCATTGAACTTCATTTTTCTCTGCACGTCGTTGTGTTTTACGTCACCGCGTTGGACACGATCGGATTTTTAACTGATGGTGTGTAGGCAAGACTGATGAAAGTCAGCTTCATCGGATATCTGATGAAAAAATCCATCGGTCCGTTTTCATCGGATGGACCGATTGTGTGTACGTGGTATTAGTATAGCATTTGACTTATCAAATACTGGTTCCTTTTGATACAATTTTACATTTTGCAAGAGGATGACATCCCTTTAAGTTTTTTTGTTTGTTTTTAAGAGAAAGAAAACCATTGGCCATTGGCTTCCGCTCCTGTCAATCAAAAGCTGTGACACTGGAGTGGGGACAGGGCAGAGTACCACTGTCTGTGTCAATGGACACAGCAGCGGGACTTGGGAGCAAGCATGCCCGGGTGCCCCCAGGGAAAGTGGCTTTCTGTGGGGGCACTTGCTGGGGACCCCAGAAGTAGAGGAGCAGTGGAGAGCAAGAGAGCATGTAAGTATAGGCATGTTTGTTATAAAAAAAAGAGTGTGTAACCACTTTAACCCCGGAAGAATTGGCTGTTCAATGACTAGAGCATTTTTTGCGATACGGCACTGCATCGCTTTAACTGGCAATTGCGCGGTCATGCGATGTTGTACCCAGACAAAATGTATGTCCTTTTTTCCCACAAATAGAGCTTTCTGTTGGTGGTATTTGATCACCTCTGTGGTTTTTATTTTTTGCGCTATACACAAAAAAGAGGGACAATTTTGAAAAAAGCACAATATTTTGTACCTTATGCAATTTTTATCGGGACAACGACACTATGGCAGACATATCAGACACTTTTGACACATTTTTGGGACCATTGGCATTTATACAGCGATTACTGTGTAAATGTCACTAGCAGGGAAGGGGTTATCATTAGGGGGCGATCAAGGGGTTAACTGTGTTCCCTAATGTGTGTTCTAACTGTAGGGGGAGGGGACTTACTATAGGAGATGACAGATCGTGGTTCCCAGCTTGTAGGAACTCAGGATCTGCATCTGCTCTCCTCTCAGAACAGGGACGTGTGTTTTTACAAACACACACGTCCCTGTTCTTAATCTCGTGCCCACGATCGCTCGTGGCCTTCACCCGCTATCCTGCTTAAAGGGACCAACATACAGCTATGACGGTCCACGGAAACAAGCCGACCTGTCGCTGTATAATGACAGCCGCTGGTCGGCAATTGGTTAATACTGCTTAAAAATGAAAGTGTATCTAAACCCAAAAGCAAACATTATATATTGCAGTTAACTAATCCTTAGCCCATTCACTGTCAAGTCCGTACGCCGTACGGACCTACAGAAGTGCCCCACAGGTGGCCAGGTCAGTACGGCGTATGGACCTCTTTTCTCCCTCTCCTATAAGCTTATGGTCACTTCAATTACCATAAGCTTATATGAGAATTGTTCAGCAGACTCTGCTGAACAATTCTATAACTTTGATCAGCGGATTGCAACACGCTAATTAGAGTTATTAACCCCTAATATGACCACCCCCCACCCATGCTGCCACTTCCCTGTCCCTGCCTCTCCACCCCCGCTGCACCCTTCCATCTAAAACTGCCCCCCACTCTCCTCTCCTTTGCCCTTCACCCCCTTCTCCCCCTTAGCACTAATTACCCCCCTCCATCCAATCTGACTCCTCCTGCAGCCAACATCATTACCTGGAATCCCCCCTCTTCCACTTCCGCCAAGCTCAGGTGCTGCATGGGCTTGGGGGGGTACAGATGTGTCCAGTCAGATCACCCCCCCAAATGCCCCCGCAACCCCAATCCATGGCCGCTCCAAGCAGCATCTCTCCTTCCCCTCCCTCCACCTGAAGCTTCTCTCTGCACAGATCTTAGTGATCTGTCAGGCTGCGGATCGCGGCAGGAGTGGTGTGGTGGGGGTGAAGTAAGGGCTTGGGGGGCTTAGTAAACATGTGTTTACTAAACTCCCCCCTGTAGAAGAGTGGGCGAATGCAGCGATCCCTACTGATTACTGCTATGTGCTCACTGATCGCTGATATATTGTAACCGCGAGTGGTACAATGTACAGTATCAGACTGTCATTTTCTCAATGAATGGAATCTCTATACAGATTTTTCAAGTTAAAGACGGATTCCTCCCGTGATTTTTTTTTTAAAAGTCAGCAGCTTCAAACTCTCAGGGTGGAACTCCACTTTAAGTGATACAGAGAAAAGGGACTATCTTCAGACTCTTTCTCTGTTTCAAAAAAAGAGATATGGGATCCTGCTCAGACCTTATACCTCAGCTCCTCCTCCCAGGCCAACACGATCTGTCCTAATTGGCCAGGAGAAAAAGCTGGAAGACGATAGCGAATATTAATTCTCTATTGTCACAAGTGGGTGGGTTCAGGGTGCAGAGCTCTGTGCCTTGAGCCCTACCTTTTTCAAGCCAATTAGAGCCTCCGACTCTAATCATGTGGCTGGAAAAAAAATCATACAAACGTATGAGTCCAGCGCCCTGCAGGGGGGCGGCGTCCCGGCGCCCCTAACGGACCGGCCGCTCCTGGTAAAGACCCCTTTCCCATGGAGTGGACTCTATCAAGCAGATCTGTCTGCTGATCCCCGCTGAGCAGGCAGATGACAGGTACCTGTCCTCCCTGCTGATGCAGAGTGGACATAGACACAGCTCGCTATTCTCTATGGGACAGTTGGATGGAAACGGACCGCCTCTCCAGTTCCATCATGGATGCAGGTGGTTGTAAACAAGCACATGGCCATTTACACCAGCCTCTCCATAGAGAACAATGGGTTGTCCGATTGGGAACCACCTGAAAAACGGACAGGCAGACCCGATCAGTGTGCTAGTGTAAAAGGGGCCTAAGGTCTTGTTCACACAGGGCATACACAAAGTACCTTTACATGGATGCACTGGTGTTTCGTGCATCTCTGTGCAGGTCCTCCCATTTGGGTCATTTGGGATGTAGCACCTGCACGCACAGAGCCATTGCTCCCCTCCCAATTTTATATCCATGTAGGTCCACATGCATGTCCCTGAGCTCACACTGTCTCCATTTGTGGTCATGTTCCCACACCCACACGCATGTCAGATTGGAAACAACAGCTATGCCTATGCAGCCGTTGCATCCCAATTGACATAATAGGACTGCCTGTACGGGGATGCATTGAAAAAAACCTGTGCATCCCTGTGCAGGTAAACATGGCCCCCCCATGGGCTTACACTTTAGTATGCCACATGTGACCGAAGCTTTAGTACTAATTTAGCAGGAATTTTGTACGTTTTTTATGTGCAATATTAATGATTTTATTGTTTTTTTAGTGAAAATAGCGATATGATGACCATTTGCGCAATTATTGCAGGGCCCAAAAAATCTGTAGCACTTTGTTTTATTCTACAGGTCATGTGCTTTTAGCAAATGTCTAGTTTAAGGGGTCTTTTCAAATTCGGAAAGCTGTAAATGAAAAATGAAAGACATTTTTGGATACATTCGATTTTCACCCTTTTGCAAAAAGGCGCATTTTAACATTTACAAGTATTATTTATTAATTCCATACAAGATTTTATATTTAGTATATTTTGTAACATTAGCTGTGGTTTTATCTTCTAATAATGGTTTTAGTGGGGGTTTTTTTGCGAATATATTGGTCTGATAAACATTTGCACAAATACCGCGGGGTCTAAAAAATCAGTAGCACCTTCTTTTTAATCTAGAGGTCATTTGCTTTCAGAAAATATATGTTTTTTGGGGTCTTTCACAAATTCTGAAAGCTATAAGGGAAAAATTAAAACCTTTAGATTTTTTGAGAAATTTGGATATTTCGATTTTTGCGTACATTCGATTTTCACCATTTTGCCAAAAGGCGCAATGTAAAAGTTACAAATATTTGTTATTTATTAACTCAGTACAGATTAAGCTTTTATATTTAGTAGGAATTTTGAGTTAACTTTATTTTTTAATCTTTGAATCCACAAAGAATTTGCGCCGTAAGCTACGGCGGCGTAATGTATCTCTCGCGGCGTAACGGCGCGTAATTCAATTCGGTGAGTAGGGGGGCGTGTTTCATTTAAATGAAGCGCGTCCCCGCGACGAACGAACTGCGCATGCGCCGTCCCTAAATTTCCTGCCGTGCATTGCGCTAAATGACGTCGCAAGGACGTCATTGTTTTGACGTGGACGTAAATTACGTCCAGCCCCATTCACGGACGACTTACGCAAACAAAATAAAATATTTTCAAATTCGACGCGGGAACAACGGCCATACTTAACATTGCGTACGCCACCAAATAGCAGCTTTTACTAAGCCGAAAAAAGCCGAACAGAAACGACGTAAAAGAATTTCGACGGCCGCTCGTACGTTCGTGGATCGTCGGAAATAGCTAATTTGCATACTCGACGCGGAATACGACGGAAACGTCACCCAGCGAACATCGAAGAATTGCATCTAAGATCCGAAGGCGTACGCCTGTCGGATCTAACCCAGATGCCGTCGTATCCTGTTTTGAGGATTCAAAACAAAGATACAACGCGGGAAATTTGAAAGTACGCCGGCGTATCACTAGATACGCCGGCGTACTCTCTTTATAGATCTGCCCCAGAGTGTGTACTGACCACTCTCCAGAAACATAATTTCCTGATTGTGTGATTGGCTCACAAATTTTTCCCAGAAATCTGCCTAAGATACAAGTCAGATTTCAGCCATCCCCTGCAACAAAAATGTAATTTTTGGAGAGATATTTTCAATAGGAACCTGTCTAAAGGGATGCACATTTCCTCATTAGTGCCCTGTAGCTCCACACCTGACAGTTAATTATGAAACCACTCCCATTAGACCCACTTAGAACAGACACAGACAAACACACAGGGATTAATTCAGAATAACAAAAGGTAGGACTCTGCAACAAAGTTTGTTATAATCCTTGCCAGGGGTCAAGTCCTGGGGAACAAAGTGTTGGAACTTCCACCCAATAACCACTACCCCACCAAAAAAAAAAATGATACGCTCATATGCATAATTACTAAACCGCAAGTTCTTTCTAAATCCCACGATAACTCGCGGCAGACCTCTGCAATGTCTCCTGGGAACAATGACAAAAGCTCCCAGGAGACATTGCGGCATCGAGGAAGTGACGGAAAACATGCACACTACCTGATGAATCTATACACAGGAAGCGGCCAGTAACATAAAGGATTACTAAGGTTCGCCTGCCCCTGACAGTGACTTGAGCTGGGCATCGCCGCTTAGTGAAGGATTGGCTTGGGCGGCTCGGCTGCTCTAGTCCTGCAAAGGGAACTGCGTTCCTGCTGTGAAAAAGTGCAGGAACTCCGTTCCCACACGTTCCCGCAGGACTTGAGCCCTGATCCTTGCAATGTACAAGGGCAATGTTTTTTTCCTGCTAGTAACACTCTTCCTGTCCTAGGATTACTCCACTCTATGGAGGAGCAACAAAGCCACCCTTGGACAGCAACATTGTCAATTATGTGGAGAGGGTAGTGTTAGATACGCTAGCAGATTTAGATGGACGTGACCAACAAATTAAAGCCAAAAGTTTTTAAGCAGTTGCAGTGACAGTTTCTTTTTACTCTTGGGAAAGGGGTTTGACATAAATAAATAAAAGATCACTATAGGCTCTCTTGTAAGAATTTGCCATTTTGCTGGACAGCCTAGGAAAAGGAAATTGAAAAATAGCCCCTTACTGGTCAATCACCAGGTGAAAAAAAATGAAGAAGTTTAAAACAAGAAAACTAAAGCAGCCCCCGTGTTTAAGTTTTGGCAAGCTGCAAAGTATTACATTTTTGGTTTAGGTACACATTAGGAAAGTGAGATTGACATAAAATGTGGAGATTGAAAAAGAAAGCAGCTCACATCCTCTGAGTTAGTTACATATAATTTTGTAAATGTAGATATTTTTCCATTGCACTTTCCCACGTTTGCATACATCTGCATTGATACCCACCCTAACACAAACATGTATTTATGTGGTGGGTATCACCTATATGGGTTCAATGATGAAAGTATTTGTTGGGTGAAAACCTTTCTAAGAGCTTGTAAGTTTCTACAGAAACTGAAACGGAGAAGTCAAAACTGGTTTCTGTGTTGATCCTAATGTCTTTTAGGGGTGTTCCCCACTGTTGTGGTCAGCAGTATAATATCTGAACCAGACCTTGATGTTTATCAATTTCTCTTCTGCACACAGACTACTTGTTTCAAGGTACTATCCAGCCGGTTATGAACTTTTATATATTTTTGGAAATTTGTATCTCCAGATAGTAGACAGCTCTAGATACTTTTAGGAAAAGGGTGTAGGGAAGGGCGATTGCATGATTTATGTATTAGCTTTACCTTAACATTGTTTTAAGAATACTTCTTTCGATTTATATGCATGCAATAAAATTTAGCATTCAAGTTCTGAAGATTCAATTGTTATATTTCCAAAAGGCTACACAGCCAATTAATGATTAAGGATTAGGATAGCAATAAATCTTTTTTTGGTGTACACATTGCTAGGCATATAATAGGAAAGCTGCATATGATCTATATGTTCAGTTTATCAAATATATATTTGCACATTCTCACCTCCCTTACATTTTGACACCCTGCAAAATAAAGATTTTAGCTTATATCCCCATTTGTCCTCTACCTTTTCACCATAATACAACATACTTTGTTATGTAATACCTTCTATGTGCAACACAAGATATGTCAATTTACACAATAGGATAAAAGGAATAGGAAAAGTTTTTTCACAATAAATTTGTTTTAGCTTTCTGGGATCTAAAGACTATCCATCCTTAAAAAAATAATTTACCACCCACACAACCAAGACGGGATTTAATCATATTATAACTGTTATACACTGCCATATTCTAGTACAGCTCACAAATGAGTTAACAAATTTTGAAATTGATTCAATGTGTCCATCTAGCATAGTTGAGGCTTGCAGCTTTTGCCAAACCTTGCCCAGCCTAAGTTGCTACCTGTGTGTTCCACCGTGTGTGCATGTGTATATGTATGTGTGGCTGCATAAGTGACATGTGAAACGAGCCTCTGGCTGTGATAATGAGACTGTTATGTCTAAGTGGGGGTGGGAATAATGAATGCTGAGCAATTATATCCCATAGAATTAAATCCTCTCTTTTGTTTTTCACCCTCTTTATCTACTCTTTGCAGAGTGTGGACCATGTCAAACAATATTCAACAGATGGGAATGCAAATAAACTTTAGTCTTCATAGGCAGGCAAATTAGTTAGACACCCACTTGCAAGTTACTTAATTCTTGGTGCACATGATACAGAAAGAGCACATGATAGCTTTACCAATCCCTTTAGACAAAAGCAGGAAGAAAAAAAAACTGATCTTTATATCATTGAGGTTGGAGTTCTTGCTAATAAAGAAGCTTTTCCCATGATGCAGTCTGATAAGGATTGGCCTACATGTAGCCTAGCAAGCCACTGCTGATGGGTTCTTGATTAGGTGTCTTATCTCCCCATTCAGCTGCATCTGATGAAGGTTGCTGACAGCGTAATGGCTGGGAAAGCATCGGACAGCTCCATAAAATGGCAACTATGTTACGACATGTCAGCCAGGACGTGGTGGATGGTAAGTTGGCTTGATAACATTTTTTCTTGCTTCATAAGTTTTTGTCCACCCTTGAACTCCTCCTTCACTGTTGCAATGCACGTGTTGTAAAGTTCACTGTCTGTGAAGTCTGAGGCTCAAGTTCAGCTACAATGCCCAGACTATATCAATGAGTTAGATAAGATTTCTCTCCTTTGCTGTGGCTGGAGGTTTTGGCTTTCTTTAAAAACCCAGACAGGACGACGTGACTTTTTCTTAACAAAAAGAGGAAAAAAAAATTTCATCGAGCACGCCAAGTTGGATCGTATGCGAGTGGAGCTTTAGAAGCAGTCTCAGGCAGCTATGTCATCACACTGTTGGCTAATTGTTCTTGAGATGATCCTAAAACAGAACAATCTGCTTCTTTAGTCTGTTTTTCTCCTAATAATTATTTAAAGGACTCATTGTGTCAAGTTGTATGCAGCTTCCTAATCAGTATGTGATTGTCCCTTGCACTTCAGTTTAATTTGACGTCCTCCGTCCTTACAGTGAATACACTAATTGGAGCAATCACTGATTAATATTCCGCCTGGCGTAATTAAATTTACTTAATGAGGCTATGCATATTCCGTCCTTTTTCCTTTCATTGTTTGCTAGAGCGTGGCTTTTTTTTTGCCCATATAATGCAGCTGTGATAGAGAGGGTGGATCTTCAAACCACTTTTAATGTTACCGGTGAAGGAAAGCAAGCCACAAAGTTTTCTGAGCTTGGGAACAGTGGGACCAGTAACAAGTGTCTAGAGAAAGAAAAGTATTTTTCTCCTCTCACTTCTGCTACATGGGATTTTTTTCCTCTCCTCTTCAGATACTGATTTTCTCCTCAAGAGACAATGGCCTCTTGTATGCAACAACGAAGCTGTGAATGGGAAACTGGACTGACTGACATTCCATTATGAATATTAATTTCATTCTTAGGTTGCTTTCTCTGCCAGTGTTTTTATTCTTTTCATTCTACACTTGATTGCCTTTGCTTGTTTTTTTGCTTGGATAATTATTATGCTTACTGCTCTGAGTATCTTTTTACAATTAGTTTAGTTTTCAGACAATAGGCACTTTCATCTTGGCTCACTGATGTAGGAGACAGTGGACAGTGAGTTGTACTGTCTAAGCAGGCAGCAGCTCTCTCATTATGGCTGATATCCTCTCTCAACTCTGCAAGGGATATTTAACAAAATTAATTTTGGTATTATTTTAAGAAAAGGTGGGTGGTTGCAACAACATCCTTCTCGAGCCTCCTGTGTGTGAGATTGATTTTGCTTGCTCAATTGTATGATTTTTCTGTAGAAATCTTAAATATTCTTGTTTCTGTAGAATATTCTGATAGCTGAAAATGATATTCTATTATGACACTCATATAGATTTAGTTTAAGTTACTGTTTCTGTACTCAAATGAATAATAAGGATTGACATTGAATCCAGTCTAGGTTCACGTCTGGGGAGATGACGGGAATTTATATTGCCTTAGTCTGCTATAATGAAATCTGATTTGTCACTAGTATTTGATAATAATCTCTGTTAATAAATTGTTCAGAGAGCATTCAAACCACAGCGCTGGGAAAATGGCTTTATTGTTGGTCAGCATGTGCAGTTTGTTATGATCAGCTAAAAGTTCTGTGAAAGCAATGTGTGCCAAATATGTGTGCGTTATAGTATTGTAACTGTGAGGTCTTTAGAGATGAGTCATGTGCTCAATGTTACAGGCTGTTTACATCTGTTATGCCAACTGTCTAAAAAAAGATGGCTGGGTATGTCTGCTTTTTAGAGGTTTGTGTTTGCATGCAGCATATAAGAAAGTGTATTTTTGTTTATTATAAATGAGTTAAATACACTCTATACACAATTCGTCTTAACAAATATGCAATTGAAAGTTCTTTAAAATTACCACTATATATTGTGTGTTAGTTTGCAGTTATGTACTATACGTTAGAACAACTAAATAAAAAAAAAAAATTTTTTTTTGTCTATAATGAATTATATTAATTAATTGTAAAACACACACGCACACCCATATGTACTGTGAATGTTTATTATATTATAATTCCACAAAGTGGCATGCCTTTTTACATTTTCAAAATTTAATTTTCAAAAACAAACATTAAAATGAGTTTGAAAACATATTACAAATAACAAAGTGTGTTTTTGTCAAATTGCCTCAAATTAAAATACAAGCAATAGAATGAAACACCACTAGTAGAATTCCTACAAAAATGTCTCTCATTTCTGTGTTCACATAGGTTACTTGACCTAATTGAACCTATATACGTATATAACATATATCTTTAAAACTTACCTATTTAACTTATGGTTACATAAATAAATATTCTCTGCTACAAGTTTATTTTTTCTAAATGAAATACAAGTGGCAACCTTTATTATGTATAAGATTAGATGTAAAAATACGTAGTAATATGTAGTAATAAAAAGCAATAAATGTTTTCTACAATGATCTAACTAATTAATATTCTAAAATGAATTAATAGAGTATTAGACGCATGATTAACTTTTTTAAACACATTTTTGTTCTGTACATTTTAACTTATCTATTGAAGGATGTTTTCTTTTTAAAGACAATAGAGTCAAAATAGAACAAAACATTTCAGTAACTTGTTGTGTATATGTATTTTTTACACACATCACTCTTATATTCAGTTTTGAGATCTCTTAAATCTGTTATAACAAGCTTTTATAGATATGCAAAAAAGTTAGTAGACATAGAGCCAATTTACTAATGAAGGCATTTTCACTTTAACCTGTGTTTTCTTTAACTACCCAATCATACATGGGCTAGGGTGAAAACTAAGCACCTTCGTCACCAAGTGTTTTATTGCTACTGTTCACTAGAAACTTTTATAAAGATTGAGAACTGAGCCAGTTTAAACTATTTATACATAGGGCTGCATATTAGAAATAGGGTCCCTTATATGAAAACCCTCAATCTCTAGAAAATACTGGCTAATAAATTCCACATATATATATATATATATATATATATATATATATATATATATATATATATAATTTTTTTTTTTTTTTTTTAAATAACCCTTCAATCTCTGTTATTGTTAGTAAGCCAAACAGCCAAGATATGTAGTTATGTGCTTTTTTTTTTTTCTTTCGATCAATAAATAAAGGTTTAACATAAGCAAGAAAACTTTTATGTAAGACCTGTGCATAACTGGGTATTAAAATTGATCAAAGCTTCATAGGACTAACTGAGCATTCTACTGATTTAGTAATAAAGACAATTTTGAATTTTGCCACAAAAGAAATCACAAACTAAAAATATTAAACTTTTTAAACCTATATAAGCCAAGGCCTCTTATACATTTATCCATTTCACAATATAATGGCTAAATGCTGCCTTATGATGATATTAATTTCAAATCTTAAGCTCAAACACCTCCATTAAGTGCTTAATTTGTTTTAATGAACCTAAAAATATAAGTTTTGTGAGATGTTGTGAACCTTAAACTTAAACTGCAACTGTTTTTTAAGTCAGCCTTGTTTTGTTAATAAAATAAAATTGATAGTAGTTTATCTTATTTGAACTAATATTTACAACCTTTTATAGGGTTTTAATGTTCATTTGATTAATGTCTAATAATGCTACAATAAAATGTCTTCAAACTGCAGCCCCAAATGACCTCATGACTACTAAGAAGTCTGGGCATCTATCTTACTAACACTCATGCTGTGACCCACACTGCAGCAGTGCAAAGGAATCTAATTCTTGTGTGCTTTGGTCTCCATACCAGTAGCTGATAGGTACTGTATGTGGTTTGAGTTTGCTGCTATCATGGGGTTACGGCTAATTCTGTGTGTTTGAGGTTCACTGGCCTGGTGAGCTAATGTGGGAATCCACCAGACTGATTTCTTTGTAAACGTAATGCACTGCCTGGCCTTTTAACTGACGTCAGCTGGCTTAAAAGAGTCAATAAGAGGCGTTTTGATACGTCAGCTCCCTCACTATTAACCACTTGCTTACTGGGCACATATACCCCCTTCCTGCCCAGGTGAAATTTCAGCTTTCAGCACTGCATCGCTTTAAATTAAAATTGCGTGGTCGTGCGACGTGCCTCCCAAACAAAATTTACGTCCTTTATTTCCTACAAATAGAGCTTTCTTTTGGTGGTATTTGATCACCTCTGCAGTTTTTATTTTTTGCGCTATAAACAAAAAAAGTGTGTCAATTTAGAAAAAAAAACACAATATATTTTACTTTTTGCTATAATAAATATCCCATTTTTGTTAAAAAAAAATATATTTTTTTTCTCAGTTTAGGCCGATACGTATTTTACATATTTTTGGTAAAAAAAAAAATCGCAATAAGCGTAAAGTGATTGGTTTGCGCAAAAGTTACAGTGGCTACAAAATAGGGGATAGAATTCTGCCATTTTTTTTTATTAATTATTTTTTACTAGTAATACGTCGATCTGCGAATTTTGTCAGGACTGCGATATTGCGGCGGACACATCGGACACTTTTGACACATTTTTGGGACCATTCACATTAATACAGCGAACAGTGCTATAAAAATGTGACTGGCAGGGAAGGGGTTAACACTAGGGGGCAAGGAAAGGATTAAATGTGTATCCTGGGAGTGACTCTTACTGTGGGGGGAGGGGACTGACTGGGGGACGTTTACACACAGAGCTCCACGTCCCTGCTCTGTCATTGCCGATCGCGGGTACCTGGCGGACATCGCGGCCACCAGGCACGCACATCGGCATCTCGGGGACTTGGCGGCGCGCGCCTGCCCCCCAGTGGCCGGAGGACGTCAAAAGACGGCCTCCCGGATTTATAGAGCCACCTGGAGGCCGTCTTCTGACTATATGCCGGGTCAAAAGTAGTTAAAGGATGATGTCACAACAGTCATATTGATAATATGCTTGAGCTGTGATAGGGAAAATATAGGGAGTATGGCTAATAAAGTGCATAGAGAGATATTGGTGTGGTGCTTTTTCACACTGGCATGACTGTTAAAGTAAATGTAAAGCCTTATTCAATGTCTTATAGGAAAGATATTGCTGTTTATCTTCCATAATTTAGGAGCAAAGAAAGCAAGGGATTTATTATTTTTTCATGCCTTGTTACATCCTAACACTGCTGGTGTTCTGCAGCCTCTTTATAGCCCAGATAGCAAGGATAACTTGTAAGCAGTGTTGAATTGTAAGTCTGTTAACTTGCTGAACATTTTCACTGGCAAGTTGCAGAGCACTTGAAGCATAAGTTCTAGTTGACACTTTTCCAAATTGTAGCAAATTTGCATGGCAAGTCTCTAGCAAGAGCAAAGTTGCAGTGGTGAGTCTGCAGCAAGAGCTCTGCAAGTCTACAGCATGAAAATTCAGCCACAGTGACCCCTATGGTGGGATGACTACATACATAACATAACTGAACCAGAACTTGCAGAATGTTTGCAAAGAAAGCTGATCTGAAGTCATGCAATGCAGACTTGCTGCAATTGTGCAACACATTTGTGAAGCCTGGCGAGTCTAGCAATAACTTAGCAAGTTATTTTTAAACTTGCAGCAAAATTTCTTGCTATCTGGGAGCCTTTCCCTGTCTACATTCACCACAGTGATAACAGGCTTCCTGTATTTTTTCCTAAAAACAATGTTTAGAGCAACAGATTTATGTTTTAATCATCTTTGAGGGTGGGGTCCATTTAGAAGGTCCATTTTATATGGTGACAAACGTGGAATATGCCTGGGCAATGTGCATCAGCACAGTAGCTTGTAGTTTTATTTGGGAGAGTACTTGTCAAGCCCAAACAAGGACCTCTATATAAGTATCACTAGCTGTTATTTTCATGAAAGCTATCAATTAAATAAAAATAGCCTTTTCAAGTGATAATATCATGTTAAAGCTTATGTGAGATTTTAGTGGCTAGGATGAGTGAACCAGGCAAAATTCACAGGATGTTCAACAAATCCAATGGGAAGTACATAAACACTGAACATAGCACCAATGCCACTGAAATATATGGGATCCAAATCTTGATATAGGGCATGAGTAGCTGTATTACTTTAAAAGTGACATTGTTTACAAACAGCAGATGGGGATCTGTCATAGGGTTAGTAATGTCACTCATTATTCCTGGCCAGCCAGTGATGTCTCATTTGCGTGTAGTGGCAGGTCAACATCACTGGGCTGTGGGTCATCAGTACTGAAATGGATCTAAATTGTTAGATGATGTGACTGATGTTGGAATTACATCTGGGGACATTGTTTCTTTTCTTTTCTAAGGTCTCAATCACACGTGTGTCAATGCATTTTATTTAAACGGTATTTATACAGTGCTTTTAATGCCTCATGGCCGCCCTGAAAAGCCTTCCATGAACATAACAATAGGCACCACACAGTGCAGTATACATAGGTGTGGTAATATTGTGTTGTGTTAAAAATTAAGTAGCATTTCAGGAGGCCTTGCCGCTTATGAACCGCCTCCATAAATTTTTTTTGGTAGCACACCGTAACTGCACCTTGACTGTACCTATAGCATTTATGGTGTGTTAGTAGAGCATTTATAAAATGTTAACTGGGTGCTGGGGGGGAAGATAGTGGAGGTTCCTGTATCCCAGAATGCACTGAAAAAATAATAGAGAACTAGGACAGAGCAGCTCCAGTCACTTCCTGGTTGTACAGAGCAGCCATGATGGTAACATCATTTGTTTCTGTGTGCAGTCAAAAGCATCAAGCTAGCCAGCAATACTGACAGTGCCAGGCAGGAGCAGAGACATTGAGCATTATTGTCAGTGCCAAGCTTTTTGTGTCAGCAAAGCATCAGTTCCAGCAAGTGTCAGTGCAAGCAAACAACCTTGCCAGAAAGTGTCGTTACATGGAAATGACAGTGCCAGCAAGTGATGAAGGCCAATGTTAATGTATCAGTACTCAAAGAAGAGGTGGGCAGATTCAATAATTAATACTGAGACAAATATCAGCTATAGAATCCACTCACTGCCAATCAAAAGGCAGTGGGACTTTTGGGGGTATGCCAATTAATTTAAGAATATGGAAATGCTCCTTGAAAATGCTCTACTAGACTATGAAATGCACACAATACTGGCACCACACCTTGCTCTTTTTCCACTGAGCCATTCTTTTTTTTAAATGCCTGCTATCACATAACAACCTAACCACGTTAAAAAGCAGATGATTTCTCTACATCACTTCCCCTTTAGGCCCTTCACCCTAGAAAAACAACACATTCATGGGCTTTTTCTTGATGTTTTTTCCATGCTTCAAAAACACAACAAAAATGTGTCAAAAACATGTCATAAACTCTATAGGTACGGTAATGAGCATTTCTTCGTTCTTCATAATCAACATGTGTATGAATGAGCCCTAATAAAGAACTTTTTCATTAGATGGCTTCTTTTTTTTTTACTTCCTCCCTTTTTGTTTGTGAATGAGTAACAAGGAGTACTATATATCCATACGCATCCAACTGGGGTTGGTACCTTGCAAGAGGAAAGGCTTTGGCATGGTACGGCGGTTCCAGAGGGGTGGGGTGCACATTTGTTGCCCCCTACTTTCAAGACCATAATTTTTATTGAAAATTATTAACAGATTTGTTTTTTTAAATTATTTTTCTTCCTTTTTTTCGTAAGGCCACCATTGCTACAATTACAGTTGTAAAGTGTGGGCTGAACACATTTGGTTGGAAACTAATTTAAATTCACCTTGGTCCTCGTTGGCCTTTTCCCGTCTTTCTCTGGGGAAATTAAGCATGCCAGCCCTTCCCCACATTTTACTTAAAATGTAAAGACTTGTCAACACCCCCCCCCCCCACCACCATCTCCGGTAAACACTGGAGATGCCACATTTTTTTCTGGAGAAGTAGAAAAAATGCCCCAAACCCCCCACACACCTGGCACCTGCATGCCAGCTTGGCACTTTAACTGCTTATATACCAGAAACCAAACAGCCCCTCTCCTCTAGAGTTGATAGCCTAGACATTCGTATCTAACTGACTATTTAAGAAGAAAAAGACTAGCTTGAGGTCCCCCTTACAATTCGTAAAAGACCCTTATCCAGGTGTGCAGCAGTTCTGCAAACTAGTGAGGAATGCTGGGTGACATCATTGACCAGATATGGTCATGACCATATTTGGTCAATGATATTGCTCAGCAATTTTTACCATAAGAAAGCTTCTGCTGTGTATTGCCCAACCACGGAATCAATACCAAATAATAAAGAAAAAATATAATAAAAAAAATAATAATAATGAAGATTTAGAAAAATAAAAACTATAAAAAGTATAAAATACATAAATAAATATGACAATAGGATTTTTTTTTAAAATGGCAGCTAAGAATATTCCACTCTAGGCTAACCCAGGCCTAGAGTACTGGCTAGGTTACATGGGAGGGACTGCAGCACAAAGAGCTTGGCCAAATATGAAAATAAGAATGACAGATAAAACCCTAAACAACAGAAATGGCAGCTAGAAATCTATAACTTTGATTCCACCCAGGCTAGGAAATTTTTAATGGTTTATATGAGAGGCTGCAGCACAAGGAGCTTAGACAAAGTGGGGCTCAGCCACTGTACAATATTTTGTGTTTTTTGTCTCTGAAATAACACATTCTGGGGCAGATCCACAGAGAGAGTACGCCGGCGTATCTACTGATACGCCGGCGTACTTTCAAATTTCCCGCGTCGTATCTTTGTTTTGAATCCTCAAAACAAGATACGACGGCATCTGGGTTAGATCCGACAGGCGTACGTCTTCGTACGCCTTCGGATCTAAGATGCAATTCTTCGGCGTCCGCTGGGTGGCGTTCCTGTCGTTTTCCGCGTCGAGTATGCAAATTAGCTATTTCCGACGATCCACGAATGTACGAGCGGCCGTCGCATTCTTTTACGTCGTCTCTAGTCGGCTTTTTCCGGGGTATAGTTAAAGCTGCTGTTTCGTGGCGTATAGTTAGATCTGCTATGTTAAGTATGGCCGCCGTTCCCGCGTTTAATTTGATTTTTTTTTTCGTTTGCGTAAGTCATCCGTGAATCGCGGGGTGGACGTAAGTTACGTCTAAGTCAAAACAATGACGTCCTTGCGACGTCATTTCGCGCAATGCACGGCGGGAAATTTAGGGACAGCACATGCGCAGTTCGTTCGGCGCGGGGACGCGCTTCATTTAAATGAAACACGCCCCCTACCCGCCCAATTTGAATTCCGCGCCGCTTGAGATACACTACGCCGCCGTAACTTACGGCGCAAAATCTTTATGGATTCGAACCAAAGCCATGTAAGGTACGGCGGCGTAGCGTATCTCAGATACGATGCGCCGGGGCAGATCTTTGTGGATCTGCCCCTCTATTTTTATATTAAGATGAAACTTGTTTTGTCTCTCCATGTCTATATTGTGATCTAACCAAGCTCCTCACATACTGTCCAGCCACTGAACAGGATTTAAAGCTATTGACTCTCAGATAATACACTCAACTTTTTTTATTGCAGGATAAAACCGGCTTTGTCTCTCTCATTTGCTGAAGAAACAAAAAACAGGCGCCACTTAGAAAACTGTAAACTTTAATATAAAAATAGCATCAAAGCACTCACATAGAAGTAGCTGTTTACAGGCATGTAGATGTGGTCCGGATGGCAGACAGTTCTCAGCCGTGATGTGTAGTCCCTTGTTGCTATGTGGTCCGTTCGCTGCGCTTGTGCTGCTTGTGAAGGAGCAAGTGCCTGGTTCACCAACGGGTGATTTCCGGGTAAGCTCTGCGGCAACCAGATGGAGGGCTGGAGCGCAAGCGATGAGTCTTGCTGGGACGCAACGGCGTGAAGGGGGGATGACTTCACTTCCAAGGTCCTTGGAAGTGACATCATTCAGTTAAACATACCCTCCTTGCATTTGTCTTTACTACATTAACCATATTGATTGTGTAATTACATCTGTACAACAACAGGTTGTAGTATACATATATACAGTATGTTTGCATCTTATGTGTTTTATAATTTTTCCATATATATTACCTATCTCAAACTCCTGAGGAAATTAGGCTTCTGTCAATAAAACATGTCAATGGCTAGTTGAGTCTCTCACGATTGTTGCTGTGTGTTGTACTAATATAGCTAATATGATGAATGCTTGATGAAAAAAAAATGTTGGTTGCCCTGAAAAGTTTGGGACCTGAAGAGTCCAGTAGACTGTGTCTCGGTAAATTTTAGTTTGCAAAAGATAAAGGAGGCAGATTAAATTGCATGAAATAAAAGGTCACACTGCAATGACATCACTTCCTTCAAAAAAATTTTTATTGAAACAAGCAATGCACAATCCCTGCACAACATACTTGCCTTCTAATGCATTTCATTAATCAATAACAATTTTTGAAGGTAGTGACATCACTGGAGTGCAAATGTGTTTTCAATGTTGTGTATGTATGGAGCAGCAATGGCCACCATCGGCCATCACCCTGCATGCTAACAATGAGGGGCAGTTTGTAGCTTGAGAGCAGTAAGACTTCAGAGTTATGAAGGCAGATTACATTGTTTTACATTTCAGTTCAGTTCACATGAAACTACAAGGACACACAATTTCTAGCAGAATTAACACAATTTTTCCTGTACTTGCATTGTACTTAGCCTAACAAAATATTAATATAGCCACTACATCTAAAGACTTGTAAGTTGCGAAAATGTTTGTTTTGGGGTTTAAGGGTTTTCCCAACTTTACCAACTTGAGTCCCAGCTGCCATTTTTCAAAATACCAGCCAGTTTTAGCAGCTTCTGTGGACCCCCACTGGCACTAGTGCTGGAACCAACGGCTGTTTGTAATCACTGGCATTCAGTGCTAAGCCCATGAGCTGAAACACTCCAGTGCCTGGTCTACTGATGCTTATACATAATTGGTACATGCTGTAGAAGCAAATATAAACATAAGACTTCCATGTGGTGACGTCACAAGTGTAAAAAGAACAGATAAATATATATAATAATTATACATAAAAACAAGGAAATATAAATATATGCATCCGAACTTGCTACAAAATCAAAGCCCTATCTGTTCCATCTATCAAAAAGACTTGTGGACTCAAGTGGTTAGGCATATATTTTCAGGAGCTTTACTTTGGTGGCCTAATGGAACACTATATTCGCATGTTTTTGAGGGTATTATAGGAATAGATAGCAATTTTCTGTAGACACGAGGCATATACCTAAATCTGTACAACCATATGTGGGTGACAAGGGTTGTGTTTTGTTGGTCCTCCTGGGCTGGGTAGCCACTAGCATCAGTTTTCACACTGAGTTTTTTGTAATCAATACAAAAATATAACAATCTAAGCCTGGGTATGCCCAAGAGGCTCTGTTTTGTACCTGTTGTGTACCTTACCACTGAAAATGATAATAAAAATAATTTTCAAAAAAAAAAGTATAGCAATCCAATTTTTTTTTTTACTGAGATGATGGGCACTGCCGATAAGTTTTTACTCATCTCAGCTGCCCTGCCTTGCATCTGGCTGATCCTCCATAACTTTTTTAAAATGGCTTAGCAGTATGTTACTATACTGTTTTTAATGGTAAGTTTATGTTAAAGTGGTTGTAAATTTCCATAGATGATGATTAGGTTAACCTATAATTACTGTAAATATCTCCTAAACATGCACCATTTAGGAGATATTTGCTGTATATGCACTTGTGCCAT
Source organism: Rana temporaria (assembly GCF_905171775.1). Taxonomy (NCBI): domain Eukaryota; kingdom Metazoa; phylum Chordata; class Amphibia; order Anura; family Ranidae; genus Rana; species Rana temporaria. Next base: position 303,335,705 of record NC_053489.1, on the reverse strand, counting down.
TCCTTCAGAGCCCTGTGCCATAACTGACGGCTCCCACATGCATGCACGAGATTGACGTCACACGACTCTGACCAGTCACACAGCTAGAGTCCATAGACCCGTAAGGAAAATGGGTGAAGATGGATGCACCCTCCAGCAGTAACAATGCATTGGTGGAGGGCTACGTTTGCAGGCAAGTTTCACATATTGTGCTAGTATGCGATGCATACTAGCACATTATGGCTTTACTTTAAATTAATTTTACTTTAAAAATCATTTAGACTTTACTGTTTAATTCCTCTCTTCCCCACTTTTTAAAATGGTTTTAGGTGAATACATTTTACAAGATATTTTTGTGCAGAAATTTCCAGTAAATTCATATACCGGTTTAATGATTTATTTCCAATTACATTGTCCTGAGTATTTCATTAAGCATATGGTAGAACATGTTATCCATGATGGCACTGAAAAAACGAATATGAAACTAGTTACTATTCCTGCACTGTAGACTTCAGTTGCTACTATGCCTGGCCTAGTCTTTATCACGTGATCCTGTCAATTGATCTATTAGTAAAACACACATTTACAATCAACACGATGCAACCTACACAATCTTATTCAATAATTTGACATTCGAAAACATACAACATAGAATTCATGAATTTATTTGCTGATAATGTGGGAACTTTTGAGATTTGCTGTTTGACAGTGACATTTCACCTTGGTTATCAATAACTATCCCTGATCCCCTATCTATGGGCCAGATTCAGGTAGAAGTGCGGCGGCGTAACGTATCGTAGATACGTTACACCGCCTCAAGTTTTCATCGCAAGTGCCTGATTCACAAAGCACTTGCGATGAAATCTACCCCGGCGGCCTCCGGGGTAAGCCTGCGTAATTTAAATGGGCGTGTGCCATTTAAATTAGGCGCACTCCCGCGCCGGAACCTACTGCGCATGCTCCGTTTCGAAATTCCCGCCGTGCTTTGCGCCCAGTGACGTAATTTTTTCGAACGGCGACACGCGTAGCGTAATTCCGTATTCCCGGACGGCTTATGCAAACGACGTTAATTTTTAAATTTCGACGCGGGAATGACGGCCATACTTTATACAGCAATACGATTGCTGTGTAAAGTTAAGGCACCCAAAACGACGACTAACTTTGCGACGGGAAACTAGACTAGCGGCGACGTAGCGAACGCGAAAAAATGTCGTGGATCGCCGGAACTCCTAATTTGCATACCCGATCCTGGTTTACGACGCAAACTCCCCCCAGCGGCGGCCGCGGTACTGCATCCTAAGATCCGACAGTGTAAAACAATTACACCTGTCGGATCTTAGGGATATCTATGTGTAACTGATTCTATGAATCAGTCGCATAGATACTCTGAGAGATACGACGGAGTATCTGAGATACTCCGTCGTATCTCCGCTGTGAATCTGGCCCAATGTTCCTATCACTTCCATGTTTGCTTCTGTCCCTAGTCAATGTGTCACTGCTGATTTGTTAGCTCAGGGAAGATGATAAAAGGTTTATGAAATAATGTAGACAAAATATAAATTGCTGCATGATGATGATTTATCATAGGGAACAGCCAGTGACGTGGCCACGTATGTACACACAGGGCTAAGGTCATTTTTCCAGTTATTTGCCTAATTCAATGTTTTAGAGTACTTCACTGCACTTGAACATGTGAGTATCCCATTGTGATATTTTTATTAAATGTATACTTATTTTTACTATATTTATAAATCTGAGTAATGGTGACAGAAGTAGAAGGCAAGAATAACATGTACAATGCCTTGAAAAAGTATTCATACCCCTTGCAATTTTCCACATTTTGTCATGTTACAACCAAAAACATAAATGTATTTTATTGGAATTTTACGTGATACACCAACATAAAGTGGCACATAATTGTGAAGTGGAAGGAAAATAATAAATGTTTTTAATTTTTTTTTTTACAAATAAATATGTGAAAGGTGTGGTATGCTTTTGTATTCACCCCCCTGAGTCAATACTTTGTAGAACCACCTTTCACTGCAATTACAGCTGCAAGTCTTTTTGGGTATGTCTCTCAAGAGAGAGACATTTTTCCACATTCTTCTTTGCAAAATAGCTCAAGCTCTGTCAGATTGGATGGAGAACATCTGTGAACAGCACGTCTTACCACAAATTCTCAATTGGATTTAGGTCTGGACTTTGACTGGGCCATTCTAACACATGAATATGCTTTGATGTAAACCATTCCATTGTAGCTATGGCTGTATGTTTAGGGTCGTTGTCCTGCTGGAAGGTAAACCTTCGCCCCAGTCTAAATTCTTTTACAGACTTCTAAGATTGCCCTGTATTTGGCGCCATCCTTCTTCCCATGAACTCTGACCAGCTTCCCTGTCCCTGCTGAAGAAGAGCATCCCCACAACATGATGCTGACACCACCACGTTTCATGGTGGGGATGGTGTGTTCAGGAGGATGTTCAGTGTTTGTTTTCTGCCACACATAGCATTTTGATTTAGGCCAAAAAGTTCAATTGGCAAGTTGTTTCTTGATCTACCTGACCTTGGTCTGGTATCAAGAGATCCCCAAATGTCCCACTTCTTATTAAGCGATTGAACAGTACTGACTGGTATATTCAAGGCTTTGGATATCTTTTTATATCCTTTTCCATCTTTGTAAAAATTACCTTGTTACGCAGGTTTTTTGACTATTCTTTTATACCTCCTCATGGCTCAGTGTCTAGCCTGCGTATTGCATCCATGTGAGAGCTAACAAACTCATTGACTATTTATACACAGACACTAATTGTGATTTAACCACTTTTGCCCCCCGTACCTTTATGCATCTTAAAGACCAGGTCACTTTTTGAGATTCGGCACTGTGTCGCTTTAACTGACAATTGCGCGGTCGTGCAACGTGGCTCCCAAACAAAATTGGCATCATTTTTTTCCCACAAATAGAGCTTTCTTTTGGTGGTATTTGATCACATCTGCGATTTTTTTTTTTTTGCGCTATGAACAAAAATAGAGCGACAATTTTGAAAAAAAAAACAATATTTGTTACTTTTTGCTATAATAAATATCCCCCAAAAATATATAAAAAATGTTTTTTTCCTCATTTTAGGCCGATACGTATTCTTCTATATATTTTTGTTAAAAAAATGGCAATAAGCGTTTATTGATTGGTTTGCGCAAAATTTATAGCGTCTACCAAATAGGGGATACTTTTTGTAATTTTTTCAGCGAACAGTGCTATAAAAATGTACTGGTCACTGTAAAAAAGACACTGGCATTGAAAGGGTTAACCAGGAGGGGGAGATGTAGGGGTTAAGTGTGCCCTAATGTGTGATTCTTACTGTGGGGGGCGTGGCTTGGCGTGTGATGTCACTGATCGTCGTTCCCTATGACAGGGAACAGACGATCAGTGACAGTGTGATTGGGAAGCACGGGGAGAGGTTTGTTTACACTTAACTCTCCCCGTTCTTCCTCTCTGTGACCCATTCGCAGGACACCGGCGGCGATTGGGTCTGCTGTTCCCGCGGGGACTGTCACAGAGAAGAGGACCAGGTCAATTGCCATTTTAACTTGTGTTTGCCACCTTCTGTGTCTATACCAAGGCCAAACATTTATATCAGGGCCATTTGGGTGATTTCTGTTATCATTATGATTTAAAAAGGATCGAAAAAACTATGTGATAATAAATGGCTTCCTCTGATTGCTATCCTTAAATAAAAGACATTTTTTTGGCATGATCAGTCATATTTGCAATATTAATGCCAAAATGTCACAATTTATGCCAGGATATACAAACTTTTGAGCACAACTGTATTTAAAGCACTTGAGACATTAAGATATTTACACTATCTGTGAACTCTATTTTTGAGCTTCATGTAATTTGTTAGAATTATAATTTGGTATTTTTGGAAGCTCTATATCAGCTTATAGAGATGGGTCATCATCGCATATGGTTTTATCCAGACAAGTGCATTTATATGTATTCATTTATTTCAAGTACTTTATTCATTTTAATTTTATAGGAAGTTTTTGCACACTGCAGCACTTTATATTTTATTAACATTGTAATTTTTTTTTATGAAATTTGCTTATATAGATTTTTCTTACTGAGGAGGGCTTACATATAATATAACCTGAAGTGCAGTAGGCTCTGGCCACTAAGAGCAATCACTATGCATGATTATGAAGCTTAAAAGGTACAAAAGGTTAATAAACAGTTAAAATGTTTCTAAAGCCAAAACATTTTAAGGTTTTGAAAATAATATTGAAGGATTAGAACCCACCTGGTTTTCATTTTTTCTTCACCTTTATTTTGATCAGTGACTGTTTTTATTGGGGTAGAAACTAATGGGAAATTCTAAATTTTACAACTATCACCAGAGTAAGAATAGAGGGGAAATATCACAATGGTGATACTTGTTCCATTACCACTAAGATGACATTCCTATCTTGTTCCCCGGACAGGATGTGAGGTGGATAGATTCCCAACAGGATGGAGAAAGCACAACAAATCCTGAAATGTGTTTTAACCCTTCCATAAAATATCCAATGCTGAAAAAAATAAACTGGGGAAGTTGAAGGGGCAACAAGGCAGTATGGGAAGCCTACTATGCATGGTAAATGGACATCCAATAGTATTCAAATTTCCAGCTTAAAGTGTATAAGATCATTTATGACGTTAAAAAACTTTTCCCTACATTGCAAGGGTTAAATGCTTGTTAAGTTTAGGGGGAATGGAAGTAATGCATTATTTACCTTACCCCTGCTCTGGCCACTGACTTCCTCTTCCTCTGGCTCTCTGGGCTGTGGGTGGTCCTTGGAAAGGAGTCTTTGTGGGAACGGCAGCACCCGAGCCAGAAATAAGGTCAGGTAAGGTGCCTACCGCTAGGCAAAAAAAACATTTAACCGTTATAGTGTGTGCATGTGAGTGTGTGTGTGTGTGGGGGGGGGGGGTGCATTGCAAGGGCTTTAAACTATAAACAAAGATTTTGGAGACAAAACATATTAATAATTTATTTTTAAAAGCTTTCCAAATACCTTTTTGTCCTATTTTACAAGTGTTTCTGTGACCACTATTTAGCATTGCATCCACAGACTTTAAGGAGCGGTGGTGGAGACAGCTTCTGACATGACATATTGAAGTTTTTTTCCGCCCCTTGGATACGCATGCTCCTAGTGTAGGTGGGACTGTGCATGCATGCCTGTTAGTGTAATTAGCATTGACACAAAAAAAAGGAAACAGGCAAGCATAAAGAAAACTGGCAGTATCACCAGACATTTGGACTTTTTGGCATGCACACAATATAAAAAAGGATGTATAATAAAATTTAACATTTGCGTAAAGGAAATTATTAGAGTAAAGTTATGTTTTAAGTTTACAAGTATGACCTGATCGGTGTCAAATATTAAACTTGTATAAAATCTATTTGAACATCAATGGTCTCTAAAAAGAAAACGAGTGGAAAAGTTTTATTGATTTTCCCAGTCTTGACTTAAATTTCTTCCTGACTGAATTGGTTCAATAAATCTAGTGAAAATGAGTGTCCAATTCGCCTTGTTACGTGATATCTTCCTATAAACAGCTTTAATTCCAGACAAAATCAATACAATGACAGCTTTTTCCTCTATAAAAGAGGAAAGAAGGAAGTGAGCATTGTTTCAGTATGGCTTGCCATGTGTCACACAAATGTCACAACCACCAGCATCATTAGCCTGCGTCAAACAAATGAATTTACAATTAACTTGTTACATGTATCTTGTAATCAGAACGTCTGGTAAGCAGTATCAAGCCCTCTTTTCTGGAACTGTGGCCTACATTTTTAACCCTAATAATGAGCTTTCACAGGATGACTGCTGTGTAGAGATTAACATATGCTAGAGCAGGTTAACCTACACAAGACTGAGCAGCAATTCAGGCAGAAAATAATAACGAGCTTCTTGCTGAGGTCAGATGTGATACATGAAACATATGACTAAAATCACATTCATAAAATATATCCAACATTCTAACCTAATTATATAGATTATTACTAAAAAAGCTGATTAAATATTCTTAAACCTATTTATCCTCATCACGACGTAAACAGGTAGTTAGGGTATCTCCCTATTACTTGTAATTATTTTCAAGTCTGAATACTTATTTTCCAGATTGCACATGTCCTGAGATTAATAGGATTATATTATGTGTGTATAATGTGACTGCTTTCTGCATATGGCTAAAATAGAGTTAAATTTTAGCAATTATGACCCTGGTACTTCTTGAATCAGGACTTTAGCTGCCAATACATTTGGTGTCTAAGGTATCTAACAATAGTTTTGGTGATTATTATTATAATTATTATTATATAGGATTTATATAGCGCCAACAGTTTGCGCAGCGCTTAACAAAACAAATTACAGAAATTACAGTTACATTACAATTTGGTACAAGAGGAATCGGAGGGCCCTGCTCTTTAGAGCTTACAATCTAAAAAGGGATGGTCAATTGATACAAAAAGGTAATAGCTGTGGGCGATGAGCTGATGGAGGAAGTAAAACAATGTTAGTTAGAAGCAGGATAGGCTTCTTTAAAGAGAACAGTTTTCAGGGATTGTCTAAATATGGATAGATTAGGGGACAGTCAGACAGATTGGGGTAGGGGGTTCCAAAGGATGGGAGAAGCTTTGGAGAAATCCTTCAGGTGAGCATGGGAGGACTTGACAAGGGAGGTAGAGAGCAGAAGGTTATGGGAGGACCGAAGAGATCGGCTTGGTTGGTATTTTGGGACTGATTTAGTGATGTAGCTGGGGGCCCAGCTTCCTGATGACGCATTAAGTTGCGAAATGCATAGAGGCTGCTGGACCATTGCCAGCTCGTCATGTCCCGTCTGAGTATAACGAGGCTGGAAACGCAGGTGACAAAGTGAGCCATCACACGTGCGGACCAGGACATACTCGTACATTTGTATACTCCTATTTACGGCTGGATTAGCTCAGTGCCGGCTCCCAGGCACTTTTACATGTGAGTGGAATAACTATATATGTTTTAATCATAATAAATTCTTTGATATACTACACCATGATAGTCTTTTATATGTTACATGAGTGGATATAGAACGAGACTACAGCCAAAGCATTGGGAGTGATTGCTGATAAATCTGAGAGAGGGAGTGGTTATCCATATGAACCAAAGGCAGATTTCTGGGTCCATCTGGTGAGTGGCCATTTTATCCGGTGACGGTGTAGGCACTATTTGCGGTGAAGGAGGAAACATAGCTGGGCATCACTGCAAGAAATTATTTATTAAGGACTTTCTTGGCACATATACATATATATTTATTTATTTATTTATTTTTTATTTTATTTTTTTATATATTTTTTTTCGGATATAACACATTTTTCTTGCTTTCTTGGGGCACATTCAATCTGTGGATTGTAATAGTAGCATATTTGAAATCTTTTTGGATTTATTTCAATTTTTTTTGATGGATTGAGAAATTCATATGTTATAGTTTGGCACAGGGCACTGTATTGGTATTTATTGCACACTATTTGTTGATTGTTTGCACATTAATTAATAATCATAGACACATGTATTTTTTTTATATAAATATAAGTTGGCGCAATTCACTTCACAAATACACAAACCTAAATCCAACCTTTGAGGTTGCACTTTTATTGCAGCAAGACTTATTAATAAGAATATTGACACTATCTTGTCACCGGTAACACACAATTTTTTCTGGTATTGTCTGTCTGACAGGTTGTAGCAGTCGGGGCCTGATTCTGTGTGTAGTGAGGGGGTGAAGGTATCCAGGGTCGATGACAGTGAACTGTTGTAGACAGAAGTGGCCAAGTTGGGGCAGGACAAGGATGACATTTTGTCATAGAGACAATCTAAAGCAGATTTACAGGTAATAGTTTGGTAGTTGGAAGGCAAGGAGGAGGCAGACAGGGAGAGAGTGAAACTAATAAGGTGGTGATCAGAGAGAGGAACAGGAATATTGGAGAGGTTGTGCAGAGTGCATAGGTAGGAGAATATGAGGTCAAGGCCGTTGCCAACAGTGAGTAGAAGCGTGTGTCCATTGTTTTAGGTCAAAAGAAGAGGTTAGGCTTAGCAGTTTAGCTAGTAGCGAGAGTGTTACGATTAACAGGGATGTTGAAGCCACCAAGAATGAGTGTTGGAATTTCAGAAGAGAGAAAGTAGGGTAGCCAGACAGAGAAGTCATCAAGGAAGCTTGATACCGGTCCAGGGGGCCGATAGATCACAGCCATTCTCAATAAAACTGGAGAAAATAGACGAATACAGTGAGCTTCAAATGAGGAGAGGGACAGAGAGGAGGGTGGATGAAGAACCTGAAAAGTGCTTTAAGGGGATAGGAGGATTTCAACACCACCTCCTTTCCATCCACTTAGCCTGGGAGAGTGAGTCCACAGGAGGCCACCATAGGAGAGAGCAGCAGGAGAAGGAAGGTAAGATTTTTGAATTCAGGTCTTAGTAATTGCAAGTAGGTTCAGGGAGTTTGTGATAAATAGGTCATGAACGGTGGTGAATTTGTTACAAACAGAACAGGCATTGCAAAGGGCACAGGAGAGAAGGTGATACTTTCATTTTCAGTGGTAAGTAGGTAAACATACCTCTTGAGATTGGAACTTGAGAAAAGGGGACACTTTGAGATGGAGGAGACGTGTGCTGTGCTGAAAATTGGCATGGCTAATTTGCATTAACTTTTAGCCATATCTTAAAGGAGCATGGTGAAATTGAATCAGAGCCTAAATATTATTTACACTATGCACAGTCTGTAGCAAAGTTTAGAGGTCAGTATTGGGTGACGTAGAGGTCAGTATTGTGTAACGTAGCATGCAGGGATTCATAGGTTAGTAATGAGTAATGTAGAGTGCAGGGGTCAGTAGTATAAAAAACAGAGTTCAGGGAACAGTAGTAACTAGCACACATCTCCTATTGCTTCACCCATTTCACCTTGACTATTCACTGCCCCTTTCCTACTCATCCAACACTTGCTGTCCCCATTAACACAGTGGTCCTTATTCACTCAGAGTTCTAGCAACTCCCCACTGTGCTGAAGTGAGGTAATGCCTGTCTGCCAGTTGTAACGTTGCCTTCCCAGTTCAGCCAACCAGACTGAGGTGGTGTGAGCAGGTTGGCGGGCCAGTGATCTGATCCTATACTGATCCTTAAGCCGTGTGTTCCATCCACAGACTCTCCATAATATACTTCAATGTTTAGGATATAAAGAATGTCTCCAATAGTGCAGTACATTTAAATAATACAAGTAGTAATTTATTAAAGGCACTAATGGGTGGACTCTTACATTAAAAGAATAAAAACAAGCAAAACCGATAAAACACAGCGTTTTCAGTGCCTTCTTACATCACTTCCGGTGTACGTCTGCCTCTGGCCACTCCCTATGCGTTACGTGACTTCATCAGGGGAACCAGATTGGTTGTTCTATCATTGTTTATTTATATATAGTGAAAATATGTAAACAATGATAGAACAGCCAATCCGGTTCCCCTGATGAAGTCACGTGTCATGACGTAATGCATAGGGAGTGGCCAGAGGCAGACATACACCGGAAGTGACGTGAGAAGGTGCTGAAAATGCAGTGTTTTATCGGTTTTGCCTTAAATAAATTACTACTTGTATTATTTAAACATACTGCACCATTGGAGGCATTCTTTTCTCTTTTTCCTCACTTTATATCCTAAACATTGGAGTATATTAGGGAGACTCTGTGGATGGAATACACGGCTTAAGGATCAGTATAGGATACCATAATAGTTGTTCCAGAGCCTGAGAGGTCCCAATTGGATGCTGGGGAATAACTCTGCATGAAGGTCGAAGGAAATCTTAATATTTTTGATGCGAGTCACTGCACTTTATGAGGTGAGAGTTCTGAGAGACTATTTCTTATTGGACACCTTTTTTGGATATCAAGAAATCCTTGCAGTTACTTTGTGCAATACCATAAGGACTAATACCTTAATATTCCAGTTTTCTTACTTATTTATATTTATTCCTTCATTCACCATTTTCTAGATTTTTATACTAACCTTTGAATATAGATTTGGACTTTTGCTTGAAGAATATTTTATGTATATGTATATGTGTATATATATATATATATATATATATATATATATATATATATATATATATATATATATATATATATATATATATATATATATATATACTTTTTGATATACAGTTTTGGACTATACACATTTTATCCACTTTTTTTACACACATCTTGGATTTGCATTAATCCTTTTGGAAGTTCTTATAGTGAATGTTTTTAGTGTTAATACATCACTGCGCAAGATCACTTTATATATTGGTACTGCAACATTGCGAAGGACAGATCGAATACTTTTGACACTGTTTTGGGACCATTGACATTTATACAGCAATCAGTGCTAAAAAAATCACTGTTCTGGCTCTCTTTCCTGCAATCGCAGGTGGCTGGCGGCCATCGCGGCTGCAGGCCAGGTGCTCTGGCTCCCCCTGCAATGCTGCGGGCTATGACTCTTAAAGGAGCCAACGTACAGTTACAGCAATTCCTGGGAAAGAGCCGACCTGCCGCAGTGTAATGATGGCGGCTGGTCGGCAAGTGGTTAAGCAAGAACAGTAGGTGAACATTAATCAGTTGTAATAAGTGACTCTGCATGTTAAAACAATATTCCCTTTTTATTGGGTGTTTTAAAATTTAGCAGAGGTGCAAGTTATGCCCACCTCTGTAGGCTTAACCCTGTCAGATCAATTGATCATACTTTTCATGCAATCTTTATAACTACTTTGTGAAAGACTTCAAAAACATATTTTAAAGGTTATATACATATGGGTGAATTTCCTAACAGCTGCTCCTTTTTCTAGCTAATGCAAAAAGGCATTCGTTTGTAATGGGTGGGCTATTTCATGGTGGCTTAGGAAGCTCCATATTTTTCTTCCAGCCAGTGGTATCACAGCTCCTTTATTGAGGTTTCTAAGGTACAATTTTCAATGGTGGTTAGCTACCACTGGAAAACAGGGTGATAATTAAAAGAAACACTAGAGCCATAGCTATTGTTTGAAGAGGAAGCTTCTGGTCACTTATCCGCCTCTGACCACACACAGTAAAGCCACTTTTAACCATGAATCAAACATGCCTTGATTATCTTAAAATCTATGATATATAACAGTTTCCAAGAAATTCTCTAATTTATAATGAATACATTATACGATTTTCATCTGACATTTTATGTGAAATAGTCTGTTTTATGGCATGCATTTAAAAATATTTAAAAGTAAAATTAAAGGTAAAATCTTTGGAGAAATATAGATGTTGTCTGTTTTAAAAACCTCTTACACTGTATATTTTTAGTTCTGGGAGCCCAGCAGAGTTGTTCAAATAAGGGCATTTAGGCCTTGAGAACAAATGCACATTAAAGTGTTTTTTATTTTAAATCATTGTTTACCTGATGCTAATTCTCATCCTAACCCTACAAAATGAACCCATTGATCTTAACCTAACCTTAATGTTTAGCCTTAACGCAAACTTTAAACATGCAAGGAAAAAAAATAACAGCATTTTAGCTTGCACATGATTGGATGATATAATCAGCAAAGCTTCCCCTCATTTCAGAGCTTTCCTTTAGATTTACAGCGATCTACAGCAATCGCATTTTTAAGCGCACATGCGGTGCACTTGTAGTGCAAAGTGGATTTGCATTTAGTAAAAACTTAGGGACAGATTCTCGTCCAGCGGCGTATCTCTGCGGCGGCGTAACGTATCCGATTTACGTTACGCCGCCGCAACTTAGACGGGCAAGTGCTGTATTCTCAAAGCACTTGCTCTGTAAGTTGCGGCGGCGTAGCGTAAATCGGCCGGCGTAAGTCCACCTAATTTAAATTTGGATCAGGGGGCGTGTTTTATGTAAATGTACTGTGACCCGACGTGATTGACGTTTTTTCCCGAACGGCGCATGCGCCGTCCGTGGAATTTCCCAGTGTGCATTGCTCCAAAGTACGCCGCGAGGACGTCATTGGTTTCGATGTAAACGTAAATGACGTCCAGCCCCATTCACGGACGACTTACGCAAACAACGTAACTTTTTCAAATTTCGACGCGGGAACAACGGCCATACTTAACATTGGTACGCCGCAGTTATGCCTCATATAGCAGGGGCAACATTACGCCGGGTAAAGCCTAATGTAAACGGCGTATCTTTACTGCATCGGCCGTGCGTACGTTCGGGAATTCGCGTATCTAGCTAATTTAAATATTTTGACGTGTAAATCAGCTTACACGCCCCTAGCGGCCAGCGGAAAAATGCAGTTACGATCCGACGGCGTAAGAGACTTACGCCTGTCGGATCTAATGGATATCTATGTGTAACTGATTCTAAGAATCAGGCGCATAGATACGACAGCTCAGATTAGGACTTACGACGGCGTACATGGCGCTGCGCCGTCGTAAGTCCTTTCAGAATCTGGGCCTTAGTCATTAGATATACTTGAGGAAAGAATGAAACATAACATAAGTCTAGTACAAACAAGAAAGGATAGATAGGCAATTGATTTTTTTTGTTTCACATTTTTGTCCATTCGTTGGCTTAAAAATTAATTAAAAGATTTAAAGAAATGTATTAAAAAAGACAGAATACGGTCAACAACCAACTAATAGGAGCCAATAGGACAGGTTCCTGATGATGTCATTGCTGTGCAGCCAATTATAGTGCCACATGGGGTCACTGCCCACTTGAAAGGTGGCATCCGGTGCCAGCTGGGGGCTAACCAATACCTACAGGCACTGATAAATTTGGCCTGAGCATCTACATTATCTTTAATAAGCATTTTTTAAACTGTGGCTTTGCCGAGGAAGCATTTACTCAGTTTTCCGATGAGCAAACTGCAATCTTAAAACTTTGTCAGACAAAATTGAACACAGCTTAGAATTTCACAGGCACCAGGTTTTAAATCACTGTGTCATTTCTAAACCAGCATCTCAGTCTTGGAAGTAGATGATGACCTTGAACAAAGATTGCATTTTAAAATTTGTACTTGCTCTTTGTTTACCCAAACCACTTCCTCAATCATTCATTTTCCCCAGTTAAATGAAAAAGTATGTCATTATCCTAAAAGATACTAACCAGGTAAACCAGGTATTTTTTGGACGGTATCAATAAACCACCTGTAAGCAGCATAAATCTGTAAGCAGGCACTTCCAAAAGGGTCAGTGTGTTTGTCTTTCTGTGTTTCCTGCCTGTGCTCATGCCCTCAAGGATACTGAGCCAGCCAGGTGCAAGGTGGATTTGATTTACTAAAGGCAAATAGACTGTGCAGTTTGCAAGTGCAGTTGCTCCAGAGCTTAGTAAATGAGGGGGAGCTCTGCTGACTTCCATCATCCAATCATGTGCAAGCAAAAATGTCGTTTTTTTTTTTTTCATTTTCCTTGCATGTGATTGGGTATTCTTTGTAAAGTGAAGTTTTGCCTCATTTACTAAGCTCTGGAGCAACTTGCAGAGTGTACAGTCTAGTTTTCTTTAGTAAGTCAACCCCAATTTTTCTGTGTTTTTCCATACTTAGGGTTCTATGCATTACTGTTATTACGGATATTATATTTTTACAATTCTTAAATACTGCATGCATGAACCATTAATTATATCACATGCATTTATTTATTAATTACATTTAGTGAATTGACGTTAATGCTGTATAATGAGGTATTTACCGTAACCAGCGTTCCTGCTTTTTGAAGTAAATACTGCATAAGGTGGTAGTCAATTGACACAATATCATTATTTTCCTTGTATATTGTTTTGCATCCAGAGTTGGCAGCACTGCAATTTTTAGGTTCATTACCTTGACAAGAGTTCATGCATCCTGTTTCATATTAATGTGTTATTTGAATGTGTTTGTACTACGATTTTTTTTTCTTTTTTTCACTTTAATGTTTTATTTTATTGATAAAGAAATAAATTAATACAATGTACAACATAAAGCTCTCAGTACATTCCATGTCAAAAAGTCAACGACAAATAAATAGTGAAGATACAATACAAACTTCAATTTTCATTTTAGATTAATCTAGCACCATAAAGGGGAAGCAATTAAAATATAAATCGATGTCCCCGTAGGAGATCCCCTACTCAACTATATGTAGGCTGGGCTAAAGAGGGGCGGGGAACCCAATCAACGCTTTCCGTACAGAGTCTCATCCGACACCCCGTAAAGGGAGCAAACTGTGTCGGATAAATGGGTAGCATAACTAGGTATTGGTAAGAGACTTCTGTGACCCCAGATAACCTAGGACCCCGCCCAAAATGTGGAAAAGAGCGCTAGACAACCCGTCCCTTCCCAAGGGACCTGTGAAGAAAAAGACCTCCCACTCCCCACCATACTCTCCCCCTCTCCCAGGGCGCTCCCATGAAAGTATTGACTATTAACAGACTAGTATGATAACTAAATCAAAGATCTCGAGGAGGAGAATGTACCAAGGTTAGGATAAAAGAAGGAGGGAAAGAGAAAGAGAGGAAAAAAGAAAGATAGAGCAAATGAGAAAGAATGATTGCCAGTAGGCTAATTAAGTGCCCGAAGGGGACAGCGCATGACCCGGCGATAGAGATACGCCAACATGTCTGGCCCAAGGCTCCCATGTGGCCTCAAAATTATCGCTTGTATTAGAGATGGAGCTGACCATTTTTTCCTGTGTCATGATCCAAGAAATCTTCCCCTTAGCTGCCAAGAAAGAGACCCTAGGTTGCTTCCAGGCCGCCGCTAAAGTGGTTTTAGCTCCTATGAGCATGAAAGCTATCAGTTTTTGTATGGGTTTGGAGACCCGAGGGATCTCGGATCCCAGCAGAGCTATCTGCGGAGACTTCACCAACGGTACCCCCGTGACTTTTCTGATAAGGCAAAATATTCTGTTCCAAAACCCCCTGATTCTGGGGCACTCCCACCAAACATGAAGCATCGTGCCTTGGGCTTGGCAGTTGCGAAAGCATAACGGGGAAGATGTAGGAAACATCGCAGCCAACCTACTGGGGACCAGATACCACCGCATCAGAACCTTTGTGTTGGCTTCAGCTAATGAAGTATTTACTAAACCTTTGAAAGATTTCAAACCTACCTTGTGCCATCTACTCAGGTCCCAGGTCATCCGCAGGTCTCTCTCCCATGCCTCCATGTATGAGAATTTTGTGGACACCTCAGATAAAGCTATATATATTATAGATATTCCCCCCTTGTGTTCCGTCATTTGTTTACACCAGCTTTCGTAACTAGTAAGAGTTGCGTGTCTAAAATTGTCAGTCCAGAAGGATGACACGAAATTAAAAATTTGGGTGTACCGGGCTCTTTCCGTTAGGGGCAAGTCAAGTGTCCTCACACAATGTTCCAGTGAAAGTGGGCCCATGGGTGTCAGAAAGTCGCCTATTCTATAGATCCCTTTGTCCAGCCACCATTGGAAAGCCGAAATGTCCATCCCTATAGGAAACTGAGGGTTGAGAAAGATCCTTGTCAAAGGCTTAGTCTCCGAGACCAAAGAAGGAAGGTGTCTCAGGCCATCCCAGAGTCTGAAGGATTGCGACAATGTGGGGGATAGTATTGAGGGTCTAGTTTTTTGGGGAGACCAGAAAAGGCTCTCTATCGAAAGATTAGGGATCGCCAACCCCTCCATTTCTATCCACTCTGGTTTTTCACATTCCGCAAAAATAGCAGAAAATTGTGCTAGTCTGGCAGCTTGGTAGTATTTAAACAGGTTTGGTAGTCCAAGGCCCCCTTGTGTTCTGAGCCCGTATAGGACATTTTGTGCCACTCTATAACCCTTGCCCTCCCAAACAAATTTCAGAATTTTACTCTGTAGTGGTCTGAGTTGGTCTTTTTTAACCGCTATTGGTAGAGATCTAAACAAGTAGAGTAACCTTGGTAGGAGAGTCATTTTGACTGCGTTAACTCTACCTGTCCAAGAAAGTTTGTGTCGATCCCACGTCTGTAGATCTAATTCTAGTTTACGAAATATAGGGGGATAATTAGCCTGGTAGAGATGTTCAATTTTGGTTGTGAGGTTTATACCTAAGTAACGAATGGATGATTCGGCCCACTGGAATTCAAACAAGGGTTTCAAGTGATCGATCACTGAGGGGGGGGTGGAGATGTTTAAGGCTTGGGATTTATTCCAATTAACCCGCAAACCCGAAATCTTCCCGAACGACTCCAGTAAGTTGCAAAGAATTGGAAGAGAGGTGATCGGGGAGGAGATATACAGAAGAAGGTCGTCTGCAAAGAGGGCGCATTTATGGATTTGGGAACCACATGATACCCCCCTAATATCCGGGTCTGACCTGATCGCAACAGCAAGTGTCTCAATCGCTATTGCGAAAATCAGGGGGGACAAGGGGCAGCCCTGTCTAGTACCCCTAGCAATTCTAATGGGGCCCGAAAAAAATCCCTGTAGTTTGACCCGTGCACTGGGTTCAGAATAGAGAGATTTCAACAATCCCCGGAATTGTTCACCGAAGCCCCAACGCCGCAAAATCTCGAAGAGGTAATACCACGATACAGAGTCGAACGCCTTTCTTAGGTCTAAAGAAAGGAGGAGTCCTTCCTGCCGCGGGTTCCCGTCCCAGCCCGACTGAAGCAGAGAGATAATATCAAGTGCTCGCCTCACCTGGTCAGGACCCTGCCTACCAGGGACGAATCCAACCTGGTCCCTTTGGATATAAATGTTTATAAAAGAATTTAACCTGTTGGCTAGTATCTTGGTCAATATTTTTAAATCGTTATTGATTAGGGAAATAGGTCTGTAATTTTCAACGAGCTCTGAGTCCTTATCTGGTTTGGGGATGACTGAGATAAATGCCTCATTCAAATTCGGGTGCATGGATCCGCCCTCCCTCCCCCGTTTTGAATTAAAAAATTTAGTGAGGTGAGGGGCCAAGATTTCACAGAAAGTCTTGTAATATGGGACTGAGAAACCGTCTGGTCCAGGGGCCGAACCATCCTTAAGTCCCCTAATTACCTCTATAGTTTCTTCTGTGGAGATCGGTGCCTCCATCAAATCTACATGACTCTCCTGTAGGTTCGGGATCGCTAACCGGTCCAAAAAGGAATTGACCTCGGGGTGTCTGGCCATCCCCGACCCCCGATATAGGGAGGTATAAAAGGTTTCGAATTCTTGCAGTATGCGTTTAGGGTTAAGGGTTGTTGTCCCGTCCCTGGTCTTAATCTTGGGCAGAGCAAACGTTCGGAACCTCGGCGAGAGCTTGGTGGCTAGCATCGTGTTCATTTTGTTCCTGTGTAAATAAAATCTAGCGCTAGACCAATTTAATGATCGTTCCGCCCTGACCGTCAAGGCTAAATTTAAAGCTAGTCGAGCGGCGTCAAGCTGCGAAGCCTGAACCGTCGTTTGGTCCTTCTTATGTTGTCTGCGCAGGGTTAAGAAATCTTTCTCAAGCCTCGTCACCTCCGCAGATTTTTCCTTCTTTCTTTTAGAGGCTATCTGGATGATCCTACCGCGAATGGTAGCTTTATGAGCTGCCCACAATATCTCGGCCGAGGTCCCTTCAACGCTGTTAAATCCAAAATATTCCTTGATGGCCCCTTCAATCTCTAAAACCACCTTAGGGTCGTGTAGTAAAGTTTCATTTAATTTCCAGTGTGATTTGTGGGGATTTGAGTTTTGAGTTTGTAGCGAGCAAACCACCATGGAGTGGTCCGAAAGGGCTGTGTCCGTTATATTAGCTTTCGTGATCAGGGGAATATGTCTAGCAGATATAAATATATGGTCAATCCTAGAGTACGATCTGTGCGGATGGGAATAGTGGGAGTAGTCCTTTTTGTTTGGGTTGAGTTCCCTCCAAATGTCTACCAGGTTATGCTGATATATCAGTTTTGCTATGTGTGAGCTAGCTCTAGATGGGCGTGTCAATGCTGTAGCTATAGGTTTGGATTTGTCCAAGCTTAGGTCGAATGCAATGTTGGAGTCTCCTCCGCACACTATCATTCCCTCCAAGAGAGGTTCTAAGGTATCAAACATAGTTTTAAAGAATTCGGTCTGTCCTCTGTTGGGAGCGTAGTATGAGATGAATGACACTAGAAGTTCATCCAATTCCCCCTTAACCAACAGGAACCTACCATTAGGATCTCTATGAGTCAGGAGCGGATTAAATTTGCAGGATTTCGCGAAAAGGATAGCCACCCCTCTCGTTTTATCCTCGGCGTTAGCCAGAAAAAATTGTGGATAATGTGCATGAAGAAAGGAGGGCGTGTAAGTGGCCGGAAAATGTGTCTCTTGTAATAAAACGACTGACATCTTCCGGGAGTGGTAAGAATGAAACACCTTCCTTCTCTTAACGGGCGAATTCAAGCCCTGAACATTGTGTGAGGCAACTCTAACCGAGTTCGGCAAAGACGGGTTATGTGGTGAAGTCATTGGGAGAACAAAGTGGGTGCAATTTGGAACTTACCCCTTCAACATGGAGGCATGGGAGACAGCAGAGCGGAGCAGAGCAGGAACCGAGCCGAGGCCTGGAATACTATGGGCAAGGTGACACAAGCACGGACTGGCAATCAAGAAAAAAAGGTTAGTGAGAAGAGAGATAAGCGAGCAAACAAAAGAAGAGATAATACATTTTAAAATATAAAGTTTGTCCTCACAACGAACGTGGAAGGGAAAAAGATCCGTTCCACCTTCGTCAGACGAACCAATAACGTAGCCCTTAACTCGGGCTACAGGACCAAACCCCGACAGTGACATAGTCCCCGTCCAGGGATGATCTGAGGCGCAAGGCAACTGCCTCAGCCCCTATCAACCCTTTAGAGTCAACCAGGAGACGATAGCTTATCATATAATACTCTAAATGTAAACTATTGTGATACATGAAAAAAAATATACGGATCACGGTCAGTGCGGAGAACATAAAACTAGGAAACAAAACAGTCTCAATAAAAAACTGTATGGGGATTTCATGGGTCCCCAGCCACGGATAGGGTACCCATAACCAATATACCTAACAGGTATAATATCCTCCGTTAAAAACACCAAACAGAGGGAAACTCCAGAACAGTGAGCAGGGCCACTATGATGATTATTTCAGGTCTTTGTGGTATCTTTGGTGCGTCTGCTTTTGCTTGTGTGCCAGGTGGGGGATAAAGGACTTGCCGGGGTGGATCGTTTGGATGAACCTGGTGGAAAATTTGACGTGTCCATTGCTGAGTCCAGCGAGATCAGTTTCAAGGCTAGCAAAATTTTTTCTCCTTCAGATAGCGTGGTGAAGGCGTGGGTTTTGCCCTTGAAGGCGAATTTTAAGGCAAACGGAAATCCCCACCAATATTTGATGTCCTTTTGGGACAAAATCAGCAATAAAGGTTTCAGCGATCTGCGTCTTTGTATGGTAGCTGCAGAAATGTCAGCGAAAATTTGAATATCCTGACCCATGAAGGATATGCGGGGTTGCTGACGGGAAGCCCTCATGACCTCTTCCTTCACTGAGAAGTAATGGGGTTTTACTATGATATCCCTGGGAGATCCGTCCTTTCTCAGAGGGCCCAGGGACCTATGGGCCCTGTCCAGCTCCAGCTTGTGGGGTGCAATGGAGGGGATCATGCTGTTGATGAGGTCCTGGATAGCTTTAGGGATATCTGTAACGGACTCAGGGAGACCCCTCACCCTGAAATTGTCCCTTCTGGAACGATTCTCGAGGTCGTCAATTCTATTAAGGGCCACGTCCAGTTGCTCCTGAAGTGATTGTATTTGGTCGGTGTTCTGGTTAGTTCTAGATATAGTGATGTCCAATTTATTTTCTATAATCTCCATCCTGGAGCCCAGATTCTGGAAGTCAGCATGTATTTCCCTAGTAATATTAACTGCTGTTTGGGCCAGGCCTCGTTCAAGTAGTTCAGAGAACTTCAAAAAAAGTTCCCCTGTATTCTGTGGTATTTCAATCTCTGAATGTCCTGTGGGGGTCCTGGAGACTGGCAATACATAAGTTACCTCATGTGCAGCACCAGCATAGGGGGATAGTGAGGGGTCTGACTGGGTCTCTGAGGTGGCTGGCGGGCTAGACATGGGGCCTGGGGAGCCTTGGGTGGACATAGGTGTAAAGTTCAGGGTGGCTGGGGAGATTACTTGCCTCAATTCAGCACTTCCCCCTGCGTGAGGTGTTTGTGGCTGAGGCGCGGCCGCCATCTTGGATTCGGCCTGTGTATTCAGCGCTGAATAGCGCGGTTCCAGGCCCTTCCGGACCACGCTGCTGTACATGGGGGTCTCCACCGAGTGTCCCCCTATCGAATCCTCCCTTCAGAAGGTCCCGCACCGCCGTGAATCCGGTGCTAGGGCTGACGTGGGGCCGTGGCAGAGCGGAGCTCCTGGCTTAAGCAGCCATCTTGGACGCCTCCGCGCATGCGCCTTTCCTCTGTACTACGATTTATTCATCATTTTTTGTTGGGTGTTTGAGGTAGCGCCACAACTTTTTATCGCTACCAGTCAATTGACAATTTCACCGTCGTATGCGGTATTTGCGAAAAATGTGTCAGATCATATAAATACCACAAGCGATCTGCTTTAGTGAATAGAGCCCAAAGTTCCTTAACATAAATATTTTAATTAAAAAAGGCATTTTTTCATAATAGTTTTGCAGTATTACAAAAGTAACAATTATACAGGCACTGCTTTTAATATGTCAATGACGCAAATAATTACTCAGTAAATTAAAATTTGTATGTGTGTATTTGTATGTAACTTACAGCTGAAAGGATAAATAATTCCCAATTATCTCACACCCTAATTAGTGCATTTGCAGATCTCTGGGCATTCATTTCAGCTGTGACTAATTTGTCATTGCTCTGTGGGACAAGACCATATGTGTTTAGCACGTCATACTGTAACATTTTTACCATGATGCCAGCTCTGTAATGTAGGAAAGATATGTTTACCGGTCCATATGTAAATGTTAGTATTTCTGCCATCAATATGCAGCAGCTTATCAAAAGAAATCGTTGGAAAGTAACAAATACTGACTCCATGAACACTGAAATACAGCTCTGACCCTGAATCGAGAGTTCATACCTGCTCTCCTGTCTTTGAGCCGCTGGAAGCATCATCATCCAAACTAGATTTATACTTCTACGCCTCAGGCTAACTGTCTTGTGCTGCCCTGTACTCCCCATGGTTAATCACTGGTGAAATTAAAGCCCAGCTATAGCCAAATGTCATGCACATGTTTTGATAGAATACAAAAGGGTTTGAGACAATCTCTACATATTGTGTGTTGCCTGTGTATCCCTAGACTTCTTGTCTCTTCCTGTCTGTCCAACAAAACAGCATCCTCATTGGAAAGATTTCCACTTACCTCATGTAAAGTTTATTGGGTGTCAAAACAGAAACTAAGGGGAAATAGTTGTAACAAGTAAGCATTTTAAACCTGACAGGGATTTTAAATCTTACCCACTCATAACAAAACTAGATGAAAAATCAAGTTGGGGCGAATCATATTTTTTGGGGTGATTAGTCTGTGGGTTTCAATGTGTATGCTGTATTATTAAGACTTTATTTTAATTAACTTTATTTAAAGGGTAATTCAACCCTAAGGATGAACTTCTCTATTTTCTACCCTTTGGTCTGTTATATATTTTTGAAAATGTTTTGTTTTATTTGTCCTGAGATTAATTAGACCTTCTGATTTTTGTCTTGGACTCTAAAACAGTGGGAGTGGGAGAAATCAATAATTTTGCATAAGATGCCTTTGCAGAAATGACAATATTTAGCCCACAAAAATGTTGTGTGTTGTCAGCCCACAAGAAATTAGGGGGTTACATTTTTTTTACACTAGATTGTAAGCTCCTGGAGGACAGGGGCTGATTAATGTACAGTATAGTGATTGTATAGTATGTAAAACGTGCTGCATAAACTATCAGCACCATATAAATACCTGTAATAATGAAAAAAATATATTTTCTGTACTTGCCTGGGTGATAAAATATGGATACTTTGCATATATTGCAGAAACAATACATACACTTTAACTATTACCTGTTTAAATTGTCCCTGTATCCAAAAACCTTACTGCATGCCTTTAATCCCAGTCTCTGGGAAGTTCTGTCACTTTCACCCCTGCACTAACTCAGGAAAAGACATGTCCAACATTTAATGCACTGAACTAGTGGTTCATTGACACTTTTCACACAGCAGGAATGCGTATAACAGGTTCAATCTGATATGTGTCCTCATAATCAAAGAATTTGGCCCCTGGCTGTCCAACAACTAAGGAGTCAAACAACAACTTCAACTGTAGGTAACCTTCACAGGGGCAACTCCAATGGCCTGGATCTCCGAGTCTTTGAGCTCTCATGGAGGCATGTACTTCAGGTGTCTGTTGTAAAAATTTCAAATCAGCAAAGTCGCTGAAGCTCCTAAATCGAGGTGATTACAGGCAAGGGGTTTATCAACTAAACAGGGATGTGGTTAGAAGCAGTCAAAGTAACAAGGCTAGATGACTTAACTTAAAGCCTTTTTCTGCAATGGTGTTTAAAGTGATGCTTCCAACAATGTTTTGTAGATTGGCAGACATCACTCCCTTAAATGGTGAGATTTAATAACACAGGAGCGTGTTTAATAACCTCTTTGTAGTATTAAGAGGGATTCTGGTTCCCTCTGTGCACTCTTGTGTGATGTCTTGAATGGAAGCTAGCTGAGGTGGTCTGACATCTTCCTGGTTTATCCCCATGGGCGATTGGATTGTAAGCTTTCTGTCTTCGATGGACTTGGGCGAACACACTTATACTGGTCAACACCTACACAACAGAAACAAATCTTGGTTGCTTGTGCAGTTTCTTTGATTTTATTGGTTATACTTGTTCCTAGTAGTGTCTTTAATGTAACATCAGTTATACTCACTAGTCTAACTCCAGCTAACAATTCTTGCAACATGTCTTTCTATTTTTCTTTAAACAGAGTTTCTTCTTCTAGTGTCTTCAACTGGATCATTATGTGTTCCAAAGGCTGTTGCACTCTGACCTTGTCTCTCGTCTTGGGATCTAGGCCTTTCTTTAAAAGCAGTTGACGTAAGATCTTGTGAATATGTTTTATGTACTTTAATAGTTTTTCTCCTATTCTCTGGAATGTGAGGTCAAACTAGTATATAAGTTTTAAGGTCTTTGCTGTTTGCTGAAACACATCTTGTAGAATTCAGAGGTAGTCATAGGCAGTACAGTCTAGTTGGCTGAGCTTTAAATTCTGCAATGCTTTTGAGGCAGCCCCCTTCGAAATTCAGTAATTCTCTGTTCTTCTGCATCTCAAGGACATTGTATTAGTCAAGGGCCGGCATAGGTTACTCTATCTAAGTCTTATTTTCCATCAGGTATAGGTTAGGTTCCCAAGAAAGTCCTCAACAAGCCCGGAGTAAGAAGAGATTATTTTTGACACTTTATCACAAAATCTCCCAAAGCAGTGATAAATTTAAGCCCTATCATGGCCATGGATATTGGCACAGGGGTTCTTTTTCTTGGCACTTGGCATCTGACTTAAAGTCTCTGGGTTTCTTAATAATGGGTGCTGTAAGATTTGTGGAATGTCTGTGTCACAAGCCTGTTCTTCACACCACTCGTGATGGGGTTCATTTTACTGGCTTGGCTTATGGGCGCTGTCATTACTCTACCAAAGAAAGAGGTCCTGTCAAAGCTACTATCCAGTGGGTTATACAAGTACAGTCTAGCCAGCACTGAGGCCCTTGGATTACTGTGGGAGTGCTCACTCCTAAATGAGAGTATTTGTAATCCCAAGGTAAATAGACACAATCCCCTTTCAGCAGAACTCCTTTGTAGGCAGCAACAATAGCAACAATTGCAGAATAAACACTTTGAGGCCCTCTCCACCTATGAAGATCTTGAAGCATTTACTGTAACAGTAACAACTCTGGAAAAGTAATTACTCAGGAACAGTAGCATCACTGGAACAGTAGAAACTCTGAAACAGTAACAAATCTAGAAAAATAACACATTTTCGGGAACAGTAGAACAATACAAACAGTTTATTTTTTGAAGTAACACTTCTGAGCACAGTAGGATGTGGCCCTAGGGCACTAAGCACACTAGACCCCAAGCAAAGTACAGAATCCCATACAGCAGCACAGAACTTCACTCTGCCCAGTCCCCTCCTAGGCTCTGCATCCAACTCCTCATAGCACCTCTGGCCACACACAAGCTCCAGCAGCCCTTTGTACTCCAGGCTCACAGCCCAGCCAGTGGGTCCTAGCAGACCTCCTTTCTCTTCAGTAGGTGAGCTTAGCATGACTGCAGCAGTGGCCATTATAAATTCTTCTGCCCTGGCTGCTAGGGGCAGGTCCAGTTCATTAGCGCAGACAATCCCAATCCTCTACTGCGTTCTCCTCTCCTTGTGTCTCAGGCAGCGAGGAAGGAATGCACTCACTGTTGGCTTAAAGTTGTTGACAGCTGGTGCTACCCACCTAATGAAGGAATGTGTGGAGTCAGACTTTGGGCACTGACAAACCTCTGCACATTACTGAAAACGTCTTTATAAAACACTGATTACTTTGGTAATATAACAGAGGAAGAAAAGTGATGAATTTTCGTGAACAAAAGCTTTTTTCTATCCATTTTCCTACCCTGTATGAACACACCGGCAGGATGTAATTACTTGTCTATTACTAGCAGATCGGGGCATGTAAAGCGGCAATGTGTGGGCACATATGTACTGTTTCCTTAACCACAGCCGCTGTGCAATAAGAAGAAATGATGAGCAGTACAAGGACACTAGCTCAAGACTGCTGGTCCTTACAGATGTTTTCAGATTTTAGATGTTAATTACAGTCATAACTGCACATAGTTACTACGGATAATGCCACATAATTACATGACAAGGTTGTTGTTGTGGCGGCAATAAACATTTTTTATAAGTTCTATGGCGAGCAAATGGTAATGTTTATATGTGACATACTGGCATAATTTTGTTTTGCCCAGCAGTAGATAATCAGTTTGTACATTTGTAAAGAAGTAAGCTCTACAAAAGGTTTAAAGGCTTAAATATGTCCTAGGTATACTGAATCTCTACCTCTGCAAACAATGACTTACACTGATATAAGGCATGAAAATATGCAGTTATCTAGAGTTCTGTTCGCCTTACCAACATCTTTAAATAGCTTCCATGGAAACTCTGCTTCTGATGTGGGGCATCTACATCTACATCTAGTACTATGTAGTGTCTTATGAATATGGCTTTTTTTACTTTTTTACCAACTGACAATATTCAAGTAAGGGCAATATTC
Source organism: Rana temporaria (assembly GCF_905171775.1). Taxonomy (NCBI): domain Eukaryota; kingdom Metazoa; phylum Chordata; class Amphibia; order Anura; family Ranidae; genus Rana; species Rana temporaria. The sequence continues at coordinate 303,310,455 of NC_053489.1, read as the reverse complement.
TAGTATCTAGAATGCTTGCCTTTTAAGGTACCAATTGGCAATATTCAAGTAAGGGCATAGTAAGGGGCATAGTAAATAATAACTGACTGTTCTTTTAACTAATATCCCAATTATGCCTTTTAGGTTGTGGAATTGATTTGAAACACCATTTGCATACCGTCTTTTTGTGCTGTCCCTTGGTTTACCTGATTCTCCTCTGAAGTTACAGAATCTGGTATTGGGTCATGGAAAAAACTGCTGATTTCTGGATAGAGTGGGAATCAATCTTTTCTCTTTTCTTCATCCTAGAATTATTGATTTAATTTCAACATGATAGAATATACATAGCTTTAGAGATTTTTTTAGGGTACAACAATCTTAAAAAAGGCAACATATAAATATAATAAATGTTTCTAGTGATTTATTTTGTTTAGCTTTAAGCTGAGTTCACCTACATATGATCCACTGCAGTCAGATTCAACAGGTTTTTCACATTGCTTCTGCATAGGACTTTATCTTTCTGCCACATAAACCTGTGCAACATAATTTATTGCTGATGAAATAAAGAGTAAGGCCTTAAATAGAGATAACCAAGTAATTTAAGAAAGTGGTACCATCATCCTGTTATGACAATAAACTGAAACTGGAGACAACCCCCCAATAGTCATCAGAGAGCAAAAGAGGAAATGGACGATCTTGTCTGGGAAGGGATTAACAACAGGGGCGATCAAAGGGTTAACTGTGTGCCTAGCCATTGTTTTACTATACTGTGTGAGGTGTTTTTAATAGGGGAAGAGTTGGAATATATTCCTTTGCAGGAAAACAAAATCCATCCCTTTACTCCTGTCAGAATGGTAATCTGCCTTGTTTACATAGGTAGATCGCAGTTCTGACTATCTGCCTAATGGTCAGTGGGTGTCGGAGCCCATCAGGTAGCACATCGGATGCGAGCCATTGCTGGCACGCATACGCTCCCCCTACCCAGAACTGTTGGATCACATATGTGATCCGGTGCACAAGTGCCGCCCTGCAGCAGTGAGTAAATATTGATGCTTTATTAACTTCTTATTCTTCTTTTTGTGTGCTCTACTTACCCACTATTATTGTGGTTTAATTGTTTAGGTAGGGCTTTTTCTTGCATCAGACAAATCATCTATATTTTAAGTACACGTCATACCACCTAAATCTTCATTGTCGACAAGACAAACATTGGGTTGTGTTCCTTGCGCCACCTGGCAGTTGTTGTATTGTCCTATTAGGAATGCTTTCAGAAATAGAACTGTGAATAGTTTATTTTCACCAATTAACAAAATGTCAAGTAAATAAACATAAGAGAAATCCAAATCAAATCAATACTTAATGTGACCATCCTTTGCCTTCAAAACAGCATAAATTCTTCAACTATTCTAGGTATGCTTGCACACAGTTTTTGAGGGAACTAGGCAAGTAAGTTGTTCCAAACATCATGGAGAACTAACCACAGACCTTCTGTGGATGTAAGCTGCCTCAAATCCCAAGGCGTTTTGCCTCATTGGTCTCATCAGGGAGGCAAAATGCATTGGATGGAGCTATACATGACATCGTCCCACATACAGTTGAGGTGGAGCTGGAACCAATCTCAACTATGCGTTCTATCTTGTGTTGGGAGACAGCACAAGGTTATGTGAGTGTATTTGTTTTATGTATGTTTTAAAGATAATAAACGGTGTAACACAATCAAGATTTTACTGTATTCATTCTTTAAGTTGGCATAAGAGGAAACATTTGGGGGCTGATCCATGTAGATTGGCGCTTCTCTCCGCCGGGCGTAGCGTATCTAAGATACACTACGCCGCCGTAACTTAATTATTTTTTTCGAATCCTCAAAGAATTTGCACCGTAAGTTACGGCGACGTAGTGTATCTTTGGCGGCGTAAGGGCGTGGAATTCAAATGGATGTGATGGGGGCGTGTTTTATGTAAATACGTTGTGACCCGACGTAAACTACGTTTTTTTTTAACGGCGCATGCCCCGCCCGTGGGGGTATACCAGTGCGCATGCTTGAAATTAAACCGGAACAAGCCAATGCTTACGACGGTGACGTCATTTTACGCAAATCCCTATTCGCGCACGACTTACGCAAACAACGTAAAAAATTAAAAATTTGACGCGGGAAGGACGGCCATACTTAACATTGAGTACGCCTCCTAATAGCAGGGGTAACCATACGCCGGAAAAAGCCGAACGCCAACGACGTAAAAAAATGCGCCGGCCGGACGTACGTTCATGGATCGCCGTAACTAGCTAATTTGCATACTCGACGCGGAATTAGATGGAAATGCCACCTAGCGGCCGGCGGAAAAAATGCACCTAAGATCCGACGGCGTACTAAGACGTACGCCTGTCGGATCGATCCCAGATGCCGTTGTATCTTGTTTTGTAGATACAAAACAAAGATACGACGCAGGAACTTTAAAATTACGCGGCGTATCAATAGATACGCCAGCGTAATTCTTTTGTGGATCTGCCCCTTGGTGTTTAGCTGATGGGTCTGATGGAGTGGCATAAATTGAGGAGCATTAGTGGTGGAACCCCCTAAGAAAGGAGGAGTGGTGAAACCCCCCAGCAAAAGAAGTGGAGGAAACTGTTTGTGGTGGAACCATCCAATGATTCTGAGCAGGTTTAGAACCTATATAACAGTGGGTCTATAAATCTGGTATGGGGTATGAGAAGCTGGAGCTCAGCAAATTTAAAGTAGAAGAGTGTAAAGGCTGAAAAACACACTGGACACTAAATGCATTTTTGTTTGCACATGGCACTTTGCTTTGGACCTTTTTTTATGATTGATATGTTTTTCAATGGTATCTTATTTAGTAGTATGCACATTTGAATTGGTTTATGCATGCACTATGCACTTTTCTATGTTTTGAGTTAATTAGTGTCACTTCACTTAAAAGCATTTCAGATTTTTAGAGTGCTGTATTTATAAATCCAGTATCTAAGATCAAATGTTTGATCTATTACAGCATCTATAGAAATAAAGGTTTGCAACTGTTTTTATGACCGGCCCTTGATTAGTGTTCCAGGAATTAATACCAGGTTGTTTGTGTCCTCTAAACAAACTTAGGGCCTTCCAGTGAAAGGTTTATTTATTTTAGTTATATGTCATTTGCACACAGGCGCACACCTTTCAACTAATTGTGAACTTTGGAGGTAATTAGTGGCACCAGAACTTATGTATGGGTTTCACAGGAGAGAAATGCATACTTTGCAATTTAGGCCCCGTACACACGAGGGGATCTCCGCTGGAAACGGTCCGCCGGACCATTTCCAGCGGAGATTCCTCCTCCGGATTTGGATCCGATGGCTTGTACTCACCATCGGATCAAAATCCGCGCGGAATTCATCCGCGGTGACGTGTCGCGCCGCTGAAAGGTAAGTACTTCCACGCATGCGTCGAATCATTACGACGCATGCGAGGGAGGGAAGCGGACGGATTGATCCGGTGAGTCTGTACAGACCACCGGATCAATCCGCTGGACCCGATTCAAGCGGATAAATTTCTTAGCATGCTAAGAAATTTATATCCGCTTGAAATGGATCGGGCCGAGGAATCTCCGCGGATAAATATCCGCTAGGCCGTACAGACGACCGGATTTGTCCGCTGGAACTGATCCGCGGATCAATTCCAACGGATAGATCCGGTCGTGTGTACGAGGCCTAAGACTTTTCATATTTTTATTTGGAAAACAATTTAGATTTTTTTCCACTATGAAACGTTCACAAATTTTGTACATGTCATTTATAGCTTTCAGCTTTAACCTCCCTGGCGGTATGATTCTTTCAGAAAAAACATGCTGAAAGCGGTACCATTATTTGCAAGGAAATTTGGCGTTTTATATTGTAGGTCTGTCATTTTTAGAAATAACTCACTTAAATCTGACCAAACAAGCTTCTAATAGGCATCCCGGGTATGACATTTTTTTAAAAACAAAATTATAAATTATAATATAATAAATAATTATAACAAATAATAATATAATTATAATAAAAATTATTCAATAATGTAATCAAATCAAAATCACTGAAATTTGCTCAGTTGCAGAATTGTTGCTGTCATTATTTTTTTTTTTTTATGGCGAATTTCCCCACAAATCGCTATCGCACAATTCTGCAAGTGATTATAATTTATTATCGCTGTTTTTTAGCTGATCTAAAACTATTTTTGACATAAAGGGACACTTTTGGTTGCTATGGACAATCTACAGTTTGCAGGCAGAAAGAATAGTTTTTATTATATAAAATGACATGCAGGGCACTGGACAGACCACTAGGGACAAGGGGGGTGTGTTTTTTTTACATACAGTACTGTAATCTATAAGATTACAGTATACTGTATGTATAGTGTTTGTTTACTTTTTTGAATTTGGCGCCGTTCTCCGTCCCCGTGCGTCGTAACGTCGCAGGGAACGGAGATCGGCATCACACGGAGGCACTGTGTGAATCGAGCGAGGTCCTGCTCGCTCACACAGCGCGGTGGCATCGCTGGATCCAGGGACAAGGTAAGTAAAACTCCCTGTACATCCAGCGAGGCGAGCCCGAGTCTGACTCGGGGTTACCGATCCTTGCCCAAAAATCTCACCCCGAGTCAGACTCGGGAACACCGCCCAGGAGGTTAATACTCTTGTTCTAACCAGGTAGCATGGTCAAAAAATAAATCTCAGGAGAAATCTTCACTTGTATACTGTATTTTGCAACAAGCAGTAGGCTTCAATTACCTTCTGCTTAAATGACCTTACTTTGCCGCGGCTTTACCAAATATGTAAATTTGTACCTCTATGTTGTAGGCAGCACCAACATAAATCAGGATGTGGGGGGGGGGGTCTGTTGTATAATGATGGGATAGTGGAATCACCTAGGTAATAACTTTAATATTTTCTCCTGATAGAAATTAAAGGTGGATAAACTACGAGTCAGCATGAGAATCTTTAATCACTCCTTTTCTGAAAACACTAGGCTTTAATTCTTCTTTCACTCTGCCATCTTAGGGGTTATCCCCTTATCTTCCAAAATGACATATAAGACCAAATAGGCTGGACCATTTCCTTCAAAAGCTACACATAATGACTTTAACTGTGTAATGGGACATGAAAGAGAAACCCTAGGTTTACAAAGTTTGTCAGCTGAGTGGCGAGTGCTAATATACAATCCCTGTGTTGACCACTGTGTGCTTGGCTGGAAATGGGGTTGCAGGTATGGTATCTGAGCGTAATGCCTCTGATCTGGATGTTGGGAGAGGACTCAAGTTTTAGGATATGCATTGGGGTGTAGCCAGGGTAGGTGTTCAGGAGTAATATCGCTCTCAAGGGCTTATCCGATCTTTGTTTCAGTAGTAGATGAGTGAGGAGTGCTACATAATGGTAGACTGTAAAGTCTGGAAGTGTAACTGTACCTCTTTGCACTGGATAGGTTCTTGGTACTAACCAGGGTAGTATTGTGACACTAAACAAATGCAATGGCTTTATAATGTAGAAGGCGCAATGGAGGGATATTGTTACTGCCTGGAAGTTATTTAGAAGGTGGGGAAGGATGTGCATCTTTAGGATATTCACCCTTCCTAGTCCTGAAAGTGGAAGGCTATGCTACAGGAATAGATCAAAGAAGAAAGAATCTGTTGGGTCAAGAAAGTTTTGAGACAGTAGAAGTGTGAGATCTTTCAGAACCTTGGTACCTAAAAAAGGAATGGATTTTGATTGCCATTTGATAATGTGTTTTTAAAGTATGGATGCGGCTGGAGGAGAGATATGTTCTGATTTAGTAGTGTTTACGTTAAAGCTGTTAAACCCAAAAGTGCAACATTTATTATATTGAAACTGGCCAATTATTAGATGTGATGATTGTACTAGTTCTCTTTTTTTAGGCTTCCTTCCTTCTATTTTCATCTGGTGATCCAGACTATTTAACACTGACAGGGGTGCTTAAATTGATCAACTTTTATTTATTTAGAAAAGAAAAAAAGCTGTAACTGAATAAAAACTTCAGTTTGTTACTGTATTTAAATCTGTGTTTCAATGATTTTTATTCGGTTTTCAAATATTTTCATTACATTGCAATACAGTATTCAACGAAGAAATATGAACACAGTGAATGATCGTTATATAAAAAAAAGTCTCGTTCTGAATATAACCGATGGAATCATCGTTACAAGGTAACACAAAACTTATAAATATAGTTTTATAAGAAAGGACATAAGGATAAATTTAAGAGAAAAACATCCAGTACAGCTTACAAACAGAGTAGTATCTTTGATCCTGAGTATGTGGTCGACCACCGTTTGTTGGTGGAATGCTAACAGATGGTGGATCAGAGACCAGATCCCCACGGACGCCCCTTATGGGGAACACACTGCATCCAATGGGGTGCCGGTACTCCTTCATAGGTTATACTAACCAATATACATACTCAGTGTGGTTAGAACTGCTCAGTATGTGAGAACCAGGTTAGCCACGGTGACCATAGGTCAAGTACTATGTGAATGCGTCCTAGTGAAGACGCAAGCAACTTTTCATGAGTACAGTGCAGGTTGGTTAGGTCAATCACTTCAGTGATTGTAGGGGGGACATGGTTTTTCCACTTTCTGGTTATCGTTAACCTAGCGGCTAGAAGGAGGTTAATAATTGTATGTTGCATATTACTAGGAATTTGATCTATCCCCAGGGACAGGAGTGCCAATGCTGGATTCGGTAAAATTTGTGATTGTACTAATGCTGATATTATCTGGAATATGCTTTCCCAATAACACCAAAGCTTAGGGCAGTTCCAAAGTATATGGAGAAGATCACCAAAACGTCCACATTGTCTCCAACAGGAGTTGGGGATTCGAGTGTTACATTTCGTAAGCACTGCGGGTGTGTAGAACCACCTAAGTGTTATTTTAACTGAAAGTTCCCATAGGGTGGAGCAGTTGGATGCTTTCTGAGTGATTTTGCAGGCTTTATGCCACTGGAGTAAAGTGAATGACTGCTGCAAATCTTCCTCCCATTGCTTGTGGGAAGAGGATTTGACAAAGGATTGTTTTTGTTGGAACAGGTTGTAAAACTTTGTTATACCTTTTTCTGTGGTGTGCTGGAGGATAGGAATAGCCATGCAGATGATTAAATCATGTGAGGGTGCGCTGCAATCCCCCCTAAATTATGTTTTATTTGTACATATCGTTTGGGGTAATTCGAATTCTGTTTGAAGTGCTCAAAGGATTTCAGATAGTTTTTGATGCATAGGTTCTTTATGTGCTTTGTGGAAGTTTGATTATCTTAAACGCAGCTAGTCTGCCCCACCAGGAGAATTCTATATTTCTCATTTTGTGGAGGTCGTGTTGAATTTTAGTCCTCAAAGGGATGTAGTTATTGGCAAATAGGGATTTTGTAGATTTCGTAAGGTTGATACCCAGGTAAGGTATACTTGATGTCGCCCAAGTGAATGTGAATTGGTGTCGTAGAAGGTTGCACGTCACAGGGTCTACACCTAGGTCAAGGATGTGGGATTTTGTGGCATTAGCTTTATGGTATTAAACCTCACTGAACTATGTGAGAACTCTTTGAATTTCAAGCAGGGAACGCGATGGATCGGTCAACATAAGTATCACGTCGTCTGCGAAGAGACTAATTTTGTGAGTCTGGCGTCTAATACGGACTCCTGAGATAATGGGATTACTTCGTATGTGGTCCGCAAATGGCTCCATCATGAGATTAAAAACTAGAGGAGATAAGGGGCAGCCCTGTCGTGTGCCATTAGTAATGTTAAAAGGGGAGGATAGAAGGTTTGAAGAATATACTTTTGCAGACGGGTTAGAGTATAGAGCGAGTATGGCTTGAAGGATATGTCCCCTAGATCCAAATTTTTCCAGAACTAAGGAGAGATATGACCAGTTCACCCTATCGAACGCCTTCTCTGACTCTAGGGACAGAAGCAGAGAAGGCGTTCCAGTCGATGTTGTGTGGTGAATGATATTGATCAGACACCTAGTAGCATCAGATGTTTGGCGTCCCCTTGTAAATCCTGTTTGGTCTTTGTGAACCAGAGAGGGTAGGATATCTATAAGTCTATTTGCGATTAATTTAGCGTAAATCTTAAGATCAATATTTAGCGAGATGGGCGAAAATTTTGAGGAGTGGTGGGTTCCTTGCCCGGTTTGGGCAGGGTGATGATGAGAGCTGATAGCATTTCATTTGGGAATGTGGAGGAGGTTGCAGCATGGTTGAATAGGTTGCAGAGGTAAGGAGCTAAGGTTGTACTAAATTAAAGTATTCCACTGTGTATCCATCCGGACCAGGGGATTTTGAGGTAGGTAATTTGCCAATTGCAGATTGTACTTCAGAGATTGTGAAGGGCATGTTGAGTATTGATAGTTGTTCATGCGTGAGCTATGGTAAGTTTATGTGGTTGAGAAAGGATTGTATTTCAACCTGAGTGGGTTGGTGCGTGTCCCTATCATCTTTTAGATTATATAGTTCGCTATAGTAGGAGTTGAACTCATCAGCTATTGCTTGGGGGCAGATGTGTTTGTCTTGGGTAGTAGGATAAAACAGATGTGATATTTTTGTTTTTGTTCTGTGCCTTTTGATGCGTTGGGAAAAAGCCTTCCCTGCTTTGATGCTAGTGACAAAGGATTTTGCTTTCAGTTTCCTAAGATTCTGTTCATAACCCTCCAAAAGTAGTGATCTCAGTTCATGTCTCAATTTAAATAATTGGGATTGGAGTTAGATTTGTTTTGTTGGTCTACTGTAGCTATCTTAGTGGTCAATTCATTAAATCTCTGCAACCTCCTGTTTTTCAATTTGGCACCAAGTTGTATGAAAAATCCTCTCATAGAAGATTTATGGGCATTCCACAGCACCGCCGGGTCAGACACCGAATCAGAGTTAATAAGGAAAAATTCTGTCAGTTTTTTGGAAAGATATGCCTTGTTCTCTGCGTTTTGTAGTATGGAGTTGTTTATTCTTCACACAAAAGCTTTGGGGTTGGAATTTTTGTTTATAATTTGAATGCTTACAGGAGCGTGGTCCGACCAGGTGATGGTGTGGATTTTGGATGCACTGATATTTTGCACTAACCATTTGTCAGACAAGAAAAGGTCTATGTGTGAGTAGGTGTTGTGACGCGAGGAAAGGAATGTGTAGTCCCTCTCAGTCGCATGACAGCACCTCCAGACATCATGCAAATCATAATTCGTAAGAAAGGAGGCCAACGGAGAAGTGAAACGTTTGGGACCAGAGGATGAGTCCATTTCGTAATCAGGCACTAGATTGAAGTCTCCACAAATAAGTAGGTGTCCTCGTTGGACCTTCTGAATTTCTTTCATTACACTCTTGAGGAACTGGATCTGCCTGTGGTTTGGGGCATATACATTAACGATGGTGTAGTGGACGTTTTCTATAGTACAAACTAGGATTATAAAGCGATCGTTGAAAGGATAGGGTGTCCCTGATTGCAATCAAGACTCCCCATTGTTTCTTTGGGTAGCATGCAGTGAAAGCATGTGAAAAAGACTTATGTTAACACTTAGGGGTGGCGTTTTGAGCGAAATGTGTTTCTTAAGCGCATAAGACATCACAGCCGTGAGTCAGTGCTGTTTTCCATAAGGAAGCCCATTTGGCTGGGTAATTCAAGCCCTTTGGGTTAAGTGTCAGTATGTTAATGGCCATCGTGAGAGTGGTGGTGAGGTGTGGTGCAAGGTAACACTCACTGTTGGAGTAAAGGGTGTGAGTCCTCAGCCTCTCTTATGTAGATAGTGGTCTCGATCGTGGGGTCTCTGGTTGTTCTGGATCTGGCTGAAATGAACAGTACTGTAACAGTACTGTAACTGTGCTGGTAAGAAAACAAACAGTCAATGTAAGCACTATCAATATGCAGTAGAGCCAAGCTAGTCCTATACCCACTGGTCTGTATGAATCACTGTCTGCCGCAGTGCAGAAGAACACTGTGCCCACAGCCGCAGGCAATAATTTGCATAAGAATCAGCAGTGAACTAAGATAAAATAAACGATAAGGTAAACTACTAAACTATAACTCAAAATGTCAGTATGTTGAAACAGGTATACTTAGGGGAACGTTCAGAACAGCTATATGTCAGCATGGCAGAGGACCGGGGATATAGGTCGCTGGAAAGACAAGATGTTGTGAGGTCGATTACTTCCTTCCATGGGTGTGATGGTCTTGACGTTGCCTGCTCCGCGGTCGGAGCTCAGAAAAGGCATCCTGTTCCTCAGGAGAAATATCCGGGATAATTCCCCATGAATGGAGAAGTTTCAGCCCGTCTTTTGGGGTTAGGAATGACATTCGTTGTTGGATATCACTAAGGTGGCTGGGTGTCTCCATTTATATGGAATCTTGTGATTGTTAAGAGCCTTAGTGGTTGTTTTCATCTGTCTCCTCATGTTTAGCGTGTATTGGGAAAGGTCTGAATATAGGTGAATCCCATTATATGGGGCTGGGAGTTAAGGGGTTAATCTGGCTTTCACCAGCAGTTTCTCATTCGTTGGGAAAAAATGGATTTTCATAAGGACATCTCTGGGGATTGAGGCCTCCGCTATATCGATTGAGGCCTCCGCTATATCGTTCTCCCCACAGCCCTATATCTCTCGGTCCAGCTAAAGCGAGGATGAGACTGGATCCGACACCACAGGCCTTCATTGCTGGGATGGACGCTATACCACAGGACCAGGTAGGCCTCAACCTAGCATTATCCCCGTCAGGCTTAGGTATGCGATGGATGCGATTTATGATGCGTTCTATCGGCGACACCTCGGGGGGGGGGGGCAATTTAGCAATCATTTCTCCAGCAAACTTTTGTAGTTCAGCAGGGGGAATGGACTCAGGTACCCCCCTTATTTTTACGTTATTTCTCCTCGAACGATCTTCTAGGTCTGCGATTTTTTGCCTTGATCCAATCGGTTTCCTCCGATTGTTCCTTGCAGGCATCTATAAGATCATTTACAGTAGTTGTGCATTCTTCCATTTTACTTTCAATATGCTGCACTCTGACCCCCATGCCCTGCATTTCTGATGTGAAGCTTTTGATCATCGCTAAGAAGTTCAGCATGAGGGAGGACTGCAGTGACAAGAGCATGTATTTCATTGTGGTGTCCAGGACTGGCTGGCCTGATGTGGGGAGGTGTGCTATTGAGGATGCTAGGTTGAGGCCTACCTGGTCCTGTTGTATAGCGTCCGTCCCAGCAATGAAGGCCTGTGGTGTCGGATCCAGTCTCATCCTCGCTTTAGCTGGACCGAGAGATATAGGGCTGTGGGGAGAACGATCGCCGCCGTGCAGAGGCTCAACTTCGCCTCCCCAGGAGTCCGGATTGTCATCTGGTAAGTCGGTATAAGATGATGAGGAGGCCTGTGAGTGTACGCCGCCAGCGCCATCTTGCCTCGTCTCCTGCTCCGCCGCCGGCATTGTAAAAAAGTCCATCAGCTTCTTGGGATATCTCTCCTCCTTCCGCTTGCGGGACTGCATCGGGCGAGTACCCCCTAAGATGAGGAGGTAAGTTAGGGTAAGTTAGGGTGAGCTTAGGCAGAGCTGTAAGCCTAGGCGGCCATCTCCGTCGTGTGCAAGCCACGCCCCCTGTATTTAAATCTGCTAGTCCATCTAACACTCCCCCTTGACTGACAATGCTGCTGTCCAAATCTGTTTCTCTGTGCTCACTCCTCCAAGGTCGTGTCTGTATAATATAGTGTGTTACTGGCCAGATCACCAGAGTAAAACAGAGGGAAAAAAGCCTAAAAAGAAACATAGTACAGCCGCTATATCTAATGATTGGAAAGCTGCAATATATTACACTTTCAGTTTTGGGTTTAACACCGCTTTAAAATCACTATTGTTGGCAAAAATATGAAATTCCTGTAAGACATTACGGGGGGGGGGGGTTGTTAAGTCAGGGGGAGGCAGTGGTGCTCAATATTTGGGGGGGGGGCAGCAAACCAACAATAGAATACAATGGAAAAAAAGGAGAATTTTTTTTCGCCCAAGACATATTATAAGCAATTCAATACCAAGGCAAAATAAGGTACCCAAGGTCCTACATAGTAAAAACATGTAGCATATTTTAAACCTTTGTTTGCCCTGAATATACATAAAACACAATCACCTGGATAATAAATATTAATGTAAGACTGTGCTCTTTGGAACTTTGGGTGGCAGTAAATGAATCTGACAAGCAGGAAACTTACTCTTGGTGGTTGCATGCTGTATTCACATGGAACACTAATCTGCATAGAGGTTCCACAGGTGTCATCGCTCCCAGCAGTATGCTAACCTACTTGGCCACCTAGAAAAGCATTCTCAAAACAATTGTACATGTACAGCATATCAGAAAACTTAAACCCTCTTCTACATTACAGCCAGATCATCAAGTTATGAATAAATACATTTGATACAAAGTGGTTTCAATTAGATTTTAATTAAACTGTTCTCTTCTTTTAAGTTGTCTTCCTATAGTTCCTAGATGTGACCTAATCAGGTAATGACATTTAATAGGAAATATATAAGAGGCTTTGAATTTCATCTCCCTTGTGCCGGAGCTAAGTAAGTAATAACGTTTGTTTCTAAGTAATAAAGTAGAGGCATGAGTTGGCTGCTGTATGAAAGTTCCAGATTTCTTTCTTACACAGCTACTTTTTGTAGTATTTAAGCCCTTTCATTTTTCTCATGAGCCTGTTTTGGAATATCAATAACTCGACACAATACACACGCATTCAAATCTCATTTCCTAATGGGATTATCCTGAGCCACAAAAGAGTTTGTCTACAGAGGGGGAGAGCAAAAAAGGATTACATTTCCAAAATCTTGTACCGCTGCCTAAATTCTGTCCATAAAGGTTTATAAAGCGCAACTTTATGGGAAAAAGAAAACAGTACTCAGCATTGTGTATTATGTTCTGCAAGAGAAACAGCTCTGTGTCTACATTTGCCTATAGTTGGTAGAGAAAAGCACCCTCTTAACTTCACATGGCATAGACAATAAGTTGCTCTCCTCTTCAGGCTTCAGCAAGTTTAACCCCAGTTCCTCTAACTAGCTAAGAAAGTGAGGAAGAGAATAGATTTTTATCTGGTAAAGAAGACCAATATTTTCTTTCAAGTTCTTACAAGACTAAGTACTGTTTTACATTATAGCAATTATTTAATAGCAAACTGTGAGGATGCGTTGTAACCGATTCTTCAATTAGAAATCAACTTGATGGTGTTAAGGTACCCTCAGACATCAGGCTGCATTTGAATGTTTGGAAAGGACGAGAGTGCAGAGCTCCATTGCAGAGCTCCATTTTCATTGCCTAATAGGGATATAAACAATGCATGACTATAGCCTTTTCATTCCAGATATGGTTGCCAGTCAAAGCTGATTCTAAACAAATTAGCGCCCTAGACAAAATTTGGGTTCCAAATTTCAATACTAGATGACAGACACATTTCAAAATAATAAGGAGCCTAAAGCGAATATATAATGTTATGTCTAATGTGTGCAAGGTTCATGGCAAGGGAAAACATGGGTGTTTTCTTAACCACTTCAATACAGGGCATTTTCACCACCTTCCTTTTCAGCTTTCAGCACTGTCACACTTTGAATGACAGATGTGCGGTCATGCGACGTTCCCAAATTTAAAAAAAAGTCTGCACAAATAGAGCTTTCTTTTGGTGGTATTTGATCACCTCTGCGTTTGTTTTTTTTGCGCTATAAACAAAAAAGACTGACAATTTTGAAAAAGACACAATATGTATTACTTTTTGCTACAATAAATATCACAATTTCTTTTTTAAAAAACAATTGTTTTCCTTAGTTTAGGCTGATATGTATTATTCTACATATTTTTGGTAAAGAATAATCTCAATAAGCATATATTGATTGGACTGGGCCAAAGTTTTAGCATATACAAAATAGGTTATTGATTTATGGCATTTTTATTATTATTATTTTTTTACTACTAATGGTGGCGATCTGCGATTTTTATCGGGAGCGCCACATTACCGCTGACATATCGGACACTTTTGACACTATTTTGGGACCATTGTCATTTATACAGCGATCAGTGCTATAAAAATGCACTGAATACTGTATAGATGTCACTGGCAAAGAAGGGGTTAACACTAGGGGCGATCAAGGGGTTAAATATGTTACCCAGGGAGTGATTCTAACTGTAGGGGGAGGGGACTCGCAAGGGGAGGGGACTGATCGGTGTTCCTCTGTAATGGGAACACATGGATTGGTTTCCTCTCACCTGACAGGACGTGGTTTTGTGTTTACACACACAGATCCACGGTCCTGCTCTGTGATGAGCAATCGCAGGTGCATGGCGGACATCGCGTGCCCTCTCCACAATACGGGGAAGCCGAGGACGTCATATGACGGCCACCCGGAGGGACAAAGGGTTCCTGCGGCCATCATATTACAATGGTGCGGTAGGGAAGTGGTTAAAGCAGAACTAATCTGTTACAAAATAATTGTACTAGGCAAGCATAGGGTGGCGACTGCTAGTACCGCCTATACCCATAAATGGTCACCTAGAAGGAACATAGTGATTGGACTTTCTCGGTACTGATGACAAAACGCAAATTTATAATGAAATTATTTATTATACATAAAATTATACAAAAACTAAAAACACTTGAACCAAACCCCACAGTCAGAACAGTAGTTGTTGATGACAGACACCCCGTCAATTATCCCCGTCAATTATCTGTTACAATGGAGGAAGGCCGGAAACTCGGTTCCCGGCCTTCCTCCACTGTAACAGATATTTGACAGGGTGTCCGTCATCAACAACTACTGTTCTGACTGTGGGGTTTGGCTCAAGTGTTTTTAGTTTTTGTATAATTTTATGTATAATAAATAATTTTATTTTAATTTTGCGTTTTGTCATCAGTACTGAGAAAGTCCAATCACTATGTTCCTTCTAGGTGACCATTTATGGGTATAGGCGGTACTAGCAGTCACCACCCTATGCTTGCCTAGTCCAATTCTTTACAATTTCTCATGGATGATGATACTAATTTATTTAATCATTAATTATTTTTAACTGAGGCTATACTCACATTTTGGTGTTACAAAAGAATACTTAGTTTTGTAGAGCACTTACATTTTTTAAACCCCTCTGGGTTGCCATTAACTGGGTCTCAACACCTGAAAGGCAGGACAGGCTTCCCAATCATGTGATCACTGTAACTGGTTTTCCCATTGATGACATGATCAGCAGCCCATCCTACTTGTTTCTGATCATAAACAGATGTCAGTAGCTGTCTGTGTACCATGTGCTGGTAGCAAGCAGTAAAACGCACTCTCCTCAGCTGTCATGGACGCATATGTGCAACATGTGGGCATTAGGGCACACCCTTCCTTTCATTGCTCATATGCATTATGCGATCAGCAAGAGGTTGATACAGTTTTCATGTGTTTTCTCATTGTACTGTGCAAAAGGAATTTGACACTGTGCATTGACATGGCTGCTTGTAGTCTAATGGCCCATACACACCATCAGAAAATCGTAGGAAAAATACCACTTTCGAAGCAATCGTATGATAATCTGATCATTAGTACACAGCTTTCAAGAGCTGATCATGGCAATTCATGCAAAATTATCCAATAGAACAAGCATGAAATTTTTTCTAGTATGATACCAGATCGTACGATTTTTTTTATTCAGTTGACGTTTGAAAATACAATACACTACAACACATTTAATCACTTACACATTTTTATTCTGTTGTATGAGAATTTTTGGAACTGTAGTAAACTCTTCATTTTCGATATAATACTAGCATGCAATAAAAAAAGATCATTTGTCCTATAATCTCATGGTGTGTACCAGGCATAATTCAGTGCATAGCACTATTTACTATAATACACTAAACAATCCCTACCATTCACCTCAAATACACTTAGCATACCACATCATACAACTCATTATACTCTGCACACTACGGTAAACACCCTAGATACAATCAACATACAGTGTTTCCCACCACAGTACACTTAACACTCTCTACCACACAATCATCCCCCAAAAGCATGCACTTTAAATACATGAATAAATCTACTTCACAATTAAAGTGTATCTATTTTATAGCAAAATATTTTGCTCTTTAGTGTTTGAGATTATATTTTAAAATAAGATATACTGTATTTGTAGGTTCACTTGCTGCCTAAAGTATGTCAATCCAAAATTGAAAAGAAAAAATAATACATATTACAGGACTCTACAAACTTTTTAAACAAGACTGATGAGGGGGTACTGAAAGGCGGCACTGATAGATGGCACTAATAAGGAGGTACTGATAGGTGGCACTGATGAGCACTGATAAGCAGCTCTGATGGGGCTGCACTGATAATTAGCACACTGATGATCAGTTCCTTGAATATCTGTGTACATATCAGCTGTCACGCTTACCGGCTCTCCTCACGCTGTGACAGCATGTGAGGAAAGGCATGCCGATAACTGGCAAGTTTGTTTACATATGGTCAACTGTGATTGGATACGGCAGATCACAAGGTAAAGGGCGGCTGTATTTGGTCCCTTACTGCGATCACAGAGAGTGCCGGATGCACGCCCCAAGGGGTGCATGGGGGTTGTGGTTCTTGGAGGATGACCACAACCTCTGTGGACATCCTATATAGAGAGGTTCTAAAGTGGCTAAGCTGGCTAAATGCAGCATGTCCGCATTTTTCCTCACAGCTCTACAGTGGAACGCAGACAAAACTAACAGTCATGCTCTGCACGACCCCGTGTGACAGGAAGTGGGAGGAACAGCAGAGTGCTGCTCTGTGTTTATACTGCCCGCCCACTTTCCCTCACAGCAGATCCCAGCTGGGATAATGCTGCTGCTCAGATGTGTCTGGTGCAAGGGGGACTGTGGCAGGGCACTGATGGCTGGGGACAGAATGGCAGCAAAAAGGAGGAGGAAAGAATAGTGGGGGAAACTGATGGTGGGAGTTAGAATGGAGGGGGACACTGATGGTGGAGGGCAGAATGGCGGCACAGATGAGGATGACAGAATGGCAGGGGATACTGATGGCGGGGGGCAGAATGATGGGCACTGATGATGAGGAAAGAATGGCGGGCACTGATGATGAGGAAAGAATGGCGGGCACTGATGAGATAGACAGAACGGCCAGGGACAGAATGTCTGGCACAGATGAGGAGGAGAGAATGACTGGCACATATAAGGGAGGAAAGAATGGTGGGCACTGATGAGATGGACAGAATGATGGGCACTGTTGATGAGGACAGAATGATGGGCACTGATGATAAAAAAAAGCATGAAAACTCACTGAAACGCGCATGAAAACTGCTGTAAACTTGTGCCTCTGCAAGTGAAATTGGGGTTGAAAGTAAACACAAGCGTATTTTTATCATTCAAGACAATTTTGCAAAATATGACAAATGTTATGTTCTGTTCCGTATGATTTTAATGTGATTTTGTATTTCAACACATTTTATAAAGCTTTTTATAATCAATTGTGTCCAATGGTGCCTTTAAAGTCCAAATAGGGGTTTATCAAAATTGTACTGCAACTGAAATCTGTGTGTTTTTTCCATCAGTTTTTTTGCACGTATGGTATTAATGAGGCCTAAAGCGGTAGTAAACTCTCTTAAGAAAAAAATAATGGCCCCCTGCAGGTTAATGTCATAATGTGCTAGTATGCATCACATGTTAGCACATTATGACAGACTTACCTGTAAGGTGGATCCCTCCAGCAGTGCAATAGCAATGCTGACAGGGCTTCCATCTTTACCTAGTCTCCCTTCCGGGTTTGCATGCTCCAGCTGTTTGATTGAATGGGCCTCAATGACGTCACTCCCACCCATGTGCACGAGAGTCATGATGGTGGCCAGCACTTGAGTGTGCTGCCCATTCAGACCACATGTGAATATCTCCTAAACAGTGCACATTTAGGGGATTTTCACAGTACCTACAGGTAGGCCTTATTATAGGCTTATCTGTAAATTCAAGTAAAAAAGCAGACTTTGGTCGGTGATAGGGTTTAGGTAAACTTTAAAGAAATAAATGAACATGTTAATAAAAAAATTGTGGTAATGAACAGTGAGATAATCTGTAGGTTGACCCAAACTGATTAACTGAAACAAATACAGCTGTGTAGAAGGAATACAACCAGGCACGGGGACTAGAAAGGTGAAGGTGTTTGTTTCCAAATGTGCTGTCCAAATCTCTCAGCAAAAGCACAAACAAAATGGCAAGGTTTAGGAGCAGCAATGTTTGTGGTCTTTCACAAAGACTAGGGGCCTGATCCACAAAAACCCGGCGTAACTAAATTTTTCCCGTTTAAGTTACACCGCCGCAAAATCTCTACCTAAGTGCCCGATCCACAAAGCACTTACCTAGAAATTTTGAGCGGTGTAACTTAAATCCGTCCGGCGCAAGGCGTTCCTAATTTAATGGGGCCAGTCCCATTTAAATTAGGCGTGCTCCCGCGCCGGACGTACTGCGCATGCTCCCGACGTTATTTTCCCGATGTGCTTTGCGCAGTTTTACGTTGCGCCGGGTTTTGAGAATTGCGATGGGCGTAAAAAAAAAAAGAGTTGCGGCGGGGAAAAAAAAAATGACAGCGACGCGGGATAGAAGGGTATACTTTTACAAGGTGTACTAACGTTACACCTTGTAAAAGCAGCCCTAATTTTGCGACGGCAAACTAATACTTACGGAGAAAAAACGAAGCGTAAAAGCTTTGTGGATCTCCGTAAGTGCTAATTTGCATACCCGACGCTGGATTTCAAAGAGAAATGCCCCCAGCGGCGGCTGCGGTACTGCATCCTAAGATCCGACAGTGTAAGTCCCTTACACATGTCGGATCTTCTGCCTATCTATGAGAAACTGATTCTGTGGATTAGTTCCATAGATAGAAACAGGGATACGACGGCGTATCAGTAGATACGCCGGCGTATCCCTTTTGTGGATCAGGCCCTAAGTATGTGAAATGCATGAAGCTTGCTTGTCAATGCCAGAAAGCAGTGAGGTGCTGGTGCATCCATCTACAGTCTGGAGAAATCTTATCAGAAGCAAGAAGACAGAAGAGAGTCAGTCCTTAACCACTTAAGCCCCGGACCTTTAGGCAGCTAAATGCCCAGGCCAGGTTTTGCGATTCGGCACTGCGTCGCTTTAACAGACAATTGCGCGGTCGTGCGACGTGGCTCCCAAACAAAATTGACGTCCTTTTTTTCCCACAAATAGAGCTTTCTTTTGGTGGTATTTGATCACCTCTGCGGTTTTTATTTTTTGCGCTATAAACAAAAATAGAGCGACAATTTTGAAAAAAAATCAATATTTTTAACTTTTTGCTATAATAAATATCCCCCAAAAACATATATACATTTTTTTTCCTCAGTTTAGGCAGATACGTATTCTTCTACATATATTTGGTAAAAAAAATCGCAATAAGCGTTTATCGGTTGGTTTGCGCAAAATTTATAGCGTTTACAAAATAGGGGATAGTTTTATTGCATTTTTATTATTTATTTATTTTTTACTACTAATGACGGCGATCAGCGTTTTTTTTCGTGACTGCGACATTATGGCGGACACTTCGGACAATTTTGACACATTTTTGGGACCATTGTCATTTTCACAGCAAAAAATGCATTTAAATTGCATTGTTTATTGTGAAAATTACAGTTGCAGTTTGGGAGTTAACCACAGGGGGCGCTGAAGGAGTTATGCTTCACCTAGTGTGTGTTTACAACTGTAGGGGGGTGTGGCTGTAGGACTGACATCATCGATCGAGTCTCCCTTATAAAAGGGATCACTCGATCGATGCAGCCGCCACAGTGAAGCACGGGGAAGCCGTGTTTACATACGGCTCTCCCCGTTCTTCAGCTCCGGGGAGCGATCGCGAGGGGGCGGCTAGAAACGAATAGCCGCGCCCTCATCCCGGATCGCTCCCTGAGGCTTACTGACCACCGCATGTACCGGGGGGGGTCCCGATCGGACCCCCGACCCGCGGAAAGGCAGCGGCATGCATGCTGACTAACCCCCAGCCAGAACGTCTTGGATGATGGGGGGGAAGCTTACTGAGGAGAAACAGGAAGTGAGAAATTCAGACAAAGAAAATAAACATTTAGAAGGGAAATCAAAGGAAAAGGTAAGCGAACCAACAATGCACTAGCCTAAAGGAACCTACTGTATTTAGAAAATAAAAAACAAACCTTTACAACCCCTTTAAAAGTAGAAACAAAAAAAGGTTGCTGGATTGGTGGTTTGTTCAAAAACAGAGATTGGTTTTAAAAAAAAAAAGTGAAAAGAGTTCCTACTTACTCACATTACTAACAAGCCATCAAAGCATAAGACAATTATGTCACCACACACTTTCCTATTCCTGATACTGGAGGTAAAAATTGATCTAAACCACAACGCGGATGATGTACAGGCTTGAATTCATATACTGTACTGTTATGCTATTGTTACTTTCCCATCCACAAATTAGGCATTCTTTTTCAGAGTTCAGTCTTTGTGCCAAAAACCCTGCCCTTATGGACTGCCCAAGTCTATCGCTTCGGGGTTTCGCAGCCACTTTGGCCCTTAATATAGACTGACTTGCCAACACAGAAGCACCACATTCATATTTCCAGTCAGCTTGTGTGCCAGCATAACCATGTTTTTTTTTCCTGCTGCATCATTAAGTACCAGCAAACTGTACACGAACAGTATTCTGTATAACCTGTACTGAAAAGCATGATCGAAAGTAAAGCAAAAAAAAGTATAAATATACATTTAGAAAGAGTACCTTAGTACAGATGTTCTCAGTTAGAAAGTGACACATAATCCCCTTTGAAAGGCTTACATCGCTAGCATTAATGTATTTATTTAGAGGAGCTGATTAATAAGCAAATTGTAAGCAACTTATTGTGTTCAGTATCTTGAGCCAGCTTCCAAGGCTTTTGGCACTCTGAGTGAGGGTTTACTTGGACGAGTGCATGCCCCGTGCCGGAATGGATCTGGCTACGTTTAGAATAGCTTAATCTCATTAAATGTTTGCAAGCTGCTTGTAGAAAGACTGGTATGTTGCTAAAGTGAACTTCAGGACAAGTTCAGTGGTGTCAAGTCTTAAACATGCTGACAAGATATATCTGCCAAAGAAGACATTGGTTGAGGTGGATCAGCAAGGAAAACCAATGCCGATGAAGTTCAGTAATTCCACATTATTTCATATACAATCTGACTTATGTGCTAATGACATTATACAATGACTGTTTTAAAGCATTAAAGAGCGCTTACCATATGAATGCTTCTATGAACGCAACAAATATTTATAATATGTGCAGTGAAGTAGCATGGCTATAGTATCTCCCTGGTTTTGCAACCTCATTGTTGATCCAGCTACTAAAATCAGTACCATTTCCAATAAGCACTGTGGATATTACTGTATGGGTGTTAAAGGGGTTGTAAAGATTCATTTTTTATTTTCTAAATAGGTTCCTTTAAGCTAGTGCATTGTTGGTTCATTTACCTTTTACCTTTTCCTTCAATTTCCCTTCTAGATGTTTTTTTTCTTTGTCTCAATTTCTCACTTCCTATTTCTCCTCAGTAAGCTTGCCCCCATCATCCAAGTCGTTCTGGCTGGGGGTTAGTCAGTGTGATCGCCCCCTCCCTTGGGACTACATCCCTGCGGAGAGATGCTGTGAACACCCTTTAGAAAATAAAAAACAAACATTAACAACCCCTTTAAGACTAATAATTACATTGAAGGGGGGCTCAAGGGGTCCCCTGGAACTAAAAACAACTGAAATTTAAAAGGTAATGCTTGAATCACTCAAATCCATTTAGTACATACTGTATATGCCACTGGATAACAAATAGACACTGCATATATCATACAAGTGGGGAGCAAACTGCTATGCCTCTTAACGTGGAATTGTGATAGCCTTTTGTCCCCCCTTTCCCTCCTTCCCTTTTAAACTAACCTATCATTTTAACATTCCTCCCTCATGGACATATGTTAAGGCTTGCTATCCCTAATGGCTCTGCTTCTGGCCTATAAGAAAAAGAAAGAAGAGGGGTCAGAAGTGCAAGTTGGTGGTAAAAGCAACAGCAAGCTTGTTTCAAGCTATAACACCTAGAGCTTGTTGCGTTATGTCTGTCATGAAGATTGGTCTACTCTGGCTGTTGGAGAGTGGGAAACAGCAGTGGCAACGCATGGCTACGGCCATGCTGGATCTTCTATCAGTGACCAGCTCCTCTTCCTCTGGTAGATTGAGTCAAGTCTCTGCACCACATCTTGCTGCTTCCCCAGTTAAGATGTTACAGCAATGGCTTTGGATCCAGCATTAGGTCTTTCACAGCCAGTGGCACAGACAAGAGGCCTTGCAGGGATGGCAGGCTTAAGGCCTTGAGGGATGATAGGCTTGATGACACTACCAGCAGAGCATCAGACTTGATTACCAGCAGTGCAAAGGCTTCGGCAGGAAGGGAATCAGCAGCCACAGCATGTGGGGCACCAATGGCCACAGCATTAGGTAGAGCAATGGCCTCACCACATAGAGGATCACAGGAGTTAGTGCAACACAGAGCAGCTGCCTTGGTGCCAGACATCCCCATGGCAATAGGAGATGCTGGTGCAAAGGAATGCCAGTGTGACTACCTGATCCTTTTAGCATCAAGATCCAGGCAGATCTCTCCCAGAAGGACTTCTCATATCAAAACTTCAGCTGGGTCTTCAGCAGCTGGTCCCATGGTCAGGAATCAAGGCGTTGAGTCTGCTAATGTATTGCTTAGCCTAGCTGTTTCTTTGTCTCAATTGGTACATTGTTTAAAAGAACCTTGCGCTCTGCATCTAGTACAGGGATTGTACAGGTCTGTTCCTGAAGATATGTTAACTTCTAGACAGATTTATACAGCAGATGATACTTTAGTTAGAAGTAATGTTTCTTTAGATAAACATATGCACATTGTTAATTAATTGTTAGCCTCTTCAATAGAATATGTAGCATTAAGTTAAAAGTAGTACCATCATCCAGAATCTACCGTAGTTAAATAGCGAGAGGGCTCAGGGAACCCCAAAACCCAGGAGACCCAAAAGAGGAAGAGCGGGCAGGGAGGACTATTCCAGTACAGAGTGAGTAGATAAACTCAAAAAAGAGCAGGTATATCAAAAATAGGTACATTTATTAATAAAATATCAAAAAATAAAAAACCTCAAACACTAAAGACAAATAAAACAGTACATATATCGTGACAACCGATCAGATCACCGAAACTGCAGTCCCCAAAAGGGTAATCCAGGTGAATGTTGGGGTCACGGTATGAGGGGTCTCTACTAGTTTTGCGACATTACATCGCTTCGTCAGGAGAAGTTCAGAAAGTTGATATACAAACACAAGATATAAACAGGTTGAAACACATATAGTTAAAGTGTAAGTAAACCCCACTATCATTTTCAGCCAAGAAGGCTGCCATCTTGGCCTCTGTTTAATCTATAACTGCCATGATGCTGCACATGTGATCAGTTATGACACCAGCCATTGGATGGTTTGACAGTTTGGTTGAGAGCACAACCAATGGGAGTGTTACATTTCTGGCACATGCCGGAATTTTAACTGTTTTATAAATGGGTTTACTTCCGCTTTAAGTTCATGTAGGTCAACCTACCAACAAGAACAAGCATATACAATAGTAAATGTTGGGGACTAGGAACTGTGTCGCTTACCTAGGAGCAAGTATCCCATCAGCTCAGAGGCCCCTCCCCTTCTCCTTGTTCCCCTCTTTCCCCAATTTTCACTATTTCCACTCCTCACTTTTGTCACTTTATTTGGTCACTGCTTCACGCTTCGTTGTCACCCACCCACTTTTCACACCTCACCACCTGCACCTTATTATAGTACACTTTTTCTATTTATTTTAATATACAATTGATAGGTCCATCTCCACATCTACCCCCTTGGCCGCCGTGGGAGACATTTTCCTTGGTGGGTCAGGCCTCTGAGCTGACGTGATACTTGCTCCTAGGTAAGCGACACAGTTCCTAGTCCCCAACATTTACTATTGTATATGCTTGTTCTTGTTGGTAGGTTGACCTACATAAACTTAACTATATGTGTTTCAACCTGTTTATATCTTGTGTTTGTATATCAAATTTCAGAAATTCTGCTGACGAAGCGATGTAATGTTGCGAAACTAGTAGAGACCCCTCGTACCGTGACCCCAACATTCACCTGGATTCCCTTTTGGGGACTGCAGTTTCGGTGATCTGGTCGGTTGTCACGATATGTGTACTGTTTTAATTGTCTTTAGTGTTTGATGTTCTTTATTTTTTGATATTATATTAATAAATTTACCTATTTTTGATATACCTGCTCTTTTTTGAGTTTATCTACTATCTGTACCGGAATAGTCCTCCCTGCCCGCTCTTCCTCTTTTGGGTCTCCTGGGTTTTGGGGTTCCCTGAGCCCTTTTGCTATTTATATGCACATTGTTAATGAATGTACTTTTGTTCAGGACAAGAGCAAACCTGGTTTCCAGATATTTTAGGAAAATTTTATCGGTAGTTTAAACTCCTGAAAAGGAGCATTTCCTTAAAAGCTTGGTCACCAGTGATCCTTCAAAGAATGCTGTCTTGGCTTCTGTTTTGCCCAGACAAATAAATTGCATGTGATCTCTATGATGGTTTTATTTTGCCTCTCTTTTTAGGTACTGGTTGCACTTTAGTTACTAATTAAAAATTGGTTCATGGTTTTAAACATGAATTTGAGGGACAACAATTGTAAAGAAAATTATGAAAAGTGCGTAGTAGATCCTATATTGTAGTTCATTTTGAGCTACTGCCTAAAAAGGAACCCAGTTTATTCAGGGTTATTTATTATCTCTCTTTTCCACACAGCATTGCATTAAATGATAAAATTAGTGATGAATTAACCACTTAAGCCCCGGACCATATTGCTGATCAATGACCGGGCCACTTTTTGCGATTCGGCACTGCGTAGTTTTAACTGACAATTGCGCGGTCGTATTCTTCTACATATTTTTCATAAAAAAATAATCGCAATAAGCGTTTATTGATTGGTTTGCGCAAAAGTTATAGCGTTTACAAAATAGGGGATAGTTTTATGGCATTTTTATTAATATTTTTTTTTTACTAGTAATGGCGGCGATCAGCGATTTTTATCTGTACTGCGACCTTATGGCGGACACTTCGGACACTTTTGACACATTTTTGGGACCATTGGCATTTTTCACTGCATGTACAAAGTGATTTTACTGTTGTGGGTTTAGTAATACTTTAACATAAGTTTCCTTTACTTCTTTAAGGAGGCTTTCATTATGTTTGATCATCAGGTAAAGGAGATCTTATGGCCAAGGTGGATATTAAATTTTTGACTGCTGCCTGTACCTTCTTCCGCCTTAAGCCCGTTTTTGGTTACTTTTTTGAAAAATGACTTTGTATGGGCTTCTTTTTTTTTACACATTTTTAGTTTTCCTTGAATCGGTTGTTTACTATGAGTCAGGTTCTCCAAATCGTATTCATTACTCACAGTAAATGAAAGAAAACGTCAAGAAAGACCTACTAGAACAGTTGAACTTTATTTGGGGTTAATCAGAGGCACCCTAAATGATGACAGGCGTGTACTAGATCCTATTTAACATGAGTTTGAATGTGATTGTCTAATTCTGATCACAGCTACATCCCCAGTTATAAGAGGGTGTGCACACTTATGCAACCACATTATTTAATTTTTTTATTTTTACTTTCCCTCCCTAAAAGATTTCAGTTTGTTTTTCAATTGAGTTGTACAGTTTATAGGTCACATTACAGGTGGAGAAAGTTCTAAAATGATTTATCTGTGCCTCATTTTTTTACATCACAGAAACCTGACATTTTAACAGGGATGTGTAGACTTTTTATATCCACTGTAGATGATTTTCTTTTCTGGGTTCTTCCAATTCGGATGACTAGGTCCAGCTGTTTAATGTTGTTTCTGGTGTTTCTACTTGTTCAGGAGTGCTTTTAGCTACAGAAAAAACTGTTCTATCTTCAACTTACTTGGATTTTTCGGACATTAGATATCAATTTTGATTGCCTAGTGAAAAACGAAATAGACTAAAATTATGAAAAATTGTTTCTGAAAGAACTGCACTCTTCTTTAGGCTTATTGGCAGTTGTGTTGTGACGCAAATAATTCAGATTTGTCAAGAGACCTTTTTAGAGCAATTTGCGGTTTGAACTCTTTCTATACACAAATTTGGTTGAATTCTGATGTTAAATTTTGTTTTATGTAGTTACAGTTTTTTTTACATTCTTTATTTAAAGGCACATCACATACACCAAGCAAAGAGCTATAATACAGATCATAGACAGCGGAAAGAACACGGCATAAATCACATAGACATTACAAGGCATGAAATCAATTGATTCACAAAACCACCATAAGCAGGCTAAATTGCTACAAGAAGATTACAAAAAAAAAAAATACAATTAACATTGTTTTTTGTGAATAGCAAATATGGAAATAAAGACATGCTCCAGGTGTTGTGATTAGGGTTGAGCGAACCCGAACTGTAAAGTTCGGGTTCGGTACGGACTTTGGGTTTTTCCCGAACCCGGACCCGAACCCGAATAATTGGAAAAAGTTTGGGTCCGGGATCGGAGTTCGGGGAAAAAAAATGTACGGAGGTCCCCGCAAATTCAATGCGGGGACCCCCGCCGTCAATTTAAAAAAAAATAAAAAATAAAAATAAATAAATGACGTGCGGTTCCCCCTAAATATCCATAACCAGACCCTTCAGGTCTGGTATGGATATTAAGGGGAACCCCGCCGTCAATTTAAAACAAAAATGACGTGCGGTTCCCCCTAAATATCCATAACCAGACCCATTATCAGAGCACGTTGACCTGGCCGGCCGCAGGAAAAAGGGGGGGGACAGAGTGCGCCCCCCCCTCTCCTGAACCGCACCAGGCCACATGCCCTCAACATAGGGAGGATGTCCCCATGTTGATGGGGACAAGGGTCTCATCCCCACAACCCTTGCCCGGTGGTTGTGGGGGTATGCGGGGCGGGAGGCTTATCAGAATCTGGAAGACCCCTTTAACAAAGGGGACCCCCAGATCCTGACCCCCCCTGTGTGAAATGGTAATGGGGTACACTGTACCCCTACCATTTCACGAAGGAAGTGTAAAGTCTTGTAAAAAAAAAAACACACACACACCGTAGAATAAAGTCCTTTATTAATAAAAAAAAAAAAACTCCAGCGGTGATAATCCACTCGTTCACGGCTTGCTGCTTCAACGTTGTCCTGATCCTGCGATGGCTGCGGGTGATCTCCAGCGATGAGAAGATCCAGCGACGGGTGATCTCCGCTCCAGCGATGAGAAGATCCATTCATCAGGAGCGCAGCATCCCCGACCTCCTCTCACCGCTGGACACAGCCCAGCGAATGACGAGCTGAAGCTGTGACATTACTTATATAGAGGAGGCAGGGCCACCCGTCACGTGACCCCGCACCCTTCTCATCGCTGGAGCGGAGATCACCGGTCACTGGATCTTCTCATCGCTGGGGATCACCCGCAGCCATCGCAGGATCAGGACAACGTTGAAGCAGGAAGCCGGGAACGAGTGGATTATCACCGCTGGAGTTTTTTTCTTTCTTTTTTTTTTATTAATAAAGGACTTTATTCTACGGTGTGTGTGTTTTTTTTTTTTTACAAGACTTTACACTTTCTTTGTGAAATGGTAGGGGTACAGTGTACCCCATTACCATTTCACACAGGGGGGCGTCAGGATCTGGGGGTCCCCTCTGATATGGTAGTTCTTTGTGGCCAGACAAACATATTTTTCTAAATGTTTGATATTACTGGTGCTGGTAGATTTGTAGCTTTTTGGAAGGTCCACTTTCTGGCAGAGTCATGGCCTCTTTTATCGGTATGTGAAGGGTTTTACTAAAAATGGTAATTACTATTATACTATTACTTGAATTATGCCGTGTCATAATAGCCATAGAAATGTAAGGATATCAGTTTTAAATTGCTTTATTTGGTATAGATAAAAAGAGGTATTGTATGCATTAAATTGCCAGTCTTCAAAATCTTCTCCAATAAGGCTCCAGATGCCAGTTAAAGTGGTTGTAAAATGAGTTCATTATAAATTACTTACCTTACATTGAAGCCCAGGCAGCAGTCCTCGAACCCCCCTCCCCCCTCCAGCGGCGACATCTCTCCCGGGGGTTACTTCCGGGTATCACGGCTCCGGCGATATGATTGGCCAGAGCCACTATGATGTCACTCCCGCGCATGCACGCGGAAGCCACCGGTAACAGCACGGCATGTGTGCCATTGCTTCAGTTTGCCCCAGTGCACATGCAGATGACATTGACACATGCAGGGGACAGGGATATCTCCTGAACCGTACAGGTTTAAGAGATATCCTGGGGTAGCTACAGGTAAGTCTTAGTATAGGCTTACCTGTAGCATAAAGTGTTCTGTAAGGGTTTAAAACCACTTTAAGCCTTAACAAAACAACATGTAAATTAAGATAAAATATACAATAAGAAATGTAAACCAATTCTATATTAAAATATACAGGTAATGGTAAGATGGCAAAACATATTTATTTTTCATCCTTTTCTGGAATGTTGTACTACCAATAACTATGTTAATATCAGCTTAACTCAGACATGTAATGTAGTGCAACAATCTTAACAAAGTCAGAGGGGGTAAATGAGGCATCATAAGTTGCCGCAGGGGTTACCAAAAATCCCATACAAAATATGAACTTTATGAAAGTCACTATTTTCATTGGCAGTCCATTCCCTACCCCTTAATCTGACAGTGTACAGGCCTGGTAATGTTTGGTTTAGAGACCACATACTGCATTGTGGGATGGAGGGATGAGTGTACTTAAATAGGTGCATGTTGGAGACTGCATACCTGACTGACAGTGATACTGTTAAATAGTTACATAGTAGGTGAGGTTAAAAAATACACAAGTCCATCAATTCCAACCTATGTGTGTGATTTTATGTCAGTATTACCTTGTATACCCCTGTATGTTGTGGTCATTCAGGTGCTTATCTAATAGGTTTTTTAAACTATCTATCCCCCCCCGCTGAGACCACCTTCTGTGGAAGGGAATTCCACATTCTTGCCTCTTATACAGTAAACAACCCTCTACAGGGTTTAAGGTATAACCTCTTTTCTTCTAATTTTAATGAGTGGCCATGTGTCTTGTTAAACTCCCTTCCGCAAAAAAAGTTTTATCCCTATTGTGGGGGTCACCAGTACGGTATTTGTAAATTGAAATCATATCCCCTCTCAAACGTCTCTTCTCCAGAGGGAATAAGTTCAGTGCTCGCAGCCTTTCTTCATAACTAATATCCTCCAGACCCTTTATTAGCTTTGTTGCCCTTATTTGTACTCACTCCATTTCCAGTACATCCTTACTGAGAACTGGTGCCCAGAACTGGACAGCATACTCTAGGTGCGGCCAGACCAGAGTCTTGTAGATTTGGAGAATTATCGCTTTATCCCTGGAGTTAATCCCTTTTTAAATGCATGCCAATATTCTGTTTGCTTTGTTAGCAGAAGCTTGGCATTGCATGCCATTACTGAGCCTATCATCTACCAGGACCCCCAGGTCCTTTTCCATCCTAGATTCCCCCAGAAGTTCTTCCCCCAGTGTATAGATCAGCCTTTTTCAACCAGTGTGCTGCGGCACACTGGTGTGCCGTCAGAGGTTCTCAGGTGTGCCGCGGGGGTCAGTGGAGAGAAGGCTGTCAGATGAGCTCTCCTGCCGAACTGTGAGAAGCTCTGTCGGCTTCAAAAATGAAAGTAAAGTGCAGAGGAGTGTGCTGTGCTCTCTGCTTCCCCCTAGAGTGCAGTACCCGGCTAAAGAGAAATCTGGAAAGGTACTGAGCTAGAAGCAACATTATTTTTTTGTAAATGGCTTTATACATGTGTCTGTGTGTGTGTGCACATGTGACTGTCTGTATGTGTGTGTGTGTGTGTGTGTGTGCACATATGACTGTCTATATGTGTGTGTGTGTGTGTGTGTGTGTGTGTGTGTGCATATGTGACTGTCTGTCTGTGTGCACATGTGACTGTCTGTATGTATGTGTGTGTGTGTATACATGTGACTGTCTGTATGTGTGTGTGTGCACATGTGACTGCCTGTCTGTATGTGTGTGTGTGTGCACATGTGACTGTCTGTCTGTGTGTGTGCGCGCGCGCATGTGACTGTCTGTCTGTATGTGTGTGTGTGCACATGTGACTGTCTGTATGTGTCTGTGTGTGTCTGTGTGTGTGCACATGTGACTGTCTGTATGTGTGTGTGTGTGTGCACATGTGACTGTCTGTGTGTGTGTGTGTGCACATGTGACTGCCTGTCTGTATGTGTGTGTGTGTAAACATGTGACTGTCTGTCTGTGTGTGTGCGCGCATGTGACTGTCTGTCTGTATGTGTGTGTGTGCACATGTGACTGTCTGTATGTGTGTGTGTGTGTGCACATGTGACTGTCTGTATGTGTGTGTGTGCACATGTGACTGTCTGTCTGTGTGTGTGTGCACATGTGTCTGTCTGTCTGTGTGTGTGTGTGCACATGTGACTGTCTGTCTGTGTGTGTGCACATGTGACTGTCTGTCTATATGTGTGCGTGTGTGTGTGCGCATGTAGACTGTCTGTCTATATGTGTGTGTGTGTGTGTGTGTGTGCGCATGTAGACTGTCTGTCTATATGTGTGCGTGTCGCTTGTAGACTGTCTGCCTGTATGTGTGTGTGTGCACATGTGACTGTCTGTCTATATGTGTGTGTGTGCACATGTGACTGTCTGTCTATATGTGTGTGTGTGTGTGTGTGTGTGTGTGCACATGTGACTGTCTGTCTATATGTGTGTGTGTGCACATGTGACTGTCTGTCTGTATGTGTGTGTGTGTGTGTGTGTGCATGTAGACTGTCTGTCTGTATGTGTGTGTGTGTGCACATGTGTCTGTCTGTCTGTATGTGTGTGTGTGCGCATGTGTCTGTGTGTGCATGTGTATGTATGTATGTATCAGGGTTGCCAACTTTCAGTAAATTTACAAAGAGTTTGTAAAATCCATACTTTTTGCATTTGTCCATGAATGTCAGTTACAGACATGCAGCCTACATGTCCGTAATGGACATTCAAGGACAGATATAAAAAGTACGGATTTTACAAACTGTTCGTAAATTTACTGAAAGTTGGCAACCCTGGTATGTATGTGTATGCATGTGTAAGCCTGTGTCTGTATGTATGTTACTTTTAATCCTGACCCCCCCCCCCATTCCTGTACCATGACAATGGATTTTGTAGGGCTTGTTTGATAGCAAGGACTGCTGCTTCTCTGAAAAGCAATCCATGCACAGATCGCTTTTCAGAGGCATTTGACAGGCCGTAAAGAGGCATTATGTTGCCTCTTTACTACCCGTTTTAAGCCCGTAAATGCAGCAACCGTGCAATGCACACAGTTGCGGGGTAGTTGCAGTGCACCCCCATTCACCCTCGGTATACCTCCAGTTGCAGCCACAGCATGTGAACACCCCAGCTGCTGCCTCTGCAGCTAAAGGTAGAGAAGTTGGGGGTGGTAAAAATGGCTCAACCATGTGGTTTTACCGCCCCTTTGACATGTTAACAAGCCCTTGGTTCACATCTGTGCAGACCATTCATTTCAATGGGCTTCTGTACCCACAAAAATGCAGGGAAACAAGTCCCCAACCTTCTTCTTTTTTTTTTAATTGGACTGCAGCAAAAGCACCCCACATTTTCCAATGTGTGGGTGTACCATTAAGAATTAATGGTACCCCTAAAGAGCAGAGCATTTGTCTGTGTGTCAGGAATGAGCGCGATTTTCGCGCGTGTTCTGCGACATACCGTAATGTGAACCAAGCCTTGGACTGGGGTGCCTCAAGACTGAAAATACTTTTTAAGGGTGCCCCGACTGGAAAAAGGTTGAGAAACACTGGTATAGATTGCATTCATATTTTTGCCACCCAAATGCATTATTTTTCATTTTTCTACATTAAACCTTATTTGTCATGTAGTTGCCCACCCAAGTAATTTGTTCAGATCTTCTTGCAGGGTTTCCACATCCTGCGGAGAAGTTATAGCCCTGCTTGAAAGGGGGGAGGGGGGGGTTGGGACTTTAAATGAGATGTGTTTTTAGCAATATGCAATTAAATATATATATGGAATATAAATTTTTTTCCATAATAACCAGGCTCAAAGTTACCAACCAGAAAAGCAACACACACCAAATTAACCAGTCTAGTTGTATGCATTAAAAACAGGGGTTTAGTTGCACGCATTTGCAAATACCTGTGTAAGCTGCAGGCCCCGTCAAGGCTCTCTATGTACTGCAGTCCTAACTATGAATTTTAAAGTCTCCTCAGTAGGAGCACAGGAGTGCTAATCAATAGATAAGGAGCAGGTGACTGGGGGTGACCCAGTCCTCCTTAAAGGGGCAGGAGCACACCCAAACACCCAGCGCATAGAAGCAAAGGCGCTGGTGTGCACCTGACCATGCCCCTTACCTATGGCTGGTCTAACAAAAAGGAGCACTGGAAAAAACGTATGTGTATATACGAAGATGTCACAAAAGAAATACAAGAGTGGAACTAATCATGCCTTCCAAACCAAAACACCACCAAACTAAATGTGGACCACATCAACCTGGGTCAGCTAGTCAAAAAATGACAATGCACAATTAACTGTCAGTGGTAAATCTGTGGAGGCACTTTATTCCACTCCTGAAATGCATTTCTTTATCCCTGGATAATGTAAATAAAGGGGGGTAGGGTTGGGACTTTACATGAGGCATATGATAAACAACCATAGGCCTCCATCCCTGTAAATGGATAGAAAGGGGGGAGGTTTTTTAATTGCATAATGCTAAAAACGCATCTCATTTAAAGTCCCAAAACCTCCCCCCTTTCTATCCATTTACAGGGATGGAGGCCTATGATGGTTTATCATATGCCTCATGTAAAGTCCCAACCCTATCCCCCCTTTTTTTTACAGTTATAGCCCTGCTTAACTTAGTTTTGTCCGCAAATACAGATATTGAGATTTTTACCCCATCCTGCAGGTCGTTTATGAACAAATTAAACAGGATTGGTCCCAGCACAGAACCCTGTGGGACCCCACTACCCACCCCTGACCATTCCGAGCATTCCTCATTTATCACCACCCTCTGAACTCGCCCCTGTAGCCAGTTTTCAATCCATGTATTCACCCTTTGGTCCATGCCAATGGACCTTATTTTGTACAGTAAACGTTTATGGGGAACTGTGTCAAATGCTTTTGCAAAATCCAGATTCACCGTGTCTATGGGCCTTCCTTTATCTAGATGGCAATTCACTTCCTCATAGAAGGTTAATAGATTGGTTTGGCAAGAACAATTCTTCATGAATCCATGCTGATTACTGCTAATGATACCGTTTTCATTACTAAAATCTTGTATATAGTCTCTTATCATCCCCTCCAAGAGCTTGCATACTATTGATGTTAAGCTAACTGGTCTGTAATTCCCAGGGATGTATTTTGGGCCCTTTTTAAATATTGGTGCTACATTGGCTTTTCTCCAATCAGCTCGTACCATTCCAGTCAGTAGACTGTCAGTAAAAATTAGGATTGACTTATTAATAATAATAGATATTTTCTGAAGCATTGTTTAACAGGATCAGAGACTACTCTTATCACTTCCTGTTTCCAAGTTCCCCTTCTAAATTCAGCTATAGCCAATCTTGATTTTTTTTATTTTGAATGGAATGGGGAAGGGTAAGAACTTCCGACAGTTTTTTGGTAAATTTGTTACCACTAGGGAGACTGCCCACCCTTTCCTGTAATGGTGACATCATGTCACAACCTGATATGCATTGTGTTACCAAGACAGGAAGCAAGGTACATTCAGCAACAAAACCCACAGAGGTCCTAATCCTTCTCAACTCTTATCCTTCTCAACTCTTATACTGCTATTTGTGTCTCTGCTGGAGACATTTCCTCTCACTTTCTGGTTTGGTTACAAAAAAAAAGAATAACTTACTTCTCCAAGGGAATAAAGCAATACACTCCACACAGAGGTCCTACTTATATCCACTCTATTTAAAAAATATAATGATAAAAAAAAAACTTTGGATTTTGACTTTGATAGACCCTGATCATGACTGTATCTATCCTTGTTTGATGATCTTGTCATCGATTTAAGCTACTATTAGACTTTGGCCACTTGTTGACTGGCTAACTAGGAAAATACATCACTACGTTGATGCACAAAAATGGGGAGTATGGCCTCATGTATAAAATAATAAATTGAATAAAAGTGTACCATCATCCCAATTATACTAGAAAATGCGGGAGAGTAAGGGGCGAAGGACTAGTAGCTGAAGCTAGACCCGGAGCCACCCACTCAATGGTTTTGGGGGGGACTATCACGGTACTGGTAAATATACATAAAACATAATGATATAAAGAAGTTTATTGAATAAAAATATTTGCAAAACAAATAATTGTACAATTCATTGATTGGTCAACGTCGACTAGTTTCGCGGGGTTGCCGCTTCGTCAGGACAGCCAATCTAAAGAATAATGCAATGAGGATATGTAACAAAAATCAGCAATACAATAATAATTGATAAAAAACATTGATAGTTGCTTACCGAATGAGTTAATTGATAATGCGCGGTACCAGGCGGCCTATGGGGGGTCCCCCCGTGACGGACAAGGGGATGGTTGATCGTGAAAGTCTGGGTGTAAATAAGCAATATAAGGATATGTATGTATATAAGAGAGTATTCAACCCCATAAGGTCAATGGGCTGGGTGGGGCAGGGGCAAGAAGGGGTGTAAGGAGGGGGAAAAAGGGGGGAAAAGAGAAAGAGCAGAAAGGAAAAGGGGGGCGGTGGGGGGGGAGGGGGGGAAAAAGGGGAAGGGAGGGAAAAAGGGAAGGGAGGGAAGAGGGAAAAAGGGGGGGGGGGGAAAAAGAGGAAAAGAAAAAGAAAAAGGGGGGGGGAAGGGAAAACAAGGGGGGGGGGAAGGGGGAGAGGAGGGAGAATGAGGGGGCAAAGGAAGGAAGATAGAGTAGACAAGAGAAGACAGGGACGGAGGGAAGGGGAGGGGGGAAATGGGAAGGGGGGGAAGGAGGGAGAGGAACACCCAAAGATGGTTGATGAAGGAAATAATTTTTAATAGGGGACTTACCACGATAGGGAATTGTAAGGAATGCAACCAGGCCAGATGGAATAAAATCCCAGTGCAATGACACCAGATCTGCCGGACAGCGGACATGGACAAGGCAGCACAGTGGGGAATTACCAGGGGCGCATAAGAACACAGGTCCAAGGATACTGGTGAATCCAGTATTGAGTCATCTAGGAAGGGTATCCATGAGGATGACAGATGCATGGTAATGCATGGACTAGCAGGTAGCGTGAACTGCGCCCAGGGAGAGCCCCAATTTGCAGCCGACCACGTCCTGGGCTATCACAGCCGTGCCATCGGACCGCCGATGGACCGACCAACGCTGCTTATCCAATGGCCTGTCGGCCATTAAGTAAGCGTCCCAGCCCGGAGACGCCGTGAGCGCCGCTCGACGGCCGCGCCGTGACGTCACCGGGTCAGTCTCCCCATACAACGCAAGTGCGCAGTAAGCGCTACTATGCGTGTACGGTCGACTCAAGCCAAGGGGCAAGGAGCCCCAAGCTGAGAAGGAACAAGAGGGGGTGAGACATAGTGTCACCCCTACCAGGGGAGACACAAGTCCGCCGTGGGTGGGAGGTGCAGGCAGCCAGGACCGCATCAAAGGACTCAGAGGATAATGGAAATACAAAAGGGAATTAAGAATAAAATAATATTGATAAAATCAAAGGGGATTAGTAATAACAAGTGGGGGTGTAAGTCCCACAATTAGAATGCTAATGGTGTTGGTCTGAGACATTGTTGCCTAGCTGATAGCTAAAAAACAACACAAGGCAGGAGGAAATAGATCACTTAAACAGAGCAAAGAAGAAAATACACATATAAGAAGCACACATATAAAAGATGATGAAAACTCGGGGGTGGGGTGCGGGAGAGTAAAGTGTGTGATTACTAAATATAATCTGGTGTGATAGGGACATCCCCGGCCACCAATAGAAGTGCCACAGAGCCCTAGACCCGAGTGCATATTGCCGAAAAGATGGTGAAAAGAAGCTGCACAATATTGCAGCTAAAATAAAGTTAAACTGGTGAGGAGTGAAAAAATAATAAGTGAAGGGAAAGGAAATAGAGACATAATAAAGTGCCGTGTCAATATATAGAGAGAAAATAAATATAAATATAAAGTAAGGTGAATATCGGACCCAAAATTGGGACGAGGGAGTGTGAGTGTAAATTAATAATGCCTGTAGAATAGTAAAGAAGAAAAGGAGTATATATGTTGAGACAAGTAGCAAAAGAGAAAAGATAATTATATAGGAGGGTTTACCAATATAAGGGTACCCCAGTGAGATTGAAATTTCCAAATCAGTAGGGAATAAAGGAAGAACCTAAGGTTGCTGGAACTAAGAGTGTAGTAACACATAATAGTTCCTATACGGTAGGGGGGTAACCTATCCGCAATGGTACAAAGACCTTTAGTAAGGGTCAATGGTTATTAGATAATACCACCCTAATGAGAGAATTCCAAGCCATTCATGGGGTACATACAATTAGTATACAAGCATATATTAAATTAATACATTACTTTGGACAAATGACGTCTACTCATACAATGCCGAGGATATCTATTAACCAATCACGCATGCAAACAATGTCAATAATGAGATCACCAAGCAGACTAGGATATATTAGATGGTAATTAAAATAAATAGCAAGTTAGAGGCACTCAGGGGAAAAGAGAAACGGGTGTGTTATCCACCCAATATTATGCACAAAAATGGGGAGTATGGCCTCATGTATAAAATAATAAATTGAATAAAAGTGTACCATCATCCCAATTATACTAGAAAATGCGGGAGAGTAAGGGGCGAAGGACTAGTAGCTGAAGCTAGACCCGGAGCCACCCACTCAATGGTTTTGGGGGGGACTATCACGGTACTGGTAAATATACATGAAACATAATGATATAAAGAAGTTTATTGAATAAAAATATTTGCAAAACAAATAATTGTACAATTCATTGATTGGTCAACGTCGACTAGTTTCGCGGGGTTGCCGCTTCGTCAGGACAGCCAATCTAAAGAATAATGCAATGAGGATATGTAACAAAAATCAGCAATACAATAATAATTGATAAAAAACATTGATAGTTGCTTACCGAATGAGTTAATTGATAATGCGCGGTACCAGGCGGCCTATGGGGGGTCCCCCCGTGACGGACAAGGGGATGGTTGATCGTGAAAGTCTGGGTGTAAATAAGCAATATAAGGATATGTATGTATATAAGAGAGTATTCAACCCCATAAGGTCAATGGTCTGGGTGGGGCAGGGGCAAGAAGGGGTGTAAGGAGGGGGAAAAAGGGGGGAAAAGAGAAAGAGCAGAAAGGAAAAGGGGGGAGGTGGGGGGGAGGGGGGGAAAAAGGGGAAGGGAGGGAAGGGAGGGAAGAGGGAAAAAGGGGGGGGGGGGAAACAGAGGAAAAGAAAAAGAAAAAGGGGGGGGAAGGGAAAACAAGGGGGGGGGAAAGGGGGAGAGGAGGGAGAATGAGGGGGCAAAGGAAGGAAGATAGAGTAGACAAGAGAAGACAGGGACGGAGGGAAGGGGAGGGGGGAAATGGGAAGGGGGGGAAGGAGGGAGAGGAACACCCAAAGATGGTTGATGAAGGAAATAATTTTTAATAGGGGACTTACCACGATAGGGAATTGTAAGGAATGCAACCAGGCCAGATGGAATAAAATCCCAGTGCAATGACACCAGATCTGCCGGACAGCGGACATGGACAAGGCAGCACAGTGGGGAATTACCAGGGGCGCATAAGAACACAGGTCCAAGGATACTGGTGAATCCAGTATTGAGTCATCTAGGAAGGGTATCCATGAGGATGACAGATGCATGGTAATGCATGGACTAGCAGGTAGCGTGAACTGCGCCCAGGGAGAGCCCCAATTTGCAGCCGACCACGTCCTGGGCTATCACAGCCGTGCCATCGGACCGCCGATGGACCGACCAACGCTGCTTATCCAATGGCCTGTCGGCCATTAAGTAAGCGTCCCAGCCCGGAGACGCCGTGAGCGCCGCTCGACGGCCGCGCCGTGACGTCACCGGGTCAGTCTCCCCATACAACGCAAGTGCGCAGTAAGCGCTACTATGCGTGTACGGTCGACTCAAGCCAAGGGGCAAGGAGCCCCAAGCTGAGAAGGAACAAGAGGGGGTGAGACATAGTGTCACCCCTACCAGGGGAGACACAAGTCCGCCGTGGGTGGGAGGTGCAGGCAGCCAGGACCGCATCAAAGGACTCAGAGGGTAATGGAAATACAAAAGGGAATTAAGAATAAAATAATATTGATAAAATCAAAGGGGATTAGTAATAACAAGTGGGGGTGTAAGTCCCACAATTAGAATGCTAATGGTGTTGGTCTGAGACATTGTTGCCTAGCTGATAGCTAAAAAACAACACAAGGCAGG
The DNA here is from genome assembly GCF_905171775.1 of Rana temporaria. Classification (NCBI taxonomy): domain Eukaryota; kingdom Metazoa; phylum Chordata; class Amphibia; order Anura; family Ranidae; genus Rana; species Rana temporaria. The sequence goes on along the minus strand of NC_053489.1, from coordinate 303,271,905 downwards.
AGGAAATAGATCACTTAAACAGAGCAAAGAAGAAAATACACATATAAGAAGCACACATATAAAAGATGATGAAAACTCGGGGGTGGGGTGCGGGAGAGTAAAGTGTGTGATTACTAAATATAATCTGGTGTGATAGGGACATCCCCGGCCACCAATAGAAGTGCCACAGAGCCCTAGACCCGAGTGCATATTGCCGAAAAGATGGTGAAAAGAAGCTGCACAATATTGCAGCTAAAATAAAGTTAAACTGGTGAGGAGTGAAAAAATAATAAGTGAAGGGAAAGGAAATAGAGACATAATAAAGTGCCGTGTCAATATATAGAGAGAAAATAAATATAAATATAAAGTAAGGTGAATATCGGACCCAAAATTGGGACGAGGGAGTGTGAGTGTAAATTAATAATGCCTGTAGAATAGTAAAGAAGAAAAGGAGTATATATGTTGAGACAAGTAGCAAAAGAGAAAAGATAATTATATAGGAGGGTTTACCAATATAAGGGTACCCCAGTGAGATTGAAATTTCCAAATCAGTAGGGAATAAAGGAAGAACCTAAGGTTGCTGGAACTAAGAGTGTAGTAACACATAATAGTTCCTATACGGTAGGGGGGTAACCTATCCGCAATGGTACAAAGACCTTTAGTAAGGGTCAATGGTTATTAGATAATACCACCCTAATGAGAGAATTCCAAGCCATTCATGGGGTACATACAATTAGTATACAAGCATATATTAAATTAATACATTACTTTGGACAAATGACGTCTACTCATACAATGCCGAGGATATCTATTAACCAATCACGCATGCAAACAATGTCAATAATGAGATCACCAAGCAGACTAGGATATATTAGATGGTAATTAAAATAAATAGCAAGTTAGAGGCACTCAGGGGAAAAGAGAAACGGGTGTGTTATCCACCCAATATTATGCACAAAAATGGGGAGTATGGCCTCATGTATAAAATAATAAATTGAATAAAAGTGTATATTTACCAGTACCGTGATAGTCCCCCCCAAAACCATTGAGTGGGTGGCTCCGGGTCTAGCTTCAGCTACTAGTCCTTCGCCCCTTACTCTCCCGCATTTTCTATCACTACGTTGATGTTAAATACACAGGTTATGGCTACAGCTAGATGCCATAACCCAGTATATTTTTTTTTTTCCCCAGGCCCTGGTCTTTCAGATAAAAGTGGTCCGAGCGGCGCATTCACCACTTTTAGAAGCCACTTTCCAGTGGTTCCTATGCTTACCTGGGCGATCGGTAGCTCCGGGCACTGATCCGATGCTGGTGGTGGCTGGGCACAGAGATGAGTGAAGGGAAGATGGCCTCCGCTCATCTCTATGGCCTAAGGGGACTGGAGTGGCGTCATTACATCACTTCTGGTTTCAGTAAACAAGGCTTTTTTTTTTTTATGCAAAAGGTTTAATTATTTTTTTGATCCCAGATCTCTCCATAAACAGTACCTGTCATGCTGTATTGTTATCGCAAAGCTTGTTTACATTTCTTACGATAGCAAAAAAGTGTTTACATATTTTTTTAAAGGGACAGTGTAATTTTTTTTAAAGCCCCCCCATCCCACATGCTCGCGCACAGTGCTAAACACATATGTAGGTCACACCCACATATGTAAATGGTGTCAGCACCACACATCTGAGGTATCGCCACAAATGGCAGAGCGAGAGAAATCATTCTAGCACAAGACCTCCTCTGTAACGCTAAACTGGTAACCTGTAGGAATTTTGAAAGCGTCGCCTATCGAAATTTTTAGGTATCGTAGTTAATTGCTATTCCACAAGCACACACAATTTGAAAGCATGACATATTAGGTATCTATTTACTCGGTGTAACATCAACGTGGTATAAATTGAGTTTTATTTTTGTTTTTTTTTATTCATTAAAGTGTATTTTTTTTTTCAAAAAAAGATTGCGCTTGCAAAAACCACTGCGCGAAGACAGTGAGACATAAAAAAAATTGCAATGACCTCCATTTTATTCTCTAGGCCTTTGCTAAAAAAAAGTAATTTCCTAGCAAAAAAATACAGCATTTTACTTGTAAACAAAGAATGTCAGAAAAAGGCCTGGTCAGCAAGTGGAAATAAAGTCTACAATTTATATACTGAAGCTGATGTTGAAGGTTCTCAGCATCACTGAGAAGCGTTCAGTCGGCGTTCACCCAACAACCAGTAAAAATCTCTAATGCATAGCCTTAAAATGGTTGTGTCCCTCTTCCGATTGGCTATAGGAAAGGAGGGCAAATAGTAGGCTGCAAGTACTGTCAAGCAGTACAGCGAAGTCCAACAAATGTCATCAAAAATAAATCTGGAACTGGACCTTCCTTTAATATTAAATGTCATAAGTTGCTTTTACATTTCTATTGCCACGTATAGACTTGTAGTGACCCCTGCTGTTCCAATTGCTTGAGACTGGAGGCGAACAAGAGAAATCTTATATGGCAAGTTTAACAGTCAGGGTTTGTCTAAAACACAAAAAAAACTACAATGCTTATTATAGTACTGCTTATCATAGTAAGGCATTGGGTCACACAAGTTTGTAGTTTTTTATTTAAGGCAACATGTAGCAGTTTACTATAGTGTATTGTATTTTTTCTCAGAATAATCTATATTTTGCATAAAACTTTTTAAGCACATAATGTTTTTTTGAACATTAGCTGCACTCTGCAGATGAACAAAATGCCATTGTACTTTCCTAGATATATGGATAAGTGTTTTGTGTCTATGTGAAGTCTTAAGTATACGTTTTTTTTTTTTTTGAAGAACATCAAGCCTCACAGAGATTTTAATAAGCACATCTCAGTTCTGTTGATGTTAATTATTTTCTTCAATGTGTTAGTAGTCCTGAGCGGCTGTCTTTCTAAGAAATTACTTGCGTCCAATTTCTTCAGTTCCAAGCTGCCCATAACCCCTTAAGCAGATCTTATTTTCAATTAGAAGCAGCACAAAACATCTCAGTAAACTAATAATACAAGTGACTTAATGTGGCTGAGGAACTTGAAGGGTTGGTAAGCATCCTTTGTAACTGGGCTGCAATACCATATGTCTCTGTTGACATTAAAGTACTTAGTTCCAAATGAGTTGGCTTCATTCAAGCACCTTAATTCAAGAGTGGATGATTGGATCTTAAGCTAAAAACCTATTAAACAGTAAGCACTTATGTATCTGGGAGGTATTAGGGAACATCATAGTGTGATGCAGTTAAATCCTCCAGCAGTGGTTGGATAAAGCTTACTTGATCTGCAGATATCATTAAGAACAAGCTTATAACATGGACATTAAACCCAGGGGTCAGTTTAAACATTTGAGTGATTATTTTTTTTACACTGTTAACGCAGTTGAATTACCTATGATACAGTTTATTCTTTTTTTTATTTTTTTTTAACTGAAAGAATTGTGTCCATTTCTTACAAAATAACTGCATGTACCTAGGGAATATAAATGATACAAAGTATCATTTAATATACGTAGATAGTATACAATCCTTATGATTGTTAATTATTTTCCCATAATGCTAGGAAAAACTTTTCATCCAAAAAAATCCAGAGTACAGTAGAGAAAGTGTAATGAGTTCTTGGCAAGTAGAGCTTATAAACCAAGAGATAAATGTGAGAGAATATTGATTTGTTATTGATTTATTATTAAGGCTGTCTGAGGATTGTAGGATTGTAAGGAGACTCAATAGCCCACACTCGGCTAATTTGCTCTGTGAGTCTCAATTTACAAGGGTCTACTAGGAGTTGAAATGATTCACAGCGGTTTGATAATACAGAATAGAAAAAGAATCATGTAAAACACTCCCTTAAGAAAAAGAATGATAATGTGCTTTGAATTTTATTTTGTTTGGTGTATTCAGAAAAATGTTTAAACTCTAGATGTTCTGCTTAATAGTTAACTATCTTGCAAAGTACGGAAAAATACAGACTTCTGTTTTCGACATCACTGTGCAAATGGTGTTTAACTCTAAAACATTATAAAACCAGAAAACTTTACCTATTGCAACTTACCAATCCTTTAATGTAATGGCTGTTTTTGTTTTCTTTTTTGGGGCTTTTCCCTTTTTCCCTTTTTTCACCTGGTGATCTGGCCAGTAACACACTTCCTGTCCTAGGGTGTTTATACTCCACTGAAGGAACAATAGAGACACCTTTGGACAGTAAAATTGTCAGTTTGGGGAGAAGGTAGTGCTAGATGTACTTGCAGATTTAAATAGACTTGTCTAACAAATTAAAGCCATACTCAAGCTAATACTTTTTAAGCACTTTAATACCGCGCACTTTCTCACCTTTCTGCCCAAGTAAATTTTCAGCTTTCAGCGCTGTCATTTTTTAAATGACAATTGCGCGGTCATGCTACACTGTACCCAAACAATTTTTTTTGAGTTTTGTTCCCACAAATAGAGCTTTCTTTTGGTGGTATTTGATCACATCTGCGTTTTTTTTTTTTTTGCTAAGCAAATAAAAAAAGACTGAAAATTTTGAAAAAAAAAAGTTTTTCTTTGTTTCTGTTATAACATTTTATAAATAAGTAAGTTTTCTCCTTCACTGACGGGCACTGATAAGGTGACACCAATGAGGTGACACATCATACCACTGATCGCCGTGATGCTATAGGCCAGACGGGAAGTGGTTAAGCATTTACAACAACATTTTTTTTCCCTTTTGAGATAAAGGTTTTATATAGATGAATAAAACCTAACATTTTAAGCACCAATGTCATTGTTAAATGGTTTATCTCAACCCTGTAACTGTCACTTCTGCTGGACAGCTTGGTCTGATTAAAGAAGCTGAAAAATGTAACAGACTTGTTGGCCAGATCAACAGGTAAAGATACTGTATAGAAAAAAGCCCCCAAAAAATGTAACTAATGCAGCCACTACATCTAATGCCCTGTACACACGATCGGTTCGTCTGATGAAAACAGTCCGATGGACCGTTTTCATAGACGAACCGATCGTGTGTGGGCCCCATCGTTTGTTTTCCCATCAATGAAAAAAAATAGAACCGGTTTTAAAAGTTTCTGATGGTTAAAAAAACGATAGAAAAAAACGGTCGTATGTGGGGAAATCCATCGGTCAAAAATCCACGCATGCTCAGAATCAAGTCAACGCATGCTCGAAAGCATTGAACTTCATTTTTCTCTGCACGTCGTTGTGTTGTACGTCACCGCGTTGGACACGATCGGATTTTTAACTGATGGTGTGTAGGCAAGACTGATGAAAGTCAGCTTCATCGGATATCTAATGAAAAAATCCATCAGACCGTTTTCATCGGATGAACAGAGCGTGTGTACGTTGCATTAGAATTGCCAAGCTGCAATATAAAAACATTTGAGGGGGTTTAACACTGCTTTAGGTTTCTACTTTTCAGTAAACAAGCAAATATGCTAAACGTGTTAACAACATTGTAGTATAGTATTAAAGGAGAAGTATGGCCAAAGCCCATCCAGGCTCTGTAGGGATCCCGACAATAATGTTGAGATCCACCCAGATTCCTGACTGGCAGCTGGATAGAGTCTACACACTATGGTACTGTATATTTATATATTTAAAAATTGATCGATCTCATATGTTAAGGCCCTACAATTCCAGTATAGTACAGATACCCCCAAAATGACCCCTTTCCCATTGGCACAGTTAATTACACACGATCATTTAAAATTAAATTTCGTTTTTTAAAAACAACGTTTTTTTAATGCCGAAAAATGACCGTGTGCATTAGATTCAAAGCAACTTTGCCAAACCCTGCCTAAACAGCTCTGCATTTCATCATACAAGGGATCTTTTATGGCCAGAATGTGCTTACCACTTCCCAGATCTTAATTTATTCTGCTTTTCCTAGCTCTGCTCAATATTTTGTTTTATTTATTACAGGTTATTATATAGAGCCAATAATGTACAAACTTCCCCACTGACCACTTCCCAAACAAACATGCATTAATACCCTATGTACCTTGCCCAACAGATGGTGTCACCCATCAGAGGACAGGTCTGCATCTTTGCTTGAGAAGTCCCTTTCTCGTGTCTGTTTACACAACATAACAGGTCCACTCAAATATTACCTTTGAAAGCAACTAACATAAGAAAAAAATATATATTAGGGGCATTAGGGACAGTTTAAACTTGCTTCAAATCATGGCTTCAGGCACGCTTTGTTAAAGCTCGCTGCATGCCAGTCAAAGTTCCTGTCACAAAAAAAAAGGTTAGCTTACAGTCCTGTTTTACATCTTTGCCATAGACTTCAATGGAGGCTTTGAAGACGCTTTGAAACACCACTAAAGCTACATTGGGTATAATTTTTGAAGCTAAGCCAAAGCAGAGCAAAATAAAGTTTTGAAGCAAGTGTAAACTAGCCATTTAACACTATAAGAGCTCATTTACACTTGCTTTGGCTTCAACACACATTAACCACTTCAGCCCCGGACCATTTTGCTGGTCAATGACCAGGCCACTTTTTGTCTGACAATTGCGCGGTCGTGCGACGTGGCTCCCCAACAAAATTGGTGTCCTTTTTTTCCCACAAAGAGAGCTTTCTTTTGGTGGTATTTGATCACCTCTGCGGTTTTATTTTTTGCGCCATAAACAAAAATAGGGCGACAATTTTGAAAAAAAATGTTTTTTTTTTTTACTTTTTGCTCTAACCAATAACACCCAAAAATATATAGGCCGATACGTATTCTTCTACATATTTTTCATAAAAAAAACACAATAAGCGTTTCTTTATTGGTTTGCACAAAAGTTATAGCGTCTACAAATTAGGGGGTAGTTTTATGGCATTTTTATTAATATTTTATTTTTTACTAGTAATGGCGACGATCTGCGATTTTTATCGGTACTGCGACCTTATGGCGGACACTTCCGACACTTTTGACAGATTTTTGGGGCCATTGGCATTTTTATACCGATCAGTGCTATAAAAATGCATTGTTTACTATAAAAAATTTCACTGGCAGGGAAGGGGTTAACACTAGGGGGTGAGGAAGGGGTTAATTATGTTCCCTAGGTGTGTTCTAACTGAATGGGGGGTGGGACTGACTAGGGGAAATGACAGATCGCTGTTCATACATTGTAAACACACAGCTCCCGGTTCACGCTTTGTAACGAGCGTTCACGCGTGCCCGGCGGTGATCGCGCCCACCAGGCACACACGCGGCACCAGGGGGTGCGCGTGCCCCTATTGGCTGAAATGCAAAATTACGTAATAATACGTGATTTCGCGCAGCCGTGCCGACCTGCCACCGTAAAACTGCGGCGGCTGGTCGGCTAGTGGTTAATGGCTAGTTTACACTTGCTTCAAAACAAGGCTTTGGACTGCCTTTGTTAAAGCTCTCTGAACACCAAAGCTCCTGTCACTAAATAAAAAAATTAGCTTACAGTTCTGTTTACACCTTGCTTTTGCTTTGCTTTGCATTGTCTTCGCTTCAAAAATTATACCCGATGCTTCAAAGTGTCTTCAAAGCCTCCATAGAAGTCTATGGCAAAGTTTGTTTGAAGCTCCACTGAAGCCCCACCGAAGTCACATCGTAGGCACGCAAAGCCTCACTAAAGCCCCACCAAAGCTCCACCAAAGGCTCATTGAAGCCCTACCAAAGCTTCATCGAAGCACCAAACAAAAACAAGGTTTAAACAGGACTGTAAGCTAACCATTTTATTTAGTGACAGGGGCTTTGACTGGTGTTCAAAGAGCTTTTCACAAAGCCTGTCTGAAGCCTTGATTTGAAGTAAGTGTAAACAAGCCCTCACTGTGTTTGTTGAAGCCAAAGCAAGTGTAAATTAGCCCTTATAGTGTCCATACACATTTAAAAGAAGTGCAGTAAAGTGATGAGTACAGAGTAAAGTAACCTTTCACTGGCACATTCCTCTTTGTTGATGTCAGAACCAGACAAATACAAGATTGACTCCTAGGTTGATAGGGTTATAGCACATTTTGCAGATTTACACTCAATGAACCAGATGTTTGTACTAGAGGCAGTGGCGTCACTAGGGTTGGTGTCACCCGGTGCGGTAAAACATGGTGTCACCCCCCCTCTGTCTAGGCTGCCCAGCATCAAGCAGGCAGCGCACAGGCACCCCAAACCAGCCCCTGTAAATGATAATATAGGGCAGTATAGTGGTTAGGGTAGTATAGAGTGGTATAATGGCAGGTTGGTGTAGTGGGGTGGTATAGGACAGGTTAAGGTGGTATAGGGCATGTTGGGGTGATATAGGGTAGTTTGGGGTGGTATAGGGCAAGTTAGGGTTGCATAGGGCAGGTTGGGGTGGTATAGGGCAAGTTAGGGTGGCACAGGGCAGGTTGGGGTGGTATAGTGCAAGTTAGGGTGGCATAGGGAAAGTTGGGATGGCATGGGAAATGTTGGGGTGGTACAGGGCAAGTTGGGGTGGCATTGGGCAGGTTGGGGTGGTATAGGGCAAGTTATGGTGGCATAGGGCAGATTGGGGTGGTACAGGGCAAGTTAGGGTGGCACAGGGCAAGTTGGGGTGGCATGGAAAAGTTTGGGGTGGTACAGGGCAGGCTGGGGTGGTACAGGGCACGCTGTGGTGGCACAGGGCAGGCTGGGTGGTACAGGGCAGGCTGGGGTGGTAGAGGGCTGTTTGGGGGGTACAGGGCAGGCTGGGATTGCATAGGGCAGGCTGGGTGGTACAGGGTAGGCTGGAATTTCACAGGGCAGGCTGGATGGTACAGGGTAGGCTGGGGTGGTACAGGGCAGGCTGGGTGGTACAATGTAGGCTGTGGTGGCACAGTGCATCTTGGAACTCTATGTAGTGACACTGCAGAGTAACTTACTTACATAGCATGAATGCAGATGAAGACCCGGGCTTGAGGGCGGGGCTTCTGTGTCCTCACCTCTAGCTGCTTGAGCTGCAGCATCATCGATGGTGAAGGAGTCTGTGGGAGGAGAAGAGGAGGCAGCCACACCCACAGCTCCGCCCACAAACTCCGGCTCACACGGGGAGAGCCTGACTGAGGAATGTTACAGGCAGCCTCCCCGCAGGCTAGATGCCCTGCTCGCACCGCTCCAATCAATACAGTACGGTGTTTAGCGGCACGGCGGCCCCGGTGTCACCCCTCTGGCAGGTGTCACCTGCTGGGCATGTCAGCTTAAAAAAAAGAAATTAATAAAAACGGGATAGTGTCACCCGTCTAGCGTGTGTCACCCGGGTGCGGACCGCACCCCCCGCACCCCCCTAGCAACGCCTCTGACTAGATGCAATGATGATATTTAATGGATAAGAGACAACTGTTGAACACTTACGTGTTAGGTGCTTACACCAATTTGAATTTGAGTTTGAAATTGTCATGATATTACAATGGCAGAATTTGCAATGAACCATGAATGGAAAGATAACTTTTACAGATGTATATGAATTCCCATTGTAGCCTTATGGTCTAGATGTGTATTATCACACTTATACAGCCTGCATTTAGCATTGTGGCAATCTAAGGCTGTAATCCACACACAATGCAGGTCAGGGCAGCGGTGCATCTCAGCATTCACAGGAACATGAGTCTGTGCTGTGTAGATTGTCCGCACTTAGATACGCTGCTGTGCTAACCAATTTCTGTAGACTAGAGAAATATGCTGCAATTCCGGTGATAAAAAAAGTAAAAAACACTTATTTATATTAAACATTCCCTTGACTTATTCTGCACATTCCTTGATAAAGTCACTCAAGCCTTTTTTTAAACGCATGTGGGAGCCACACATCTTCATAGGAACTTGTCATGACTGGACTTATACAAGAATCTAAATATATTGAGCCTCAAAGCAGAATGCTCAATGTTAAAGGAGTTGTAAAGTAAAAACTGTTTTCACCTTAATGCAATCTATGCATTAAGGTGAAAAAACATCTGATGCTGCCGGCCCCCCCCCGAGCCCCCGTTATACTTACCTGACCCCTCGAAAGTCCTGTGCGGTCCCGAGATCCTCTTCGCCGCTCAGCCTGGCCACTGATTGACTAGAGCGGATGGATTGAGAGCAGCGCAGCCATTGGCTGGCGCTACTGTCAATCACATCCAGTGACGCAGCGCACCGAGGGGCGGTGCCGAGTGATACAGTGAGCGGCTATGGCCGCTCGCTGTATCATGGGAGAGCGCCCGCAATTACTCACCACCATGCGAGCTCTCGCATGACTGTGGTCAGTACTTGCAGGGAGGACCAGAGACAGCTGCCGAGGGACCCCAGAAGACGTGGATCGGGGCCACTCTGTGCAAAACGAACTGCACAGTGGAGGTACAGTATAGCATGTTTGTTATTTTAAAGGAAACTTTTTTTCCTTTAATAACCCTTTAAGATCCTGGCTTCCCCCTATGTGAATTGGTAATGGGGTACACTGTAACTCTACCATTTCACGAAGGAAGTGAAAAAATTCCTTTATTTATAAAAAAAAAAAAATCCAGCGGTGGTAATCCACTGTCGATGCGGCTCCCTGCTCCAACGTTGTCTTCTATCCAGCGATGGATGATCTCTCCAGCGACGGATGATCAGTGGTCCGGTCCAGCGATGAGAAGATCCATCCGTCCAGAGCGCAGCAGGCGAGCTCCACTCTCCGCTGGACACAGCCCAGCGGAATGACGAAATGACCAGGTCTTTCCCAGTGACGTACGAGGGTGCGTCAGAGGGGGCGGGGTCACGTGACGGGTGGCCGCTTCCCCTATATAAGTAATGTCAAAGCTCCAGCGCGTCATTCCGCTGGGCTGTGTCCAGCGGAGAGTGGAGCTTGCCTGCTGCGCTCTGGACGGATGGATATTCTCATCGCTGGACCGGACCGCTGATCATCCGTCGCTGGAAAGATCATCCATCTCTGGATAGAAGACAACGTTAGAGCAGGGAGCCGCATCGACAGTGGATTACCACCGCTGGTTTTTGTTTTTTTTATTAATAAAGGAATTTTTTCTACGGTGTCTGTGTGTATTTTTTTTTAACTATTTACACTTCCTTCGTGAAATGGTAGAGGTACAGTGTACCCCATTACCAATTCACATGGGGGGGGCCAGGATCTGGGGGTCCCCTTTGTTAAATGGGTCTTCCAGATTCTGATAAGCCCCCCGCCTGCAGACCCCCACAACCACCGGGCAAGGGTTGTGGGGATGAGGCCCTTGTCCCCATCAACATGGGGACATCCTCCCCATGTTGAGGGCATGTGGCCTGGTGCGGTTCAGAAGAGGGGGGGGGCCGCACTCTGTCCCCCCCTCTTTTCTGCGGCCGGCCAGGTTAACGTGCTCGGATAAGGGTCTGGTGTGGATTTTTGGGGGAACTCCACGCCATTTTTTTTAATTTGGGGTGGAGTTCCCCTTAAAATCCACACCAGACCTGAAGGGTCTGGTATGGATATTTGGGGGGAACCCCACATCATTGTTTTTTTTTAATTGATGGCGGGGTTCCCCTTAATATCCATATCAGACCTGAAGGGCCTGTTAATGGAATTTGGGGGGACCCCCAGGCTTTTTTTTTTTATTTTGTATGAATGAATCATCTCTGAATTGCCAGAGCCGACAATTCATTAGAGCCGCAAAGCCGGTTTTAAATGCCTTTTTTTCTTTCAAAAATGGTCCCCAAACACTTTTTAGGACAATAACTTGCATATTAGCCTTTAAAATTAACACATTAGATTTCTCCCATTGACTTTAACAGGGTGTTCTGCGGCTTTTCGAATTTGCCGCGAACACCCCTAATTGTTTGTTGTTCGCCGAACAGGCGAACAGGCAATGTTCGAGTCGAACATGAGTTCGACTCGAATTCGAAGCTCATCCCTTATCTGTATATATCTGAGTGTGTATGTATCTGTATATATCTGAGTGTGTGTGCATGAATCTGATTGTATATATGTTATGTCCCTTAGACACGGGGTCTCTCAGTGTACTGCTAGCAATGCTGCCAGTATCTGCTCAGCAAGTTACACACAGGCCGGATGAACTTCTTAACCAGAGAAAGGGTTTATTACTCACTCAGAAACATGATGACTTTGTTACATAGAGGAGTCTTAATACAACAGGCTTCTGTCATTACAAGATGTAATCCCTTCTATGTATCATGCTTCTGCTGCTTCCAGTCCTACGCACACACTGACTGCACTTCCTGGTACAGCCCCTTCCCCAGCATGCATCAGGAGAAAAAGGGTGAAGGGTCACAGTGATCAGCACAAACATCACACCTCCTCTTTTTTAACCCCCCCAAAAAAACATAACAAGAGAACAAAATACTCAACACATAAAATAACAAGGCAAGCAGGATCAGTTCAGCAAGTAGTATCTCCAACTCAGTTCTGTGGCTCCCGCATCACATTACAAGCCCCTTGTCTCTGTTTCCTGACCTCCAAAGTGTCCCGTAAGATTTCAGTGCTTTGCCAAAGAGAAGTTTGATGTCTTTGGCGGGCAGACTTACGAAGTGGCACAGCACTAGGAGGGGTAGAGGCTGTCAAAGGTTCTAGAGATGTCAGTGGGTGTCCAACAGACAAATCAGTCCCTGCAACTTCAGGCACATGTCCGGGCTCCTCAGGAATATGGTCACCAACCGCTTCAGGGGTTAGTTGTAAACTTGTGGGATCATGCCAGACACCATGCCATATGTCACCAGTAGAGCCCTGAGTAGACTCTGGTGGTTGGGTAGAAAGAGAGGTCGGGTTTGTTTCTACTGGCAGGCAAATGCGCTTTCTCAATTGCGAAAGATGTCTTTGAACATAAACGCCATTCTCCAGGCGAACAAGGTACATTCATTGTCCAAGAGGTCCATCAATAATGCCAGGAAGCCAATGAGGCAAAACTCTGTATTTGCAAAACCATACAAGATCACAGGCATGGAATCTAGGACAGCCTGGCGGTTGAGCTGTTTGTAAATGTTGCTGTGGACGAACTAAATCCAGTTTGGTGCGGAGATGCCTGCCAAACATAAGAAAAGCTGGGGACAGCCCAGTAGGGATGAGCCGAACACCCCCCCGTTCAGTTCGCACCAGAACCTTCGAGCGGATTGAACGTTCACGCAAACGTTTAGAACCCTATTGACGTCAATGGGACTCAAACGTTCGAATTCAAAAGTGCTCATTTTAAAGCCTAATATGCAAGTTATTGTCGGAAATCGGGTTTGGGGACCCGGGTCTTGCCCCAGGGAACATGTATCAATGGAAAAAAAAGTTTTAAAAACTGTAGTTTTTTCTGGAGCAGCAATTTTAATGATGCGTAAAGTGAAAAAAAATGAAAAATTCCTTTAAATATCGTACCTGCTGGGTGTCTATAGTATGCCTGTGAAGTGGCACGTGTTTAGAACTGTCCCTGTACAAAATGAGATCACTATAAGTAAAAAGTAATTTAAGACTGCTTGCGGCTTTAATGTGATGTTTGGTCCCTGCAATATGGATGAAAATCACTGAGAAAAATAGCATGGGTTTCCCCGCCCCCCTCGCCCCAGGTCATTGCAAGCCCCTTTGGCCCTATATACTTTGAACAGCAGTATACAGGCGGTTGTTGTTAAGTAGAATCTGTTTGTAATTTTCAACTGGTACTTCTTTAAAGTGTAGCTTCAGCCATAAAATCTTTAATAATAATATCACCCCTGTAACATTTGTTTTGCTGTCTGTGTGCATCTGTTCAGAAGATTGCACCTCACTTTCTGTCCCAATGACAAATGATTTTTTTTTTTTTTTGTGAAACAAGGATTGGTGATAAAGCATCAGTGGACAGCAGACACCTTTTACAGAAGAGAATTTCCCTTCCTAGGGGTAGATTTCCTCTCACTTCCTGTTGTCTCCTTCCGTTTGCAAGTAGGAGTCGTTTGTCGTATATACTCTGCATAAATTTGGGCCCTAGGTGTTGGTTTTGCCACAACATTGTAAGCCCTCGCAGTTAGTCTTGGTGGGAGCTGGAACGCCCTGCTGTGAAATATTACATCAAGAATTGGTGCCACAACACTGCAACCCCTCACAGATACTCTAGTTGGAGTGCAGGAATGAGCCCACTGCAAAGCATTGCATCAAAAATTGTAATTACACGCCCCTGTTAAACAGGGGCAGAAAAATCGAGCCTTAGGCACTGGTGCTAGTGCCACAACACTGCAACCCCTCACAGATACTCTAGTTGGAGTGCAGGAATGAGCCCGCTGCAAAGTATTGCATCAAAAATTGTATTGTAATTACACGCCCCTGTAAAACAGGGGCAGAACAATTTGGCCTTAGTCACTGGTGGCGGTGCCCAGAACCAACAATGTTCTTACAAGCTATCGGCAAGATCATTGAGGAGGAAAACGATATTCACTCAGCATAACAGGATAGTCACTCAGCATCAGCATAGGCAGTCTTGAAGGGATCTGACATTTCAAAAAAATATATATTCAGTTACATCAGCATCAGGTGCTTGGTAGCTGGTGGTGATCCAAGCCTGATTCATTTTTATGAAGATTAGTCGATCGACCGAGTCGGTAGAGAGGCGCACCCTGTGATCGGTTACAAAGCCTCCAGCAGCATTGAATGTGCGTTCTGAAAGAACGCTGGATGTAGGACAAGCCAGTAGCTCAATTGCGTACTGTGCAAGCTCTGGCCAGTGATCCATCCTCAAGACCCAGTAAGCCAGAGGATTTTTGGTGAGAAAGGTGTCCAAGTCTCATCTACCTAGGTATTCCCACACCATGTAAAACAGACGTTGGCGATGGTTGCTGGAACCGGTCATACTTTGGGGCAGCGGACTAAAAAATTGTCTGAACGCGTCGGTCAGACGGCCACCTTCTCCACCGCTCCTTCTGTGACTGACCGAAGTCTCAGCAACACGTTGTCCAGGACCAGGATTTTGTAACCCCCCAGTCTCTGGGAACTCGTTGCACAGACCTTTCTGCAAGGCCTCCCGAAGATGTTTCATCTTCTGCTCCCTCTGCGCCGGCAAGATAAGGTCCGCAACCTTATTCTTGTAACGTGGATCAAGGAGAGTTGCCAACCAGTAATGATCCCTCTCCTTGATAGCACGAATACGAGGATCCTTCCACAGGCTTTGCAGAATCAGGGAGGCCATGCAGCGTAGGTTTGCTGAGGCATTCAGTGTGGAAAAGACGTTTGGGGAGTGAAAATAAAGAGTTCATTTGAGTCTTCCTGACTCATCCTTGAGGTCACTTCAATAGACACAAATCTTCGCAGACTCTTTATAACTGAGATTTGATTTATCTCCACAATTGCACACAAGGACTATCATACAGCCCAGCAATTAAAGGCCCAGGCTAGGGTTTTAGCCACTTGCTGATGTTCATACATGCTCTGGTAAGCCTCCTACTTATAGGGTGCTGGTGATGGTGGTACTTAAAGTCACTTTTTACTTTTTATGTGTGCTGACCAAACATACTTCACCATTGAATGTTTTCTTCCTATAATACGGTCCAATAATTTGGTTTTCGGTGGAGACTTCAAGAATCCTCTTCCTTTTCCCTGCGAGGATCTTTTTAAAGGCCCTGGCTGGGGTTTGCAGCCGCAAGCTCACATTGCTTGCCATTCGGTAAGCCTCCAATTCTTACTGGTTCAAGGTGTTTTTTATTTGTTCCTCAACATTCTTATATGAACTTTATTTTTGTGGATGCATTAGGACTGAGCTTATCCTCTTTCTAGTCCCGCATTGACTTGGGTTATTGGCTCCATAATTAATTTTTCCTCAATTTTACTGTTTAGATTTTTTATTTTTAGCGCAACAACTTTTTTCCTTTATTCAGTGCGGAGTCCTCTGAGTCACTGAGGATGACATGATCCGCAGCCACCTCATCCCAGCCACGTACAAGTCCATGGGTTCCTTGGGACTGTAATTGATCCCTTGAAGTCTGCTGCTAATGCTGAGTGCTAGGCTCCACCTCCATGCTGACACAATCCTCCTCCTCCTCGTCCTCTTCCTGTGTGATAGGTGGGCAAGCAGGAACACTGTCTGGATAAAGGGGGCCTTGAGAGGTAAGGAAGTCCTCCTCTTCCTCCCTCTGTTTTGCCTCAAGGGCCCTGTCCATTATTCCACACAGCATGTGCTCCAACATGTGAATAAGAGGGACAGTCTCACTGATGCATGCACTGTCTCTGCTCACCATCCTCGTGGCCTCCTCAAATGGTGACAGGACAGTGCATGCATCGCTGATCAAGGCCCACTGGCGTGGGGGAAAAAACAAAGCTCCCCTGACTCAGTTCTGCTACCATATTGGCACAGATACTCATTGATGGCCCTCTGCTGCGTGTGTAGCCGCTGCAGCATGGCCAACGTAGAGTTCCACCTGGTGGGCATGTCACAGGTTCTTGGGCAGGTTGTATTCCCTTTGGAGGTCTGCCAGCTGAGCACTGGCATTATATGACCGTCGGAAATGCACACAGACTTTCCTGGCCTGCTTCAGGACATCCTGTAAGCCCGGGTACCTGCCCAAGAACCGCTGCACCACCAAATTAAAGCGGTGGTTCACCCTGCAGAACAACATTGTAGCATACAATTCGGCATTGTAGCGCGAGCTACAGTATGCCGGTCTTAATTTTTTTATCGTCGTACTCACAGTGTAATCGTACATCGTAGATTCCGTCTGCCGCGGGGAATGGGCGTTCCTTTCAAGAGGGAGGGTGATTGACGGCCGTCTCTGGCGCGTCACGCTCCCCGAAGACAGCCGGAGTAGGTCTCGGCTCTTCACGGCGCCTGCGCACAGACTATGCGCAGGCGCCGTGAAGAGCCAAGCCTATTTCGGCTATTTCCGGAGAAGCGTGACGCGCCAGAGCCGGCCGTCAATCACCTTCCGTCTGGATTGGAACGCCCATTCCCCGTGGGCAGTCGGAATCTACGATGTACGATTACACAGTGAGTACGGCGATAAAAAAATTAAGACCGGCATACTGTAGCTCGCGCTACAATGCCGAATTTTAGGCTAGAAGAAACAAGGACATGAGCAAAACAGGGCACATGGGTCAGTTGTCCCTGTCGCAGGGTGGAGAGGAGGTTGGTGCCATTGTCGCAAACCACCATTCCTGGCTTAAGCTGGCATTGGCGTCAACCACCTCTGAGCCTGCCCCTGCAGAGCTGACAGAACCTCTGACCCAGTATGGCTCCTGTCCCCCAAGCACACCAACTCAAGCACCGCACGGCATCTCTTTGCCTGCGTAGCCCCTTGAATGCCTACGGAGCACCGCTGGTTCCGAGGACACATCAGCACAGGAAAAGGCCACAGAGGAAGAAGAAGTAGCATTTTGGAGGCGTGGTGGCGGAACAACCTCCACCGCTACTGTACCTTGTCCTGTGTCCTTCCCAGCTGCCAGCAGAGTCACCCAATGCGCCGTGAAAGATAGGTAACCTCCCTGTCCATGCCTGCTGGACCATGAGTCAGCGGTAATATGCACCTTACCACTGACCGCCCTGTCCAGCGAGGCATGGACATTGCCTTCCACATGCCGGTAGAGAGCCGGAATCGCCTTCCGTGAGAAAAAGTGACGTTTGGGAACTTGCCACTGAGGTACCGCACATTCCACAAGGAGGCAGAAGGAGGCAGAATCTACCAACTAAAAAAGGCAGCAGGTTAGGATGAAGGAAAAAAGCTGGGACAGCCGCACTCCAAAAAAACTCCTCCTTTAATTAAAAATCACAAAATACATGCCACAGCAAAAAACAGCACAACAAAAGAAAAGCTGACGTTTCGCACTATGCCTTAGTGCTTCTTCATAGCTAGTGTGTAAACAGTAAAATGAGTGAATATATACCTTACAACCCAATGAGTGGGAGGGGGCTCTGGAAACAATTAAGTTAAACAGGGTCCCCTGTGAAGTTTGGGTGTGTCTCGACAGACAATCAGAGAGTGTCTCATGTGGACTATGTCTCATGCAAATTCATGGTGAATAGTGAACATTGGATAGAATGATGTGTTGACCCAATAGAGAAGTGGGGTGCAGAAAAATGTGAAAGAGAGTGTAGGAGTATGTGTGAGTGTGAAGAAATATATTTGAGTGTAAGAGAAGTGAATTAAAGTGGACAGGAAATGGAATGATATGTGTAAAACATGTATAACTTGTATAAGTAACAAATAAAATGAAATTAAGAAAACAAAAAATATGATATGAATTGAAGTGCGATAAAGTAAAGTGAAATTAATTAAAAAAGAAGAAAGGAAAACAAATAAAAAGTGAAATGGGGAAAAAAGGGGAAAAAAAAAAAAAAAAAAAAGGAAAAAATAGGGGTGAATATGACGGTGAACCATATAAAGGACGATGCATAAACCATAAAATAATATGGTGTAATGTAGTGAACATAAAATGCCTAAAGATTGAGCATAGTGTAAAGGTGCACCTTAATTCTAATGGTCTTATTTGTTTTATAGTATATTAACTTGTGTTTTTTATTATTTTTATGATTATTATTATATTATTTTTGTTTTTTGTATTTTTGTTGCCTGTATGTGTTTGTGTACTCACTCATTATTGAAATAATAACTGAGACATCGGGCATCTATCTGGACTGGTTAAACGTTCATTGTGAGCTGAACCATTAATACAAAGACAAAAACAAAAAGATGTGAACATGTGTGGCCGTTTATAGAAGTTCTAAAATATCCTAAAAATCAGTAAATGAGTAAACATGCAGAGTAGTATGGAATGATAGTAAAACAGAGGCACTTGAAATGTCGGGAAGTGTCAATGTGGCTATATGAGGCTAATGAAAAATAACTGCTAATAGCGGACAATTGCCAACATGTGAACCTCAATCTAAATAGAGAAACTCTCTAGAGAATGATAGCGATCAGGGTATGGGCATGGAGTGTGTGTCAGGTTGCATAGCGGAATCGATATATTGGTATTACAATATTTTAATGCTTTAATGTTAGACTGGAAAGGGAAAAGTAAAACCAAAAGGTTAGTGAAGGGTTAATGAAAAACTCCCTAGGCAGTAGGTAAACATGTGTTGAAATCGAAAATACGCTATCTGATTCTCTGTCTTGACACATCCAATTACAGAAAAAGCCACATTTGAGGCCACCACATCTCGCCGACAACAAAGACATTGCCATACATGTCGCGATGACTGTGCGATATACATGAATTAAATACTTAAATGTGTATTTACAAGGAACAAATAAAATTCGATAAAACGGAGAAGCCGAACATTGCTGTTGACAGCTGTATATACAAAAAACAGTTAATACAGTAATAAGAACAAAAAACACACAATATGCATATGAAATGTCCCGATAAACATGTTAAGATAACGAGCAATATCGTATGAATGGCTGGGAAGCCAGCAGAACTGTAATCGTGGGACATATCTTACAATGTATGTTGGTTGGTTCTCTAATGAAACCCAAAAAGAAAGAAAGAAGAGAGTATAGGATACTGAGATCTTGTTGAAAAGGGTGCCAAGAGCCTAGGTGTTTTGTAATCCTCTTACAAAGAAGGAGATACTGTATTTATGGATCCTGTAAAAATCGGGGAAAAAACATCCAGGGTGCTTGTAAGAAAATAAGGTTAGGAAAAAAGGCAAGATGAAAAGAGAGGGGGGGAGGGGGAAGGGAATAAGGAGAAAAATGGGAAAATGTGCGCAAGGAAGAGCGAGAAAAAAAAAAAAAAAAGGTGGAAGTGAAAAAAAAAAAAAAAGGTGGAAGTGGAGAAAAAAAAAAAAAAGGTGGAAGTGGAGAAAAAAAAAAAAAAGGTGGAAGTGGAGAAAAAAAAGGTGGAAGTGAAAAAAGTGCCTCTTTTTTACTATCATTCCATACTACTCTGCATGTTTACTCATTTACTGATTTTTAGGATATTTTAGAACTTCTATAAACGGCCACACATGTTCACATCTTTTTGTTTTTGTCTTTGTATTAATGGTTCAGCTCACAATGAACGTTTAACCAGTCCAGATAGATGCCCGGTGTCTCAGTTATTATTTCAATAATGAGTGAGTACACAAACACATACAGGCAACAAAAATACAAAAAACAAAAATAATATAATAATAATCATAAAAATAATAAAAAACACAAGTTAATATACTATAAAACAAATAAGACCATTAGAATTAAGGTGCACCTTTACACTATGCTCAATCTTTAGGCATTTTTTGTTCACTACATTACACCATATTATTTTATGGTTTATGCATCGTCCTTTATATGGTTCACCGTCATATTCACCCCTATTTTTTCCTTTTTTTTTTTTTTTCCCCTTTTTTCCCCATTTCACTTTTTATTTGTTTTCCTTTCTTCTTTTTTAATTAATTTCACTTTACTTTATCGCACTTCAATTCATATCATATTTTTTGTTTTCTTAATTTCATTTTATTTGTTACTTATACAAGTTATACATGTTTTACACATATCATTCCATTTCCTGTCCACTTTAATTCACTTCTCTTACACTCAAATATATTTCTTCACACTCACACATACTCCTACACTCTCTTTCACATTTTTCTGCACCCCACTTCTCTATTGGGTCAACACATCATTCTATCCAATGTTCACTATTCACCATGAATTTGCATGAGACATAGTCCACATGAGACACTCTCTGATTGTCTGTCGAGACACACCCAAACTTCACAGGGGACCCTGTTTAACTTAATTGTTTCCAGAGCCCCCTCCCACTCATTGGGTTGTAAGGTATATATTCACTCATTTTACTGTTTACACACTAGCTATGAAGAAGCACTAAGGCATAGTGCGAAACGTCAGCTTTTCTTTTGTTGTGCTGTTTTTTGCTGTGGCATGTATTTTGTGATTTTTAATTAAAGGAGGAGTTTTTTTGGAGTGCGGCTGTCCCAGCTTTTTTCCTTCATCCTAACCTGCATTTTGATTGCACTGCCTGCACCCTTGGCTCGGACCACAGGAATCAGATTACCTGGTTCTCTTTGAGCGGTTACCCACTCTCTCATTTAAAAAAGGCAGCAGTTGAAGTGCTAGCAATTTAGCTAAGCTAGCATTCAACCGCTGGACATGTGGATGGCTGGGAGAGAACTTCTTTCGGCGCTGCAGCAGCTGGGGCAGGGAAATGTACCTGGTACAATCTGCCATTGGTGTAACGATAGTAGATTGCCCGCATGTACTAGGCTGTGACACACCTAATTCTACACCTTCAGTCCTATCAGTGCAGGCTTCAGAGAGGACTGAGGGTATAGTGGGGTTGGAGATCACAGCTGATGAGGGGCAAGGGGAGGTCCGCTTTGTTCTTTGGTGTGGGTCTTTAAGATACGCTTGCCAATGAACTGCATGGTCGACATATGTCTGGTCAAGCATGTGGTGCCCAAGCGGGTGATGTTTTGGCCACGCGAAATACGCTTGAGACATATGTTGCAAATAGCAGCGGTGCGATCTGATGCACTCGTCTCAAAAAAGGCCCACACCAAAGAACTTTTGGAATAACGCTGAGACACAGCAGCGCCCTGCACATGCGTAGCTCTGCGTTGTGATGCAGTCGGTGTGCTGCCCTTAAGCTGGCCCCTGGAGGGCATCCTGCCTCGTTGGAGATGTGCCTGTGCCTCCTCCTCCTCTCTCCTACCAGGCACCCACGTAAAGTCAGTGACCTCATTATCCCCTCCCTCCTCATCACTGTAGAAAACCTGGCAGTATGCTGCAGCTGGGGGAACATGACTGCAAGATTGCTGTACTTCTTGGGCACCCCCTCTCTCTGGGCTCACGTTACTGCTTTCCTCTAGCTGTGTACCATCATCGGAGCCTTCAAAATGCTGCGCATCTTCATGCAGCATGTACCCAACACTGTGTTCAAACAGTTTGGGGGACTCCTCAGGAGGACATGGTGGGGCTAGGGAAGGAGTGACTGATGCCATTGAGCAGAGGGAAGAGGACGCCTTGGCAGCTGCTTTGCCAGACAAAGTACCCTGAGCCTGGGCGAGAGAGGATGAGGAGGATGAGGACGGCTTTGTCATCCACTCTACCAAGTCTTCGGCATGTTGCGGCTCAACACGGCCAGCTGCCGAAAACAAGGACGAGCGTGTCCAATGGCCACGTGCTGATGAGGATGCACCACGTCCACGACCAGCACTGTTGCCTCTAGACGCAGAGCATGCTTGCCCTTATGACTCTCTGCCTCTCCTTGTTGTCCTTTCAGACATACTAATGGCCTACAGAGGACAAAGGCATTACACACCAAGTAGCTTTAGATGCAAACTACAGAGGACACGGCCGGTACACACCAAGTAGATTTAGGTGCAAACTGCAGAGGACACTTGCAGTACACACCAAGTAGCTTTAGGTGCAAACTACAGAGGACACGGGCAGTACACACCAAGTAGCTTTAGGTGCAAACTACAGAGGACACGTGCAGTACACACAAAGTAGCTTTAGGTGGAAACTACAGAGGACACGGCCAGTACACACCAAGTAGCTTTAGGTGCAAACTACAGAGGACACGGCCAGTACACACCAAGTAGCTTTAGGTGCAAACTGCAGAGGACACTTGCAGTACACACCAAGTAGCTTTAGGTACAAACTACAGAGGACACGGGCAGTACACACCAAGTTGCTTTAGGTGCAAACTACAGAGGACACGTGCAGTACACACCAAGTAGCTTTAGGTGCAAACTACAGAGGACACGTGCAGTGCACACCAAGTAGCTTTAGGTGCAAACTACAGAGGACACGTGCAGTACACACCAAGTAGCTTTAGGTGCAAACTACAGAGGACACAGGCAATACACCACGTGAGAAAACTGCAGCTAGCACAATCAACTGCCTGCCAGTAAATTAGGAATAGCTGATCTAGCTAAACTATACAGTGTATAAATATATGTACAACACCTGGGATGCATATATATGCTCTACACACTGTAACTTTAACTGACTAGCCTGCCTGCTCTATCTACCTAGAAAAAATGACACTGGGCTAGATTCAGGTAGATCAGCGGATCTTTAGATCTGCGTGATCTATCTGATTTAAGATATGCTGCCGCAAGTTTGAGAGGCAAGTGGGTAATTCACAAACCACTTACCTCCAAACTTGCGGCGGCGTATCGCAAATCCCCCGGCGGAATTCAAATTCCGCGGCTAGGGGGAGTGTACTATTTAAATCAGGCGCGTTCCCGCGCCGATTTAAATGAGCATGCGCCGTCCGCGAAATTTCCCGGCGTGCATTGCTCCCACTGACGTCACTAGGACGTCAGTGGTTTCGACGTGAGCGTAACTTGCGACGCGCGGGTTTCTGAATCGGCGTACGTAAACGACGTGAAAAAATTCAAAATCGACGCGTGAACGACGGCTATACTTAACATAGAAGCAGGGGTAAGTATACGCCGGGAAAACCGCTACGGAAACATCGTAACAACACTGCGTCGGGTCCGCGTACGTTCGTGAATTGGCGTATCTCGCTGATTTACATATTTCTCAACGTAAATGAGCGGGAACGCCCCCGTGCCATTTTTAAAATGCAAATAAGATCCGACGATGTAACACAGTTACACCTGTCGGATCTTAGTCATATATATGCGTAACTAATTCTATGAATCAGGCGCATAGATACGACGGGCCTAAGTCTGAGATACGACGGCGTATCAGGAGATACACCATCGTATCTCTCTGTGAATCTGGCCCACTGTCTCTCTCTCTCTCTCTGTCTGTCTTTAACCACCGCCGCAACACACTACACAAGGCCGACCTGCAGGTGGCCTTTTATAGTGTGGGGCGTGTACTAAACACCCTGAGCCATAATTGGGCAAAGCCACCCTGGCTTTGGCCAATTATGGCTCTCCGTTTTTTGGCCAAGCATGCGGGTCATAGTGCATGCTTGGCCAATCATCAGCCAGCAATGCACTGCGATGCCGCAGTGAATTATGGGCGGTGACGCGCCACTCGAATTTGGCGTGGACGGCCCGTAACGTTCGTATTTCGACGAATGGTCGAACATGCGATGTTTGAGTCGAACATGGGTTCGACTCGAACACGAAGCTCATCCCTACAGCCCAGTAGTAGCGTGTTTTGTGTTTCGGTACATGGTCAAGAACTCCAGCAGCTTCTCCTCTGACATTCCAACCTAGTCCAGAGTGGACAGTAAGTGCTTCTTAAACGTCTGCACAAACCGTTCTGCCAGCCCATTCGAGGCTGGATGATAAGGGGCTGTTTTATAGTGTTGGATGCTCAAGCCACTGAGGAAGGATTGAAATTCATGCGATGTAAATTGAGTCCCATTGTCCGAGACTATGGCAGAGGCTGGCTTGTCTGGAGAAATTAGGTCTCTGAGAGTGCCATATGCAGCTTGACCCAATGTTGTGAGGAAAACTGCAACTTTCTTTTCTGCAGCCACACTATTTGCTTCCATATACTGCTCCAGCCTCTCCACCCATGAGCTCCATGATTCAGCAGCAGGATCAAATGGTTGAATAAACCCTTTGAAGGCCATGTGTGCTAAAATCCACAATCCTCGTAGCCACTGTTATGTCCCTTAGACACGGGGTCTCTCAGGGTGCTGCTAGCAATGCTGCCAGTGTCTGCTCAGCAAGTTACACACAGGCTGGATGAACTTCTTGACCATGGAGAGGGTTTATTACTCACTCAGAAACATGATGACTTTGTTACATGGAGGAGTCATAGTACCATTTCACACTTATACGACTTGTCATGCGATTTTGCAGTCCAAAATCGTGGGACAAGTCATTCTCCATGATTTTCAATGACTTCCATTCATATTGGCACGACTTAAAGTCGTGCCGACTTCAAAGTAGTCCCTGCACTACTTTGGTCCACTTTCCATGCAGGTTGATGTCCATAGACCTCAATGTTAAACCCTCAAGTAGCATGCAAATCGTACCTGAATAATATAGACACGATTTCAGTACAGATTTTTGACCCTTGTCCCACCCAATCATTTCAACATAGTGAGTGAGTGAGTGAAAAACTTATATAGCGCAACACATGCGAACTGAATAGCCCCTCCCAAGCACATTTTTTTTTAGCACACATTCACTTCCTGGTTATTCCCTCAGGAACAATGTGCTCCAAACAGCCCGAAAAAAAGAGATGTCCTTGTCCTTGTCCTCCGCTTCTCTTCCTCTTCTTCCTCATGCACTGCTACTGCTGCAGCAGCAGCAATGACAACTGCTGTGGCAATATATTGAGTAGCAAACATTTTCTGTCACAACACACCACAACAACCAGGAAGCAAAGGGGCCTTAATACAACAGGCTTCTTTCATTGCAAGATGTAATCCCTTCTATGCATCATGCTTCTGCTTCCAGTCCCACACATACACTGACTGACTTCCTGGTACAGCCCCTCCCCCATCATGCATCAGAGGAGAAAAGGGTGAAGGGTCACAGTGATCCAGCACAAACATCACAGTGTGTATATATATGTATCTGTATATATCTGAGTGTGTGTGTATCTGTATATATCTGAGTGTGTGTACATGTATCTGTATATATCTGACTGTGTGTACATGTATCTGATTGTATATATCTGAGCGTGTATGTATGTATCTGTATATATCTGAGTGTGTATATATGTATCTGTATATATCTGAGTGTGTGTATATGTATGTACTGTATTAATTGAGCATATGTACTGTATATATCTCAGTATCTATATGCATTTAAGTGTGTGTGTTTATGCATGTGATTAACTAAACATATTTATATATCTGAGTACGTCATTTATTATCCTCCATTGATCTTAACATCTGATAATTCAAAAAATTAATTACTAATAATTTCCCGATATACAAGAACATAATACTACCAGTATATACCCTACAATAAGTTATAAAACTAATATTTCATGTGCATTCATATAAACACCAACTGTGCAAAAACTTAAGTCCATTCATGTGAAAAAAATATTAAAGTTGATCAATTCTTCTTCCATGCCTCACACCTAAAGACAGCGGCTCCCCCATAATTTTGACCCCCCCAGATGTAATACAGCGCTTCAGCATCTAACCATGGGGCAACTGCCACACTAAGCATCACAGACAGTGCAAGCAGATCTCACAGATAAAAATCCATATAAGCATTTCAAGGAGAAACGGAACTCACAAGAGTGAAATATCATCTATTTTTTTTTTTTTTTAGCTGACTGACATAAAAGCAAACAGACAGTCCCATCCAGGGGCGGACTGACAACTCATGGGGCCCCCGGGCAATAGAAGACTATGGGGCCCCTGGGCTTACAGATGGCCACCACGCCAGGAGGCAGTGCAGAAGCGGGGCAGCTAAAATCTTGGGATTTTCACATCAGAAGCATGTTGGTTTCAGACATATCAGGGACAGATGTAAAAAAAACATAGATTTTTACATACTGTGCCTGGTTTTACTGAGCCTGGCAACCCTGATGGGGCCCCCTAGTGACATGGGGCCCTCAGGCAGTGCCGAGTGACTCAATGGTGAGTCCGCCCCTGGTCCCACCCTTCCCATCCCTCAAAGTCTGTTGGGGTACATCCCACTACCCTCGTCCACTCCTTCTCCAAGGTCTTTTACAATTCTATTGTCTATAGTATATACTAAAAAAAATGCAGTGCGCCAGTAAAGTGTTTGGGTTTGGCTTGAAGAAAAGGTGGCAACCCTATGCGTCACGCACAGTAATAAAATGCACCCTGCCCTAATTTTGGAGCAGAGCACATTGGTGTGAATGAAAACAGTAGTACATAAGACAAATTGCCTTGTCTATATTTTGTGTCATCGTATAGGGTGTGATTGGGTCCTGGTGCTGGCCGTAAGAGAAGCTCCTAGACATATGCACATTATTTGGCGGGCAGAACTGGACTGGATTGGAAAAAATAAAAATAAAAGTATGTTTTTTATTAAATGCAGGGCAAATTATTTATTGTTTTATTTATTGTTTTAAATGAAAATGGAGTTGTGCTTTAAGTTATTCTGTGTGGGCCACTGCTGTCATGTTACAGGATAAATAAACGTGATGATTCAGCTGACACCATCAAATAAGATTCTCTGTCAGCTCTGAGAGACTGTCTGACTTTTGTACATCACATCTGAAGTAATGGCAGAATCACTCTGGTGTATATAGTACTATTTTCCTGCTCAGTGTCTGTGAGAGAAGTGGGCAGCGCTGGTAGAAGCTGCCTATGCAGTTATGGAGGGTATACTTTACGAGGAAGGCATTATGTAACTCGTTTTATTACAGTCTAATTATAGCATTGTGCTTAGTAACTATGTATGAGATACTGAAATGTGAGGAAACAAAACACAAAACATGCTTTCTAAATGAGAAAGGCGGGAGAGCAGGCTGTAGAAGCTAATTGGTTGTCAAGAAGTAGTGACGTGAGCTGTCCTTGCTTTCTCCTAGCTTCAGAAGCTGCAGCTGCTCGTACTTCCTTGGTGGCTCGCCGTGATCGTATAGTGGTTAGTACTCTGCGTTGTGGCCGCAGCAACCTCGGTTCGAATCCGAGTCACGGCAGGAGTGAAAGTCTCCTCTCACGGCAGCTGGAAGACAGGATATTTTTTGTTAATTTAACCACTTAAGCCCTGGACCATTTTGTAGCTAAAGGACCAGGCCCCTTTTTGCAAATCGCCACTGCGTCGCTTTAACTGACAATTGCGCAGTCGTGCGACGTGACTCCCAAACAAATTTTACGTCCTTTTTTTTCTTACAAATAGAGCTTTCTTTTGGTGGTATTTGATCACCTCTACAGTTTTTATTTTATGCGCTATAAACAAAAATAGAGCGTAAATTTTAAAAAAAATTCTATATTACTTTTTGCTATAATAAAAAAAAATGTCCTCAGTTTAGGCCGATACGTATTCTTCTACCTATTTTTGGTTAAAAATATCGCAATAAGTGTTTATTGATTGTTTTCCGCAAAAGTTATAGTGTCTACAAAATAGGGGATAGTTTTATGTCATTTTTATTAATAATTTATTTTTTACTAGTAATGGCAGCGATCAGCGTTTTTTTTTTTTTCGTGACTACGACATTATGGCGGACACATCGGACACTTTTGACACTATTTTGGGACCATTGTCACTTTTACAGCAAACAGTGCTATAAAAATGCACTGATTACTGTGAAAATGGCAATAGCAGTGAAGGGGTTAACCTGTAGTGGCGCTAAAGGGGTTAAGTGTGACCTAATGTGTGTTTTTTACTGTAGGGGGCGTGGCTGGGCGTGTGACGTCACTGATCGTCGTTCCCTATGACAGGGAACAGGCAATCAGTGACAGGCTCACTAGGAAGCACGGGGAGAGGTTTGTTTACACTTACCTTACGGCGATTGGGTCCGCGGGCGCAGCGGCGGCGTGCTCGTGACCCACAGCTGGGCTTCTTAAAGAGGACGTACAGGTTCGTCCATATGCCCAGCCGTGCTATTCTGCCGACGTATTTAGTCGTGCGGCGGTCCTTAAGCGGTTAAGTGGTTAATTACTTTCTTGTTTGTTTGTTTGAAAGACATTTGTTCCATTTAAAATATGGCCCCTAAAATTAATAAATACATGGAATAATGTTTTATGTGAATAAACTGTGTCTGTCATTTTAAGGCAAGCACTAAAACGGTGAATTACACAATGTACAGTTTAGTCCCACCGGGGGGCGACTGCGACCTCTCATGCGACTCAATAGTTCCAAATCACATGACAAGTCCCAGCCTATTGTCCACAATAGAAGTGGTCAAATCGGTATGACCCCAACTTCATCGGGGACACACCGATTTTGAAAGCAGTTCCTGTGCAAGTTAGGTGCGACTTGCATAAAGCACACTGATACGCGTCTTTAAAATTGTGCGGTTTCACGTAAAGTCGCCCAATTTCAAAGTCAGATTCAGTGTGACCGGTCAGTAATCATTTATGATGGGTAAGAACACCTCTGATGAGGCCCTGTCCAAGATCACTGGCCTTTTCCGTAACCACTGCACAAAATGGCTCTGCATAGGATGCATTAAGGTAAAAAAAAAAAAAAAAATTTACAATTCAATTTGATTTTCAGTGCGATTTTTGTAGTGTGTTTGTGGTACGTTTTTCATGCTTCATGCTTTTTTTTGTAGGAGAAGGAGACTGGATTTTATACACAAAATTATACACACATTAAAAACGCATTGCAGGTACCGTATTTGCCGGCGTATAAGACAACTGGGCGTATAAGACGACCCCCTAATTTTCCAGGAAAAATGTTGGTTTTGGGATATACTCGCCATATAAGACTACCCCCTTCTTACTAGTCTTTCTGGAAGCTGAGGGGTAGCCAGAACAACCGATGACAGAAACAGGCTTTTTTCAAATCTCACTGTGCCATTACATTACATTACATGCCTCACTGTGCCATTACATTACATTACATGCCTCAATGTACCATTACATTACATGCCCCACTGTGCCATCACTTGCCCCCACTGTGCCATCACTGTGCCATCACTTGCCCCCACTGTGCCATCACTTGTCTACACTGTGCCATCACTTGCCCCCACTGTGCCATCACTTGCCCCCACCGTGCCATCACTTGCCCCCACTGTGCCAACAGTGCCATCACTCACGTTTTGCTGATTTGTTTCCAGGCCGGTGACAGTCTCCGTGCTGCGAGCGTCCATGATTTCAAAGCCTCGCCTTCATCTCAGTGTGTCCTGTGATAAGCGAAACACAAATTTTCCCAGCAGCGCCTCTGTTCTGTGTTCCGCCTATCACGGACGTCTTCTCGTCCAAGGATGAGAAGGCATCCGTGATAGGAGGAACACAGAACAAAGGCGCTGCTGGGAACGACCCCCGACATTTTTTTGCATCCAAAAAGTCGTCTTATACGCCGGAAAATACGGTAATTTACGTGCATTTTATATGCTTTTTATGGCGTATTTCCATTGAAGACTGTGCGGCCAAAACTGCATTGGAAGTCGGCAGGACCAGCTTTCAAGCATGTAACCGCTGTGACAGCCAATCACGGTGGTCACATGACTGACTGGTCCTTCCCACCCCCCTGGGCGTAAAGACCCTGTTAAAGGGGCTGGGCAGGAAAGGGATAAAATCTCATATTTGATTGAAGGTAAATATACAACACTGTCTCTTTTTTTTAAACTTTATTGAAGTGTACAGAATGACACATCATTCAAGTTTATGTACCATAGCACATCGCAGTGACATGCGGCGTCGTGGCTCGCTTCATTAACATTTATTTTGTTATTTACATGTACATTTTACTATTATACATTATTAATTACATGTACATTTTATTATTGTACATTATTAATTACATGTATATTTTATTATTATTATACATTATTAATCACATGTACATTTTATTATTGTACATTATTAATTACATGTATATTTTATTATTGTACACTAATTTTTAATTACATGTACATTTCATTATTGTACATTATTATTATTTACATGTACATTTTATTGTACACTAATTATTATGTACATGTATATTTTATCACTGTACACTAATTATTAATTACATGTACATTAATTATTTACATGTACATTTTATCACTGTAAACGAATTATAAATTACTTGTACACTAATTATTATCTACATGTAGATTTTACTGTACTGTACTGTATTCTTATTTACGGGGTGCAATAATTTAATTAAACAAATATTCAATCAATATGATGATGTTGATAACACTGTAAATATGTTTGAACATGCTATGTATGTGCATATACATGTGTTTTATACATACCTTTTTTTTTATAAGAAAAATATTTTAATAAACAATTTACTACTTTATATACGTTTTAAGAAATCTGTGCCTTAAAAGTCCACCACAAGGGGAGTTTGTTTTCCTAAATTTTCACTGAATGTGGCACTCTAATGCTCAATATTGCCAACTTACACTTCTTTGTATCCAATATATTTTGCACCATTAAAGTAAAAGTGTAAAACAAAAAAAAATTTTAAAGAAAAACCTAAGAACGTAAACAAGCATTAATAATATAAAAAGATGAGCTCCGCTGCCGTGAGAGGAGACTTTCACTCCTGCCGTGACTCGGATTCGAACCGAGGTTGCTGCGGCCACAACGCAGAGTACTAACCACTATACGATCACGGCGAGCCACCTTAGAGCTGTGACTTTATGGCATTCTGTGAGGGTGTTTCCTGTGAGTGTAGTCAATGCAGCCATCATAGGGAGCTTGGGCGACATCCAGTGGTCATTAGGTGGAAGTAACATTTTGATTTGGGAGTGCTTTTACTTCAATCCGGACTTCTACGTTTCTGACTTGTATGCTGTTACCAATGTGCATTCTGTAAATATTTGTAAGTAATTTATTTTAACTACAGTAAAACCATGGTTTGCGAGCATAATTTGTTCCAGAAACATGCTTGTAATCCAAAGCACTTGTATATCAAAGCATTTTTTTTTACAGGGTATAAAAGAGAAGATAGGCATCTCTAAAGCCCTGTACACACGATCGGATATCTGATGGAATCTAATCCGATGGATTTTTTCCTTGTCAAAAGATCTTTATTGTGTAGTTGACATTTGTACAAGCATGTTATCAAACAAAATCGACCTTAGGCGAAAAGAAAGTCCTGCTTTTACAAGTGAATTAACTAATAAAGAGTGGTGTCTTTACTTAGCTCATTACATTTCTCTAGCATCAATGGCTTAACTATTAACTAAACAGGGATCAAGAGGGAACAAACAGTACAGTTTATAGTCCAAAAACGTTCTGGTTATTGTTAGCAATTGTTGCTAGTCTTTGTGGTTCGGTTCTATGCGTCTCATGGAACTTCCATCTTGACCAAAGCCTCAGGTCGATCAAAGAGGTATGGCTTATTATTTAGGTACTTAGTGCTATGAGAAAGACTACACAATAAGGTGAAACACATTCGAAAGTAATATAAGTAACAGAAAACAAATAAGTAAATAAAATAAAAGGGAGAAGGAGAACTGAAAGGGGGAGGAAGGAGAGGGAAGGGTGGGGTCAGGGAGTCTGCAGGACTAGATCGGGGACATTTCAGTAGAGCAGAAGTTTCTGACAGGATACCTGTGTAATGGCTGGGCTACCATGGCATCAAAACATCACCATTAAACGTTTTTTTCGTGACATATTCCAACCAGGGCTTCCATGTATCCTCAAACCTGGCGATCGTGTCCATCTCTATCGCAGTTATCTTGGCGTATTTCATAGCTGTGTTCATTCTGTTGATAGTTTCGTTTAGATTCACATTTGGGGACTTCCAAGCTTTCGCAATGGTTTGTTTTGCTGCTGTTAAAAGCTGCCTTGTCAAAGTGAATCGAGCATGTGAAATACCGTCTGGCTTAAAATTGAGCAGGGCAATTTTGGGGTCCATGGGGATTGTTTTATTCGTGAGGACTTTGATTAATTTGAAAATTTCCAGCCAAAACTCGTGCACTTTTGGACACGACCACCAGGTATGGAAGTAAGTTCCTTTGTCTGAGCATTCTCTAAAGCATAAATCAGAATATGTCTGCGAGAATTTTGCCACCCTGGTCGGGACTAAGTACCATCTGGAGAGTACTTTGTAGTTTGTTTCTGCTGCTATTATATTAGTGGATACCGTTTTGGTATTGTTCCATATTTGATCCCATTCCGTTTGTGCCAGTTCAATGCCTAAATCATCTTCCCATTTACTCATGTAAGACAACTTCCCTGACCTCGGGTGCGTGAGTAGCTGGGAGTATAAGATAGAAATTACTTTTCTGGCATGAGGATTACCGTTACAAATAGTTTCAAAGGCGGACAATTGGTTTGACACTATTGTCGTATCGGCTGAGGGTTGAAAGAAGTTTTTTATCTGGAGGTATCGAAAAATTTCCTTCGGGGGTATGCCATGAGTTTTGTTTAAGGTTGGGAAAGGGGTCACTACTGTTGAATCGAAGAATTGATATTTTCGTATGCAGCCTCGATCCGTCCATTCCTTAAAGGAGTTAGGATAGACCCAGGCTGGGTAAAAAGCAGGGTTTTTAATAAAAGACAGCAGGGGGGCTGAAGGAGACATCAAGCGGTGTTTATTTTTAATTTTGTCCCACAGGGAGAGTGAATGTTTCATGATGGGATTAGTTATGTGCTTTCTTTGTTTAGGGGTGATCCACAATAGGTTCGAAATTGAAATTGGGTCGCATTCCATCGCCTCGATAGACACCCATAATGGTGCCTCTTGCTTAGCATGGTATTTGACTATTGTGGCCATTTGTGCTGCTCGGTAATAATTTACGAAGTTAGGATATCCTAGCCCTCCTGCTGACTTTGGCCGATGTAATATTTGTGGTTTGATCCTTGGCCTGGAGGTACCCCATACGAAGGATGAAACTCTCCTTTGTATTATCCTGAAGTAGTGGGCCGGTATGGATATAGGGAGCACTCTATAAAGGTATAGGAGCTTGGGTAGTAAGGTCATTTTCACAGCCGCGATTCTTCCAAACCAGGAAAGAGGGAGTAGGGCCCAGGATTTTAATAAAGTCGTCAAATGTTTCAGGAGGACTGGATAGTTATGCGCATAGAGATCTGAAATGTCTGCAGTCAAATGTATTCCCAGGTATGAAATGCTTCTAGTTGGCCACTCAAAAGGGAGGCCCACTTTTGCTGCCAACAGTTCCGTACTAGAAAGAGAAATGTTCAATGCCGAGCATTTCCTGGGGTTTATTGCCAAGCCTGATATGGACGCAAATTGGTGTAAGATTGGGAGTAAGTTTGGACCCGTTACTTGTGGAGAGGAGAGGAACAACAGTATATCGTCAGCATAGAGGCAAAGTTTGTGAGTAACGCCGCCCAACTCGATACCGAGTACTTTAGGATCCACTCTAATCTTTTGGGCTAAGGGTTCTATCAGGAGGGCGAATAATAATGGGGAAAGTGGGCAGCCTTGTCTGGTTCCCCTCTGTATATTAAAGGTTTCAGATTTGTAGCCCGCATATTTCACGTACGCTCTAGGGTTCTGGTATAATTGCAGGACCCAATTTGTAAAGTTGGGGCCAAAGCCCCATTTCTTCAGCGTAAATTCCATATATGACCATGAGACTGAGTCGAAGGCCTGCCTGACGTCTAGGGAAAGAAAGCAGGCTGGAATTTTCCTCTTTTTAGCTATATTTGCCAGTAAGCATGCCCTTCTGATATTGTCCCCTGCCTGCCTATTGGGCATGAAGCCCACTTGGTCACGGTGTATCAGGGTTCCTATGATTTTGTTCAATCTATTGGCTAAGATCTTACCTAGTAATTTTACGTCTGTGTTTATCATGGATATAGGGTGGTAATTGTCGCAGCAGGTGGAATCGGAGTGCGGTTTGGGAATCATGCAGATAGTGGCCGTGAGAGACTCTTGTCTAAAGGACCTCCGATTTAGTAGATCATTAAAGGCTTCCACCATCATGGGAGAAAGTAGGTCTTTGTATGATCTATAATAACGGGCAGTGAACCCGTCCGGACCCGGTCTTTTATTTAATTTTAGTTCAGCGACAGCCTGTAGGACGTCTTCTTGCGTGATCGGTTCATCCATTAGAGCACTTTGAGACGTGTTTAGTTGTGGCAAATGTAAATCAGAAAAGAAGTCTTCCGTGTCCTGTTTGCTAAATGTGTTAGTTTCTGCGTACAGTTTTTTAAGGTGAGAGCTGAATTTTTGTACTATTTTGACTGGGTTACTAGAGATTATACCGTTTGCCGTTTTAAGTTGGATAGGCTTATATGTTTTGTTAATGGAGTTGAGCGACTTCGCAAGAAGAGTTCCTGATTTATTTGCGTTTTTGTAAAAAAAGTGCTTGGTCCGGAGTATCGCCCTGTCCGCCGAGTCCGAGAGGAATAGGTCATATTCCATACGAGCTTTATCTAGTCGGGCTTTTGCTTTAGGTGAGTGATCGAATTGGAAGGCCTCAAAGGCCAAATCGTGTTCTTTTTCTAATTTATAGGAAAGTTGCTTTCGTTCTCTTTTAAAAGTCCCAGCGTGCTTCTGTATTTTCCCTCTTAGCACTGGCTTGTGGGCTTCCCAAAGAGTTAACGGGGAGACGTCAGGGGTCTTATTTAATGTTATATATTCACTTAACTCTTGCTCAACTATAGTCCTGTACATGGGGTGTTTGAGAATTTTGTCTGGTAGATACCATGTTGGGTCCTGTTTTTTGGGGATTATGGAGGCTAATGTAGTGAGAACCGCGTTATGATCCGACCATGGAATAGGCACGATGTCGGAATCCAACACCTCCGGCAGCATGCCTATCGTCAGGAGTATGTGGTCTATGCGGCTGGACGACTTATGGGGGCTCGAATAGTACGTGTACTTGCGTTTAGTGGGGTTCGTTTCCCTCCAGGAGTCCACTAAATTATTATTAGCCAGCAAGGTGGATAGGGTTCTTTTGACTTGTTTCGCGGGGGAGAATGGTGTTTTATCCAAAAAAGGGAGAAGGACATGATTAGTGTCCCCACAAATAATAAGGGATCCGAATTTATGCGAGTTTATCACTTGCAGCAGATGCGACATGAATGGCAAGGGATTTAAATTTGGGGCATAATACGATACAATTGTTACCGCCTTATCCAAGATGTGGCCAGTCAGGATGTTGTAACGACCTTCAGGGTCTATGATTTCAGACTTAATTGTGAATGGCGTTGATCTATGAAAGGCTATGAGGGTGCCCCTTTTTTTGGAACTAGCTGATGCGGTAAAGACCTGTGGATAGTAGGCATGAAAGAATTTAGGGGTCGTACTGGGAGTGAAGTGCGTCTCCTGTAAACATATGATATGTGCTTTCTTAGCTTGGAAGTGTCTAAACGCCTTAACCCGTTTCTGTGGTATGTTGAGGCCCTGTACATTTAAGGTTAATACATTCAAAGGAGCCATGATAGCCAAACCATCTCAATGTTCTTACCTTGGTGTCCTGTACATCGATCTCCCGATCTAATCCATGCAGACTGAGGATAAGGGGGGGGGGGGGAGACCTAAAAACGAAAATTTCCAAAGAAAAAGACAGCACATTAAAATAAAATAAACATATGTGCATCAATACGTAGAACAAACTTGTAAGTCTGGTCCGTGAACGGGGGGGAGGTGCCCGGTCAGGGAGAATTGGGCCCACGTCAGACCCTCGCAAATAACTGCGGGGGTCAGAGGGGAGCCGTGTGTGGCGCATGTGGGTTCCGATCGAGGGAGACCCGCGTCCTAAAAATTTCCGGTAAGCATCCCTAATGGAAACCGTGAGTGCAACGTTATAGGAGATTCCGTGGAAAAGTAGGGGCTACTAGTCTATCTATGGAGGGTAATTTGCAAGTCAAGGTGATAAGGTGATAAAGGGGAGCATCAAGAAGTGTCTGTGTTTGAATAAAGGGTACTGGAGGAATCCTACATCAGAAACATTATGGTTGGGGCGATGGACTGATGCTATCGAACAGATGGCCTATTGTGAAGAATGGCCTAAGCGCCGGCATTCCCATTTACTGTTGGTATGCAAAGTGTTGTGGAAAAAGGATGATGGAGAATTGCTTTAGGTACATCTAGGGTACCAGGGTGGCTTGGCCACCCAGTAGGTGGGGTAGTGTGCCAATCACGCGGCAAAGGGATTAGGAGTTGCTGAGTGAATATGAGGCAAGATATATAGCCCCTGAGCCTGGAAAGTCTGGGGAGATTGATAATAAAGAGAAAAGGGAAAGCACTAACTCAATTAAAAATGATAATAAGGAGCTTCTGCTCTAATAAATTTGCTAACTTAGAAACTCATGAACGTCTACTTAAACTTGTAAACTCATTGAGTCATACAACCAAGGTTTGGGTGAAAGACTAGAAGTCTAAAGGTAGGTAAGACTGACTTGCTTGCAGAGCTCAGTCCATCGTGTCTTCTTGCTCCTGTGCTTGTTCCACAAATCTGCCTCTCTTATGTAATTGCTGGATGCCATTGTTGTGGTTCTGAAGTGGCGAGTTGTCCCGTGGCGAAGTGGAAGCTGATCTTCTGCGGGCTGCAGTTGCCGACGGAGGTCTGTCAATTATTTTGAAGTCCAGCAGGGCCTGTTGAAGCTGAGCTGGTGTTCTACACACAATTTTTGTGCCTTGACAGGTGAATCGCAGGGAGAAAGGGAAGCCCCATTGATATTTGATTTGGCGTTGCTGCAATTCGTATAGGAGGGGTCTCATTTCTCTCCTTTTGTTGATTGTCATTTGCGAAATGTCCGCAAAGATTTGATATTCATTCCCCTGAAAAGTTAGCTTGCTCTTCTCTCTGGTGGTCTGCAGAATCAGCTCCTTTGTTCGATAGAAATGAAATTTAGCTATGATGTCCCTAGGGGGACCATCAGCCTTCCTGGACGTTAGTGCTCGGTGAACTCTGTCCATTTCCAGCCTGTCAGCTGGTATCCCAGGTAATATTTCCTGACACAGTGCCAACATTGTACCATTTAGGTCAATGATAGATTCCGGTAGTCCCCTGAACCTCAAATTTGATCTCCTGGCTCTGTTTTCGAATTCCTCCAATCTATTTTGCAATATCAAGTTTTCCTCTTTTAAGGTGTCAATTTCAGATACACAGTCCTGAGTGTAAGCTTCTAAATCATTCATTTTAGTCTCAAGTACTTCTGTGCGGCCCCCAAGCTCCCTAATTTCTTTAGTCAGGCTATTTGTTATCTGATCTGAAGTGGTCTGGAGCGCCTTGTGCAGCATCTTTTCAAATTGCCTCAGGAGACTTGTGGGTACCGCTGTGCTGTGACATATTGCTGTGGGGTTTGTCACATTGTCATCCTCCTCACTATCTGAGACAGTAGTATTGAGAGAAGCCATTTGTTTTGCGCTTTTAATGCTGGCCTTTTTCTGCTTCACTGAGGTAAATCCCTCAGAGGGGGCTGGTGCCTTTCTCTCTGAGGTGATTTTGAGATGCTGAGGAGACTGGGGATGCTGCGCGCTGCTGCTGTGAAGAAATTTCCCCTTTCCTCTCGTTCCTTTCAGCACCATAGCGTATAAAAATGTTCTCTCACCCTTCCTGAAGCTTTGCCCAGTATTCTGGGTGATTATGCCCACGGTGTTCCTCCGTTATTTGCGGGTCAATCTCTGTCACAGAGCGGAGCTCTAGCTCAGCATTGCCTACCCGCTAGGCTCCGCCCACCAGCCCCGATGGATTTTTTCATCGGATATCCGATGAAGCTGACTTTCATAAGTCTTGCCTACACACCATCGGTTAAATTTGTGAAGCCTGGCAAGTCTAGCAATAGCTTAGCAAGTCATTTTCAAACTTGCAGCACATTTGCTTGCTATCTGGGGAGCCAGTGAATCCAGTTTTCTGCACCTATCTCTGCAGGCCTGTGAAACTCAGCTGTGTAGGTGAGCCTGTACAGGTGATACACTCCCATTAAGGTCTCTGGATCAGGGATCAGGATTCAGGACAAGAGACAGGAACAGGTCAGGCTCAGGGAGGGACACGGCTTGCAGAGAAAATACTGAAGCACTGGATCGTGGTACAAGGCAGGTTAAAATACCCCCAGCAATCCTATCAGGTGCAGCCTAATTACCTGTATGGTCCATCTGCTGGGAGACATCCACTGGTGGCCACCAGAACTACACACTTTCGTTCTACACACAACAGTGCCACCAGCAGATGACCCAAGCATTGGGTCGAATTTCGAAAGAGTTTTCTTTCGAAAATCTTATCTATGAATTTTCTTTCGAAAATCTTATCTATGAATTTTCTTTCGAAAATCTTATCTATGAATTTTCTTTCGAAAATCTTATCTATGAATTTTCGTTTGAATTTCGCACACCATTAGTGGGCTGCAGAAACAGCTGATTTTCATGCGGTCATTGTATTCAAGTAATCGGGCATGTTGTAATTTTTTTCAATGATAGGAAAATCGTGCAAGTAATGTAATCGAAAACAAATGTGCAAGAAAAGAAAATTCCCGGAGAAAAAAAAGAAGATTCCCAGCCACAAAAATTCTTTTCTGTAGCAGCAGGAGGTGAAATTGAAGGTTTGGTTGGTCGAATTTCGAAATCAATGATGGCACCATCGGATCTCAAATCGCACAAAATTTCTGATTTTCAAAAGAATGGCCAGCCTTACTTTCTATGAGCTGCCTGTATGCAGCTCAGCGGTAAAAAAAAAAATGTAAGCAAACGGCTTTTGTGTCAATGAACCCTTATACATGGAGCTCTTCATATCTATAAATTAGGATTTACATCTACTTTACCTTATTTCAGAATTTCAAGCAGAAATACATTTGCTGTCTGTGTTCTTCTTGGTGAATCAGCCTCTTATGCCGCATACACACGATCATTTTTCGGCTTGTAAAAAACAATGTTTTTCAGTCTCTAGAATTTTTTTTTTTTTTTCAACTTCATCATTAAAACGACGTTGCCCACACACCATCGTGAAAAAAAAATGCTCTAGCAAAGGGTGGTGACGTACAACAGGTACGACGGCACTATAAAGGGGAAGTTCCATGTGGATGACGCCACCCTTGGGGCTGCTTCTGCTGATTTCGTGTTAGTAAAAGACGATTCGCGCTTTTCTGTCTGTTACAGCGTGATGAATGTGCTTACTCCATTACGAACGGTAGTTTTACCAGAACGAGCGCTCCCGTCTCAGTTTTTTCACGTCGTTAAAGCCCACACACAATCATGTTTTACAACCCGAAAAACGACATAGTTTAAAACGTCGTTAAAAAATAGAGCATGTTCGAATTTTTTTTTTGGCGTTTTTCAGAACCCGAAAAATGCTCTGAAGCCCACACACAATCATTTTAAATGACATTTTTAAAAAACGACATTTTTTACAACCCGAAAAATTATTGTGTGTACGTGGCATAAGTTTGTTAAAACATCTAAAATCAACCCAATCAGTATATCATTCTCCAATAGCACGTCCTTTAAATGCTGCATTATAGAACGCTCCAACAGGCCATCAGATGTCACTGTTGATCTGTGTTTGAGTCTAGGAAGATTACTCAGCAGATGTGTTTATTCCAAGTAAAAAAAAAAAAATGCTGGAACTGCCTGATATAAATCAATATCACTTTATTCTATCTCTGGCAGGAGGCCTTTATGGCTGAAAAATATGCATGCTATCAGCATAGGTTTTAATATCCTTTATTAGTAAGTGTACAGTTGAAGCTGCTGTGACTAGTGAAAGAGTAATCAGGTTAGCCAGCTGTCGCGAGGCTAGAAGGGCTGTTCTGGTACTGCTTTCTGCAAGTACGCTCTAGTTCCCTAAATGTTTGATAAAAAAATAGGCTTATAAAACCAGTCCTTTTTTATTATTGTGACTTTTTTAAACTCATTTGATCAGCGTATATACAAGTGAACTTGGATAACTGTGCATACGCTGCAGGCCAGATCAAAATGATTCGTCTGAACTGCCTCTGGACAAAGTATTCCAATTTTCTTGTAAGTTGATA
The DNA here is from genome assembly GCF_905171775.1 of Rana temporaria. Taxonomy (NCBI): domain Eukaryota; kingdom Metazoa; phylum Chordata; class Amphibia; order Anura; family Ranidae; genus Rana; species Rana temporaria. Next base: position 303,231,726 of record NC_053489.1, on the reverse strand, counting down.
CAGTATTTCAGACCGAGACATAGCTTACATGTTTTTACTTTGCTCACATTGCATACATTACTATGTAAGGATGATACCAAGATAAGCAATGTGCAACAATGTCAGTAAGCAGGCTAATAATTGATATAGGCTCAATTCACAAAGCTTTACACAAGCATAAGAATGTTTTTTATTTTAAAATCTCACGGAACCCAAGTGATCATAACTGTCACAGTTTTGAAAATTGGGATTATTGTGTTAGCTTGTGTGTTAAAGAGGAGGTCCACCCAAACAATGACAAAAGCTCCGAGAAGACATTGCGGCATCAAGGAAGTGACGGAATACCCGCACACTACCTGATGAATCCATATACAGGAAGCGGCCAGTAACATAAAGGATTAATAAGGTTCGCCTGCCCCTGACAGTGAATCGAGCTGGGCATCGCCGCTTAGTGAAGGATCGACTTGGGCGGCTTGGCTGCTAGAGGCTGCTCTAGTCCTGCAAAGGGAACTGCGTTGCTGCTGTGAAAAAAGTGCAGGGATGCCGTTCCCACGCGTTCCCGCAGGACTTGAGCCCTGACTTTTGTCCAAAGTGCATTTGCCAGGAACTTGTATTGCATACAAACAACAAAGAGTGGTCGGCCAACAAAACTATGTGGTTTTTCAGCTCTTTAGCGCCACCCTTTGGGCAACTTCTGCTAATGTTGTGTTTTGGTGAGCATTGCTTCTGAGCATGCGTGTTTGTACTTTGGAGTTTTGCCTGACACACGATCGAATAATCCGACAACACACAATTGTTGGCAGACAATTTTAAAGCATGCTATCCCACATTTGTCTGAGGAAAATCCGACAATTGTCCGATGGAGCATACAAACTGTCGGATTTTCCGACAACAGCCTGCCATTATACAATTCACGCCGGATAATCCGATCGTGTGTACGAGGCTTAAGGCTCAGTTCACAAAGCCAGGACACCAAGACATGGATCTTTTTTTCTTTCAACTTCAAGATTCAGACATTTCTCATATACATGTAAAAATGCAGTCATGATCCTGATATAACCAAAGTCCGAAATGAAATAAGAGAGTGGGTAACCGCTCAAAGAGAACCAGGTAATCTGATTCCTGTGGCTATGAAGAAGAACTAAGGCATAGTGCGAAACGTCAGCTTTTCTTTTGTTGTGCTGTATTTTGTGATTTTTAATTAAAGGAGGAGTTTTTTTGGAGTGCGGCTGTCCCAGCTTTTTTCCTTCATCCTATCCTGATATAACCACTTGATGACCAGGACAAATGTATATGTAGAGGCGGTCAGGAAGTGGTTAAAGCGGCAGTAAACCACACTTTTTTTTTAAACCCTGCAAGACAATGGCATAATGTGCTAGCTAGTGTGCATCAAATACTAGCACATTATGAATACTTAGCTAAGACGCCATATAAACTATACAACTTTTGTTGTCTAATTTCCTTTAGATTTACCAAAACTATGTAGTGCAAGGGCCTGTCTGATTGAATACAAATTACGTTTTGACCCCATATTATATGGTTTTGGTAAACCTGAAGGAGAAAAATCTACATCAAATTGTATAGTGTGTATCCCGCTTTAGAACAAAGCCCTCCAGCGGCGCACAGTCACCACTGACAGGGCTTCCATCTTCACGTGGTCTTCCTTCCGGGTTCACAAGCGTTGGCCATTTGATTGGCTGAGCCGCAATGATGTCACTCCCACACATGCGCGTGGAAGTCACGGACTGAGGCACGGAGCTTTAAAGGGATGGCACGGGTATGCATTTTACCAGCTGCATTCAATGTGAATGTCTAATAAACAGTGCATTTTTAGGAGATATTCACTGTACCTACAGGTAAGCCTTATTATAGGCTTACCTTTTAGGTGCAAGTTTAAAAAAAATAAAGTTTACTACTACTTTAATGACAGTTATTTTCAGCTATATTCTATAATATTTGAAAATTACAGTCACATAGAAGAAAATAAAGATCCTTATGCTTGTGTAATGTTTTGTGAATCAAACCTATAATCAGTACCGAGATAGTCCATACATCAATTGGGTGGGTTGTTCCGGGTCTAGCCTCAGGAACTATACCCCCATCCCCACCCTCCCCCTTTACTTATTCATCAAACCTATAATGTGTAATGCAAATGTTGGCATGCCCCTTAAAAGGTGAAAAAAGTGGAAAAGAATGTACTTTATTAATATTTATAATTAGGGTTGTCCCGATACCACTTTTTTGAGACCGAGTACAAGCACCAATACTTTTTTTCAAATACTCGCCGATACCGAATACCGATCCTTTTTTTTTAATGTCATGTGACAGTATTTTATTTATTTTTTTACAGTGATTTATTTTTATTTTTTTAGGGGGGGGGGGGGTAGTGGATTGTCATTGTGTGTTTTTTTTCTATTATTATTATTATTATTATTATTATTATTATTATTTACATTTTATTTTTAAAATTATTTATTGCAAAAATTAGCCTTGTTGGGGAGCTTTGGTGAGATATCAGGGGTCTTAACAGACCTCTGACATCTCCCCTTTAAGACAGAGAAAGGGACTAGGGACACATATTCCCCAGTCCCTTTCTGAGCTGCACTGGAAATTAATGGACAGGAGACAGAGGCTCCTATCCATTCATAAACTGAAGCATCGTAAACACAGTTTACAATGCTCAGTCATATGAATGGACAGAGTCAGTGATCACTGACTCTGTTCATTCAGAAAAGGTAGGAGCCGGGTTTAGCAGCTCCTACCGCCGCTCTCCATCCTGACAGAGGGAGCGGAGGAGGACACGGAGGGGGGACACCGATCACGGAGGGGGGAAGCAGCGGCACGGAGGGGGAGAGCATAACAGAGAAACAGAGGAGGGCAGCGGCACGGAGGGGGGGAACAGAGCAGAGGATGGCAGCGGCACGGAGGGGGGGGAACAGAGCAGAGGACGGCAGCGGCACGAAGGGGGGAAACAGAGCAGAGGACGGCAGCGGCACGGAGGGGGAGAACAGAGCAGAGGACGGCAGCGGCATGGAGGGGGGGAACAGAGCAGAGGACGGCAGCGGCACGGAGGGGGGGAACAGAGCAGAGGAAGGCAGCGGCACGGAGGGGGGGGGACATAGCAGAGGACGGAAGCGGCACGGAGGGGGGGAACAGAGCAGAGGACGGCAGCGGCACGGAGGGGGGGAACAGAGCAGAGGACGGCAACGGCACGGAGGGGGGGAACAGAGCAGAGGACGGCAGCGGCAAGGAGGGGGGTAACAGAGCAGAGGACGGCAGCGGCACGGAGGGGGGAACAGAGCAGGGGACGGCAGCGACACGGAGGGGGAGGCAGGTATCGGTAAAGTATTGGAGCATTTTCTCCGAGTACAAGTACTCGGGGAAATGCTTGGTATCGGTCCCAATACCGATACAAGTATTGGTATCGGGACAACCCTATTTATAATTATGCATGGGGTATATGGTATATTTCCATTGGCTAGAAAAAAAATGCGGAAGCCTCAGACACCCACAAAATCATTAAAGAATGCCTATATAGATGCTAATAAAAGCTTGTAAAAGAAACACAAATTCTTCTTAATGGGGAGCATCACAATGATCTCCAAATGGAGGTTGATGTGGTTAAAGTGTAACTCCACTTTTGTTGAGAAAAAAAACATTCCCCTCTGGTTGATCTGTGTACATTACAAGGATTTTAACAAACTTTGTTGCAGATTCCTAACTTTTGTTATTCTGAGGTAATCCCTGTTGGAAGTGGTTTCATAATCATCTATTAGCTGTGCACCTGCAGAGCACTAATGAGGAACTCTGCTGGGTCTGCATCCCTTTGGACATGTTCCTACTGGGAGTAGCTCACCAAAAATTACATTTATGTTGCAGGGGATACCTGAATTTTGACTTGTATCTTTGTGCAGACTTTTGGGAAAATTGGTGAGCCAATTACACAAGCAGGAAATTATGTTTCTGGGGGGTGTTCTGTACACATTCTGTGTAGAGAACACCTTCAGATTTGCATATTGCATTGCATTTTACAGAAAATGACAGAGCTGCAGATTGAAAAGGAAAGGTCATTTTTAATAACATTCAATTACAATATGACTTGTGTTGCAATTGTATACAGTTCGTTATAATATTTTTTTTATTTACTATATTTTTTCCCACCAAAGTGGAGTTCCCCTTTAACCTCCCTGGCAGTATTCCTGAGTGGGGCTCGTGGTGAATCTTCAGTACCAAAAGCGGTAACCCCGAGCCTCAGGATCGCATCGCAGGATCCATGTACAGCTTACTTACCTTGTCCCCAGGATCCTGCCATGTCTCCCCGCTGTGTGTGCGAGCCGCTGTGTCACTGTGTGCCAAGCTCCATTCCTTGCGAGCGTTGCGAAGCACGGGGGCGGAGCTCGGCACCAAATTGGAAAAGTGAAAAACACACAATACATACAGTACACTGTAATGTTATAGATTACAGTGCTGTATACAATTATTTCACATCCCTTTTGTCCCTAGTGGTTTGCCCAGTATCCTGCATGCACTTTTATATAATAAAAACTGTTCTTTCTGCCTGGAAACTGGAGATTTTCCATAGCAACCAAAAAGGGTCCCTGTATGTCAAAAGTGGTTTTAGACCAGCTAGAAAACAGCGATAATAAATTAGAATCACTTGCAGAATTGAGCGATAGTGATTTGTGGGGAAATTCGTCATCAAACACTAAAAGTAATGACAGCGACAATTCTGCAACTGAGCAAATTTCAGTGTTTTTGAATTGATTACATTATTGAATATATTTTTTATTATTATTATTTGTTATAATTATTTATAGTTATTTATTATATTATAATTTATGATTTCGTGTTTCAAACTTTATCATACCCGGGATGTCTACTAGACTCTTGTTTGGACAGATTTAAGTGCGTTATTTCTAAGAATTACAGGCTTACAATATAAAACGCCAAATTTACATGCAAAATAATGGTACCGCTTTCAGCATCAAAAATCTGACATAATAATACCGCCAGGGAGGTTAAAGCATGACAAATGTGCTCACAATAAAACTTGTTTGCCCATATTATAACTCTGATTTACCAAAACTGAAACACTCAGAATCTGGTGCAGCTGTGCATGATAGCCAGTCAGCTTGTTCAATTAAAGTGGTTGTAAAGGCAAAAGGTTTTTTACCTTCATGTATTCTATGCATGAAGGAGTAAAAAAACCTTCTGTGTGCATCAGCCCCCCAGCACCCCTAAGGCCCCTTTCACACAGGGCGGATCATTACTGAACCTCCGCTTGCTCAGCGGTGATCGCTCCGCTGATCCCCGCTGAGCCTGCGGATGACAGGGCGGATGACAGGGCGGTCCCTGCACACTGTGCAGGGACCGCCCTGTCTTTTCTGTGCTCTCCCCTATGGGGGGATTGGATGAACATGGACCGTCTGTCCGTGTTTACCCGATCCGCCAGACGGATGGAAAAGTAGGTTTTTCCTCCGTCACACTTTGGCGGATCAGAGCTGGTCGGATGTCAGCGGGCATGTCACCGATCACATCCGCGGCTCCATAGAGGAGCACGGAGCGCCCGTTCAGGTCCGCCTAAAAAACTGGCAGGCGGACCTGAACGGGCCGCCCGTGTGAAAGAGCCCTAATACTTACCTGAGCCTCCTCTCGATTCAGCGATGTCCACGAGAGCCTTGGCTCTCCAGTGATTTGCGCTCAGCAAAACAATGTTATGTTATGTTGCTTCGCCCTGTTGCCACTAGTAGCGCGCGCCCCCGGATGCAAGTGCCCAGTGGGTGCGATGACTTTGAATTGAAAACGGATGTGTTTTCTCTATTTTAAATGTCTATGGTATGTTTCAGCTGTCTGAGATCCACCCAGAATCTGAAACATTGATGTCTGTTTTGTTTATGTCTATTTGATAATACTGGCATGTTATTTTTGCTTAACCCTCTGTAGATCTGTCCACCTTACAATGCTTTATCATCTCCTCTGACTTACCCAAAATCATGGCCCATTAATTTTATTGCCCTCTTGCTGATCTGTTTTTGAACTAAGAATTCTGCCCTGTTGATCTGCATACATTTATTACCTCCTGATTAGCTAATTGAAATGCACCCACCCCCTATCTCTGTCAGTATAAATGTAAGCATCCTTTAGGGGAAAGCATTAGCAGGGGGCTCATTGCGCCTGGGGCTCTTCTTCAAGTGGGGCTATTCTATAAGTGGAAACACTTCTGCCTATGCACTTCAGCGGTTGCACAAAGCAAAACAAACTTTTAGTTTGCTGTTCATGATCCAGGTATATATATGTATATTTTTTTATTGTTTAAATTCACATTCTTTCCCTTCGAAAATACACTCTCTACCACTCCTTCTGACAGTTGTGTCTTCTATCCTCAAACTTTCTTCCAGTCACCCCTCTGGTCCACCCTACACCCTCTATATATCGCCCTCACTTCTGTCCTCTCCTTATTACTGCACTCACCAACTCATGCTAATTCTAAAGTCAAACGCCCAATGCTCCAAATCACTGGGGCAGGTCCACTCATATAAATCGCACTCCCACATTACCTCCCTCACCCTCCTGCTTCTCCTATGCTCTGGTGATATCTCCCCAAACCCTGGACCTCCTTCATCCAACTGTGCTCAACGCACCCATTACCCTACACCCTCTGGGTGCAGCCGCAATGCACACAATCTAGTTCCCATTTCTCTTCTTCCCATGACCAGACTCCCTTTCTCCTGCGCCATTTTGAACACTCGCTCCGTCTGTAACAAACTCACATCCCTCCACGATCTCTTTATCGCAAACTCATTTCATCTACTCGCCATCACTGAAACCTGGCTTCACGAATCCGACACTGCTTCTTCTGCTGCTCTATCCCACGGTGGTCTTCTTTGGACTCACTCCCCCAGACCCAGTGGACGCAAAGGAGGGGGTGTTGGAATCCTTTTAGCCCCACATAGCACCTTTCAGGTACTTCACCCACCTCCCTCTCTGTCACTCTCCTCATTTGAGGCGCATTGCATTCGTCTCTTCTCCCCAGTTTCTCTAAGGATAGCTGTGATCTACCGCCCCCCCGGTCCAGTATCCTCCTTTCTTGATGACTTCTCTGCCTGGCTACCCTACTTTCTCTCTTCTGAAATCCCCACAATTATTCTTGGCGACTTCAACATCCCTACTAATGCTAACACTCATGCAACTTCCAAACTTCTCAGTCTAACCTCCTCTTTTGACCTGAAGCAATGGATACATGCGCCTACTCACTCTGAAGGCAATACCCTTGACCTTGTTTTTCCCCACCTATGCACTCTATGCAACCTCTCCATCGATCCTTACCCCCTCTCTGATCACCACCTTATTAATTTCACTCTCTCCCTCTCCTCCGTCTCCTCTCCCTCCAAATACCTAACAGTCACTCGTAGAAACCTTCAGCATATCAACCCTTCTCTTCTACACTCTGTGACTGACCACCTCTATGACAAAATTGCACCCCTGTCCTGCACCGACCTAGCCACTTCTGTCTACAACACTTCACTTCTAGCATCACTGGACAGACTGGCCCCCCTCACCACACGCAGAATAAGACCCCGCCCCCTTCAACCCTGGCAAACTGATGATACTAGAAGTCTGAAAAAACACAACCGTGCTCTTGAGCGCCAGTGGCGCAAGACTTACTTCATCACCCTCATTAAAAACCTATCATCCCGTCCCCGTCAACTCTTCTCTACCTTCAACTCTCTCCTTCGTCCTCCACTGCCTCCACCCACTAACTCAATCAACGCCCAGGAGATTGCCAATCACTTCAAACAGAAGATTGATACAATTCGCAAGGAGATCTCTACTGTTCAGACATCCTCCAAACCTCACACCTCATGCACACAGGTACAGTCACTACTTCCCTCGTTCAACCCCACCACTACAGAGGAGGTCGCTAAATTACTAACCAATGTCCATCTTACCACCTGCGCTCTGGATCCTGTTCCCTCACAAATGCTACGTTTACCCTCTTGCTCTATTCTACACTCTCTTACCCACATCTTCAATCTCTCCCTCTCTTCTGGCATCTTCCCTAACTCTTTGAAACATGCACTAGTCAGCCCCATACTTAAAAAGCCCTCAGTGGACCCATCCAATCTTGACAACCTACGCCCCATCTCCTTGCTCCCCTTTTTATCCAAACTCCTTGAACGTCTAGTCTACAACCGACTGAGCGTCCACCTTGCTGACAATAACCTTCTTGATCCCCTTCAGTCTGGATTTCGTCCTCAACATTCCACTGAAACTGCTCTCCTAAAACTAACAAACGATATACTAACGGCCAAAACTAAAGGACACTATTCTGTGCTCCTACTCCTGGACCTCTCTGCCGCCTTCGATACGGTTGACCACCCACTCCTCCTCAAAAAACTCCACACCTTTGGTCTCTGTGACTTTACTCTTCGCTGGTTCTCTACCTACTTATCCAACCGCACCTTCAGTGTTACTTACAACTCTACTTCCTCCTCTCCTCTACCATTCTCTGTTGGGGTCCCCCAAGGTTCTGTTCTTGGACCCCTCCTATTTTCAATCTACACCTCCTCCCTGGGTCAGCTGATAGCCTCCCATGGCTTCCAATACCACCTCTACGCTGATGACACTCAAATCTATTTCTCTGCCCCTCAACTCACTCCTTCATTTTCCTCACGTATCACTAATTTACTATCAGATATATCACTTTGGATGTCACGTAATTTCCTTAAACTCAACCTATCCAAAACCGAACTTATCATTTTCCCTCCCCCACGTGCCTCTTCCCCTGATCTCTCTGTCAAAATTGATGGCACAACTATCAGCCCATCCCCACATGCCAAGGTCCTAGGTGTAGTCCTGGACTCTGAACTCTCCTTTAAGCCTCACGTTCAATCACTGTCCAAATCTTGCCGCCTCAACCTCTGCAACATCTCCAAAATACGCCCCTTTCTAACCAATGACGCCACAAAGCTCTTAATTCACTCCCTGGTCATCTCTCGCCTTGATTACTGCAATTCCCTTCTCATTGGCTTACCGCTGCATACTCTAACCCCCCTTCAATCCATCATGAATGCCGCGGCCAGACTTATCCACCTTACCAACTGCTCTGTCTCTGCTACTCCTCTCTGTCAATCCCTCCACTGGCTTCCGCTCGCCCAACGAATTAAATTCAAAATACTAACTACAACCTACAAAGCCATCCACAATTCTGCCCCCTGCTACATCACTGACCTTGTCTCCAAATACCAACCTAATCGCTCTCTTTGTTCTTCTCAAGACCTCCTGCTCTCTAGCTCTCTCATCACCTCTTCCCATGCTCGTCTACAGGACTTTTCCAGAGCCTCTCCAAGCCTATGGAACTCCTTACCCCAAACTATCCGTCTATCTCCTTCTCTTTCAGCTTTTCGAGGATCCCTGAAAACCCTCCTCTTCAGAGAAGCCTATCCTACCCACATCTAACAACTGTATTTTAACTTTGCCCACCTGATCATCCCCCACATCTACTACCCTCTGTTCCACTTCACCCTCCCTTCTAGATTGTAAGCTCTAACGAGCAGGGCCCTCTGATCATTCCTGTATTAAATTGTACTGTAACTATAATGTCTTCCCTGATGTTGTAAAGCGCTGCGTAAACTGTTGGCGCTATATAAATCCTGTATAATAATAATAATATAATATATGAAATACATTACATCACGTCCATATTTTTATTCTTTCATATGAGGATTTTTGTACTAGTAAAAAAAGAAAAAAATTACAATCATTTGTCTGAAAATCTCATTTTGTGTGTGTGTGTGTACTAGGCTTTAGATTTAATAAAAACATATACATACTGCTAGGTGTCAGATTTGATTCATCTGTTCCCTATAACATAATTTATATTAACCGCTTCTGGTCCGCCCATCGTACATTTACTGTGGCAAGGCGGCCCGGCTGCGCAAAACAACATACCTGTATGTTGTGTCTTCTTCCGGGTCTGGGGTACGTGTGCGTGCCAACGGCGTCCCATCCCACTGTGATTGGTCACAGCGAGAGCCAATCAGCAGGTCCAGTGGACGCGATATCTGCCGGGACCCACCGATCATTGACAAGAGAGGCAGGATAGCAGTCTGCCAATGTAAACAAGGCAGACTGCAATTATGTCAGAGAGGAAGATGGAGATTTTGTGCTTCTGCTAAGCATAAACATAGATCTCTGTCTTATTCCAGTTATGCCACCCCCCACACAGTTAGTAATCACTCCCTAGAAGCAAACTTAACCCTTTGATCTCCCCTGATGTTAACCCCTTCCCTGCCAGTGTCATTAGTACAGTGAGAGTGTGTTTTTTTAGCATTGATCACTGTATTAGTGTCACTGGGCCCCAAAAAGTTTCACTTTGTTTCCGATTTGTCCGCAACAATATCGCAGTCCTATTAAAAATCGCTAATCGCCGTCATTACTAGTAAAATTTTAAATGAAAAATGCCATAAAAAAAATCCCATAGTTTGTAGACGCGATAACCAATCAATATATACTTATTGGGATTTTTTTTACCAAAAACATGTAGCAGAATACACATTGGCCTAAATTAATGAAGAAATTACATTTTTTTTTTTTTATTGGATATGTTTTATACCAAAAAGTAAAAAATATATATATATATATATATTTTAAATGTCGATCTTTTTTTCTTTATATCGCAAACAATCAAAACCTCAGAGGAGATTAAATACCACCAAAAGAAAACTGTTTGTGAGGAAAAAAAGGACATAAATTTAGTTTGGGTACAGCTTTGCATGAACGCGCAATTGTCAGTTAAAGCAACGCAGTGCCGTATCGCAAAAAATGGCCTGGTCATGAAGGGGTGAAACCTTCCAGGGCTGAAGTGGTTAAAATGAGGTAAGACGCTGTTAATATTTAGTTTTTGTTCTGGTTGGCAAAGATTTGTTTCAGTCTATTGATCTGAATAATTACAGTTAGGATGAAAATACCGTGGGGGAGATTTACTAAAACCTGAGCACTTTTTTAGTAACCCATAACCCGCACTCGTCTACTAAAACCAGAGCAAGTCCTAGTAAATCTCCTCCTGTTTCTCCTCTAGACTGTAGAGTATTCTGCTCTTGGAAACAGTACAATTCTAACTAACAAATTTCAGTCATTTTGCAATGTATAATAATAACCTGTTAGTTGTATTGATCCAATTTATTATTGTACAGGAGTTATATAGAGGCAACAGTTTGTGCAGCACTTTACTGTCTATAATATGTATTATATATAATTATAATATTATATATAATACGCATGTATATTAATATATATATGTAGATAGAGAGAGAGAGAGAGAGAGAGGGAAAGAGAGATAGATAGTTAGATATTTGCATATATATATATATATATATAATTAGTGCTGTCAAACGATTACAATTTTTAATCGCGATTAATCGCATTAATGTCATAGTTAACTCACGATTAATCTATCTAATTTATGACGAATTTCCCCACGAATATCGCACAATTCTGCAAGTGATTATAATTTATTATCGCTGTTTTCTAGCTGATCTAAAACCATTTTTGACATAAAGGGACACTTTTGGACAATCTACAGTTTTTCAGGCAGAAAGAATAGTTTTTATTTTATAAAAGTAGGACACTGGGCAGACCACTAGGGACAAGGGGGGTGTGTATTTTTTACATACAGTACTGTAATCTATAAGATTACAGTATACTGTGTGTGAACGAAAAAAGTGTACTGAAGGCCTACAGAACACCTCCCAGCGCCAAACCCGGATATAAGCTGATTACAATAAGTTAATAACTGAAAGAACGTAGATGACAGAGGATCTGTGTACTACGATGATGGGAGCAGCCGTTTAAAACAATAAAGACATGATAAAAAATGATCACAATTAAAAGAGCATAAATGCACGATTAAAACAATCACAAACAGCGCTAAAAGTGATAATTCAGGTGTAAATGCTCAAGGCACCACTAATACACTATAAAAAAATATATTGTGTGAAGAAAATCAGTCAGTAGAGGTAAAGTCCCATAAAAAAGATGTGGTTCACTTTAAGAAAGGACAGACAGCGTAGCACCTTCCACCCGAACTCCTTAAAAGACACCGCGTGGGACAAAACGAGCCCCCTCTGGGGTACACACTTACCAAAAAGTAAGTTAAATCAGGCGATGTATATAAAACTCCAGACTGGTATATATCCTTCAAACAGGGTAATCAAATGAATCTGTATGGAGGCTCCCAATTGATCCAAAAAAGACAAAAACAGTGCCATAGCATAATTCCGTTTTTAATGGGTTAAAAATGTAAATAGCCCACAGATAAGACAAACCCTTCAAACATTACACGTACAATATAAAAGATAAGCAAGCGCATAGTCACCGATTCCTGTATGCTAGGTAGAGCGTCGTGCTGGTCCTATTACAGTCTCAGAGAGGCTAGCAAACGTTGGTTCCAGCCGAGGCCCTGGTGGAGCGCAAGCGTCACTTCCTGAGCGTCGTGAGTAGCCACGCACTGACGCGTTTCGTCGCCCTCTGTCGAAGTCCTATGACGAAACGCGTCAGGGCGTGGCTACTCACGACGCTCAGGAAGTGACGCTTGCGCTCCACCAGGGCCTCGGCTGGAACCAACGTTTGCTAGCCTCTCTGAGACTGTAATAGGACGAACACGACGCTCTACCTAGCATACAGGAATTGGTGACTATGCGCTTGCTTATCTTTTATATTGTACGTGTAATGTTTGAAGGGTTTGTCTTATCTGTGGGCTATTTACATTTTTAACCCATTAAAAACGGAATTATGCTATGGCACTGTTTTTGTCTTTTTTGGATTAATTGGGAGCCTCCATACAGATTCATTTGATTACCCTGTTTGAAGGATATATACCAGTCTGGAGTTTTATATACATCGCCTGATTTAACTTACTTTTTGGTAAGTGTGTACCCCAGAGGGGGCTCGTTTTGTCCCACGCGGTGTCTTTTAAGGAGTTCGGGTGGAAGGTGCTACGCTGTCTGTCCTTTCTTAAAGTGAACCACATCTTTTTTATGGGACTTTACCTCTACTGACTGATTTTCTTCACACAATATATTTTTTTATAGTGTATTAGTGGTGCCTTGAGCATTTACACCTGAATTATCACTTTTAGCGCTGTTTGTGATTGTTTTAATCGTGCATTTATGCTCTTTTAATTGTGATCATTTTTTATCAAGTATACTGTGTGTATTGTGTTTGTTTACTTTTTTGAATTTGGCGCCGTTCTCCGCTCCCGTGCGTCGTAACGTCGCAGGGAACGGAGATCGGCGGCACACAGGCACTGTGAATCGAGCGAGGAGGACCCGCCGAGCGAGGAGGACCCGCCGAGCGAGGAGGACCCGCTCGATCACACAGCGGGGTGGCATCGCTGGATCCAGGGACAAGGTGAGTAACTTGCCTGTGAATCCAGCGAGAAGGTAAGCCGCGCCGCGCCGCTGCACACTCTGCACGTCCACCCCCGTTAATCGCGCAATAAAAATATTGACGGCGTTAACATGGGTTTGCGTTAACGCCGTTAATATCGCGTTTAACGCACAGCCCTAATATATATATATATATATATATATATATATAGATATAGATATATAGCTAAGGATATCTATCTATAGCGATATATATATATATATATATATATATATATACGGTATATATATATATATATATATATATATATATATATATATATATATTTATATACACACATATTTGCAATGTATAATATTGTTAGTTGTATTGATCGAATTTATTACTGTACAGGAGTTATATAGAGGCAACAGTTTGTGCAGCACTTTACTGTCTATAATATGTATTATATATAATTATAATATTATATATAATAAGTTTGTATGTGAATATATATATATATGAGAGAGAGAGGGATATAGATATATATATATATATATATATATATATATATATATATATATATATATAAATATATATATATATATATATATAGATATTTGCATATTTATATATCTTTGTGTATATATAGAGATATATCTATATCTATATATATAGATAGATATATATATATAGCTATAGATAGATAGATAGATAGATAGATAGATAGATAGATAGATAGATATCTATATATATATATATATCGCTCTCTCTCTCTCTCTCTCTCTCTCTCTCTCTCTCTCTCTCTCTCTCTCTATATATATATACACACACATATTTGCAATGTATAATATTGTTAGTTGTATTGATTCAATTTATTGGATGGTAAAATTTGCTAGTCAATTTTTTATTAAACGTATCCCATCCTATTTAACTGGCAGAGCTGGGAGGAAATTTGTTTTATCAGTGAGAAAAAAAAATCGAAGCTAATATTTTGCCGGTCGGGCTGGTCAGGAAGTCCTATGAATTTTCACAGAAACACTTCAGTGTTTGTAGTCCTCATATTTGCTTCACCATCTGTGAAATGACTACTCCATCCTCCACAGCTGAGAGTCTGTACAGCAGCATCTGCAGCTTATTCACACAGTGCAGCTATTCTTGTACAGAAGCATGTTGACTAAGGCCACTTTCACATGGCCAATTTGTTGCTGTGGTGAGCAATTAACGCACCACAGACTCAACATAAGCAGAATATCGGGAGTTACAAGTAGAGGCCACAATGCTCTAGATTTTGCTATTGGTCACACACCTGCTGCTTCATTTTTATAAGTTCTATTCATGTACTAGGGACAAAAAAATAAATAACAGAACATATAGAAGATAATGCTTGAGACTGGTTTTGCACCTGTAATAGATCCGAATAGACACATTTACTGTATACAGCTTCTGTGATTCATATCAATTCTGGAACCCTACACAACATGAAAGGTAATATGAAAGTCTGATTTTTGAATGCTCTTTAGGTATAGTAGTGAAGAGGGGGAGATGCAAAGTATACTTTTATATATAAAGCACTAGTGAACACTGGATTATTATGTTCAGCTACCCATAGTAACCAGATTGTAGCTTTTGTCAGTTACTGGGCGTGTATGTGTGATCATTTATGATTGGTCACAGTGGTCTGCTGCATTTTGCACACTGCTTTTTGCTTTAGAAATGAACAGCTAATTTGATCTTATTTTTTTCATATGCTGGATAGAATACAGTAAAGATTAAAAAAAATATTAAAACTATTCTACATTCACTTAAAAATAATGCTAGAATGTAAGCTCTATGAGCAGGGCCCGTCCATCCCTTCTGTATTGAACTGTACTGTAATTGTGCTGTCCCCCCTCTACATTGTAAAGCGCTGCATAAACTTTGGCGCTATATGAATTGTGTATAATAATAATGTCAGGGTACAAGAGTTTCCTACTTCATAGACATTCATAGACAGATATACCCTTGGTTTGTTATGAGAACCAATATCAGTACTTTTTTTCTGTATAGCAAGAGTCTGTTGTATTTGATGTAAGATGTTATATATCTGAGGAATACCATATATAAGACTTTTACTATTTAAATTCATGCTGCCATTGCATAACAAACTCCAGCAGAAAATCACCTGTTTTGGACACTACGTCTTTGCAGCTTAGGCTCCATGCACACTTGCTTAAAAAGTTTTTGTTTCTTCAGACATTTTGTGTTCTGCCTGTAGACGCAGCTCAATGTTATCCTATGTGTCTATGCACATTAGGATGTTAACCGCTTGCCGACCACCCGCTGTCTATTGATAGCAGTAGAATGGCACTCCTAGGCGAATCGCTGTAGCTGTATGGCAGGCGCTTTAAGAAGCATAGGGCACGCACACGCCCGCCGCGTGATGTAGGAGACCATGAGGTTGGCCAGCAGCCGCGATGGCTGTGAGCTAAATGTGATTGCTCCAGAGAAGGAGAGCACAGAGATCTCAATGTAAACAGACAGATCTCCGTTATGTCAGGGGTGAGGAGAGTGATCTGTTGTTCCTAATGCTTAGGAATAGGGATGAGCCGAACACCCCCCCTTTTGGTTCGCACCAGAACCTTTGAACGGACCGACCGTTAGCACGAACATTTAGAACCCCATTGACGTCTATGGGACTTGAACGTTCAAATTCAAAAGTGCTAATTTTAAAGCCTAATATGCAAGTTATTGTCTTAAAACGTATTTGAGAACCCGGGTCTTGCCCCAGGGAACATGTATCAATGGAAAAAAAGTTTTAAAAACTGTCGTTTTTTCTGGAGCAGTGATTTTAATGATGCTTAAATTAAAAAAATTAAAATTAAAAATTCCTTTAAATATTGTACCTGCTGGGTGTCTATAGTATGCCTGTGAAAACGTCTTTGAGAACCCGGGTCTTGCCCCAGGGAACATGTATCAATGGAAAAAAAGTTTTAAAAACGGTCGTTTTTTCTGGAGCAGTGATTTTAATGATGCTTAAATAAAAAAAAAAAAAAAATTCCTTTAAATATTGTACCTGCTGGGTGTCTATAGGATGCCTGTGAAGTGGCATGTGTTTAGAACTGTCCCTGCACAAAATGAGATTACCATAAGAAAAAAGTAATTTAAAACTGCTTGCGGCTTTAATGTAATGTCTGGTCCCTGCAATATGGGTGAAAATCATTGAGAAAAATAGCACAGACACAGACAGTACACACTACGTAAAGAGCACATCGGGTGAAGTTTCTTTTAGATGGTGGTGGCTGCAGTATCACCAGGATTGATTGCATGAACACTAATTGAAGTATTATGTGAAGGCGATCTCTTATGAACTGTGTTTATCTATTGTGTCAATCAAGAGACACACACCCTTGTTTTGCACAGCAATTGTTTTCACTTTTTATATTTATTATTTTGTATATTAGCTTGTTGCATATCATTATCTCACAGATTTATATTTATTGTAATTGTGCACCCACCGGACATCTCTTGGGAGAGATTTGGTGAATGTTGGTTTCTTACATATTTGAGTGTTTAATTTATTAGTATCATCCTGCCATTTGGGATCCTCCAAGTGAGGGTGTCTCAATTGCTAGGAAGCATTCACATTAGGTGATTTATCTCACTAGCGCCCTCTTCCACATTTCTATTTAAGTGTGTTTTATCTCCTATCTGGTGTGTAGCATGTAAAGGGGTGAAAGGGAACATGTGACAAGTGTGTGGGTCCACCAACATGTGAATGTTTTGTGTCATCCACAGATGTCCAGGAGGGAGCGGGGCCATCTGCTGCCTGTGGCCGTCCCACACCATCATCCCCTGAACATCCTGTACCTCAGCCTGACCCCCTGGGAAGCCAAAAGTCATTGGTGGAGGGGAGTGCCCAGACCTCAAATCAAGAGGTGGTTGAGGAGGATGCGGTCCCTATGGATCAGGAGGTGTGCCTCTATTTGGAGGAATCCTCCCTATCGGCTGGGCCGTCTCGCACTACCAGCCCCATCCTGTCAAGCCCCTCAGGGTCCATCGTCATCGGATCGAGTCCCTCAGGATCCATTGCCATCCCAACCACTCCCTCAAGGGTCTCCCCATATAGAAGGCCCCAAGCCTCGCCTTGTCCCAGGAAGGCTACTAGGAAGACAAGGGGGGTTCCTGACTTCCTGCCGAAAAATTTAGCAAGGGCACAGGACTGCCAGACCCGCCATATGGGTAAAGTGGCCATGGAGATGCGTCGTGTGGCAGACAGCCTGGCCTCCATAGGCCACATAAATGACGCACTTCTTGATGTCAGTGGCAACAGTGCAGCGATAATCACCTGCCTGGGGGAGCTGCAAGCCACAACGGCTACCCTCGTGGCAGAGGTGAAGTCCCTGACAGAGGCCGTACAGGGCAATACAGCTGCCATCGAGGCGGAAGGGAGGCAGACGCGGCTGGTGCAGGCGGAGACCAATGCAATACTCACCCGCATTGCCGTGGCTTTGGAGGGCAGGCAGGCATCCAGGGAGAGAACAGGGGATGCTCCTCCACCTGACAGCCCACCCCACCCACCCGAGGCTTCCACCAGGCAATTACGGAGCTAGGGCCATGGCCGTGGCACCAGGCTTGGCCCACGACAGGGCACATGATTTTTTTGTTGTGCCTTAGATTTGCTCAGGTGATGAGCGTTTTTTGTTTGGTTTTGCTCAGGTCATGATTTTTTGTTTTTCTTAATTACTGCACACGGTGAGGCATGTAGACTTTAGTGTGACTGGTGTGTGAATGTGGGGGTGACACTCCTGACAGTAAGGTTTGTCACCCTGGGTCGTCGGGGAGAAGTTTTCCCCACGACCGTGTGAATGTGGTATGAATGAACAGCGACATAATTGGGGCCTTGGCGTGGCGTTGCTGCTCCCAAGTCCTGCATGGTGGACTTGGGCTAATCCAATGTGATGTGGATGTGGTGTGTGTGAGCTAAGGACCACAGGGGTGTGCATGCATGCATTCTCCTTGTGCCATGATGAATGTGTGTGTTTAATGTGCAAAGATGCGTTCCACGAGGCAATTCCTGACTGTTGTTCCTTCAGCAGACGGGGTAGCCTCGGGCAGGGGGGGATGTCTGGTTCGGGGGTCAGGTCATCACATATGTCAATCTCCAGGCCCTTTCTCATGGCGAAGTTGTGCAGCATGCAACATGCACCGATGATCTGGCACACAAAGTTTGGGGAATACAACAGGGTACCCCCGGACTTATCCAGGCATCGGAAACGGGATTTCAGGAGGCCAAATGTGCGTTCCACCACTGCACGGGTACGTATATGTGCATTATTGTATCTTCTCTCTCCTCTGGTTTGGGGATTCTGGAATGGAGTCATGAGATGGGGCCCAAGTGCATATGCAGAGTCACCTGGTAGGGAAAAAACAGGAGGATGTTAGTCATGCATGTGCCCCTCGTGATGTCTGCATCATGGGGTCGGACAGTCATGCCTGACTCCCATGTCACTCACCAACAAGCCAGCTGTCCCCGTGCACGTTCTGTTCAAATTCTGTTGGGATGTTGCTTTGACGGTATATGTAGCTGTCGTGGCTGGACCTGGGGTGTTTGGCACGGATGTGGCATATGAGGCATTGGGCATCGGCTATCACCTGTACGTTGATGGAATGCCAATGCTTACGATTGCGGTATATGTGCTCTGTGGCACGGGGGAGCTGTAGTGCCACATGGGTGCATGGGTGCGTGGGAATCCTGCAATTCTGACAAAATCACCCCTTGTCTTTTGCCGCAGATGCTCATGGGTGGGTCTGATGATGTGGTGGGACATGCGTCTGAGGATTGCAGGGACAACCTGGTGCACACATCTGCTCATGGTGGTTTGTGACATCCCAGCCACTACTCCATTTGTACGCTGGAATGATCCACTGGCGAGGAAATGCAGTGTTGCCAGTACCGTGACCAGTGGCTCCACTGCATGTGAGCGTTGTGTTGGGCTGGTTATGTCATCATTCAGGGTTGTGGCTATTTCCAGGATGGCAGCAGTTCTGAATCTGAAGATGCAATACACCTCCGAATCCCCCATACCAAAGACGTTCATGCGCATTCGGTATATCCTCTCCTGTGCCCTCCTCCTTCTACGCGCCTCTGAACACACTAGTAGTGCTATGACCATGCCTGCCCCTGGCATGTTGCCATACGGATGTGTTGTCCTGCAAGTGTGGTTGCTCAGCTCGTCCGTAACGGTGCTGCTAAAGATGCTCTCCAGCTGACCTGTGCACGTCTGGTGCAAAGTTACCCCTGCTTTATGAGGGGTAACTTTAGGCCGAACGTACAGCTTCCGCGCAGTATGCGTAGCCTGCGTCAGGCGCACGTACATTTGGGAATCGGCGTATCTCCCTCATTTGCATATTTGAATACAAAATCAATGGGAGCGCCAGATGCGTCCAGCGTAAATATGCGCCCACGCTACGCCGGCGCAGAAAAGTTACGTCGGTCGGAAGAAGCCTATTTTCAGGCGTATCTGGTTCTGTGGGTACGGCGCATAGATACGGCGGCGTATATATACACTTACGCCGCGCATCTCGAGATACGCCGGCGTAAGTTCTTTGAGAATCTCGGCCTATAACTTTTGTGCAAACCAATCAATATACGCTTATTGCAATTTCTTTGTAGAAGATTACATATCGGTATAAAAGGAGGAAGAATTTTTTTTATATTTTTTTTGGGGTTATTTATTATAGCAAAAAGTAAACAGTATATATATATATATTTTTTAAAACATCTGTCTTTTTTTGCTTTATAGTGCAAAAAAAAACATAGAGGTGATTAAATACCACCAAAAGAAAGCTCTATTTGTGGGAAAAAAATGAAGTTAATTTTGTTTGGGTGTCACGTCACACGACCGCGCAATAGTCAGTTAAAGTGACGCAGTGCCATATCGCAAAAAATGGCCCGGTCAGGAAGGGGGTAAATTATTCCGGGACTGAAGTGGTTAAGAGGCATATTTTGAGTTTCTGATTGGAGCTTGGAGGCAGAAAAAATTTAAAACTCCTAATCTCGTCTAAATTTTGTACAAAAAATGCTCTATATGAGCGTTTTTTACTCCCAAGAGAACAGATGTTTTTTTAAGCCCAGTGTGCATGGAGCCTGTAAGTGTCAAGGGGTCACAAGCTCTCAACAGTTATATGTTTCTGGATTAGAATTCAAAATGGCTTCAGTTAGACTGGCCATACATTATACAATTTTCTTGTACAATTTTCTGTTAGATTTACCAAAAACCATATAATAGGAGGTCAAACCTAAACCCTTGCAATGTTTATTCAATCAGGCAGGTCCCTGCGCTACAAATTTTAAGGTAAATCGAAAGGAAATTAAATAAGAAAATTATATAATGTATGGACGGCCTTAGCGAAAATTCAGTATGACACTTGCATTATCAAGCACTAGGGTTTTCGATTTCATTTAGAAAAGTAAAAATTCAGTTTTCATAGTGAACGTTCACCAAGCATAGTATATATGGTGAAGCAGCTTTCATTCCAATTATCCAATCAAGTGCCAAAAGAAAAGTCCAATTTATTTAACTCTCCTTGCACATGACCTTCATTCACATCAATTATCCAATCAAGTAGCACTTTCTTTTGCACATGATTGGGTATTAAAAGTGAACACAGCTTCTCCTTGTTTACTGAGCTCAATACATAATTACTCTATAAAGTGAACATTATTTTACTCCTTTGTTAAATCAATCTCATTGACTCAACCTGTGAACTGCAGCCCAGGTGCTCTTTAGAATGCTTTATGTTTTATTACTACAAAATATAAAAATGTATTCGTTTATCCATTTATCAAAAAAGCCACAATACCATAAATGAACAACTGCATTTTTTTAATTTTAGAACTGTACCTGCATAATTGTACTTACAGTAAAGCCAAGGTTATACACAATCTTTAAAGGCTGCTTGCAGAAGGATTTGTGTTTTAAACATACAGTACATGTTGGTAAGCTTTCAGAAAATTCTATGCATATAATGACCCCGCACCAGCAAGGCTCAAACTGCAACGTGCGTAATCATACTTTTTCACAATACTATCACCTTGTAACAATCTCATCTAAACATACATTAACCTTATAGTATCTCATTTCATATTTCATTGACAACTGCTACCCCATATGCACAGATTACAAAAGTTACAAGAACTCTGAAATCACTGTGACACAGGATAATTTGCACAGATGGTATAAGTGCAACAACATGACATAAATATAAGAGCGTAAAAGCTAACATATGGGCATTACAGCTCATAGTACAGTTTTCAGATTCATATAATCTTACTGTATGTATACTATGTATACATTTATTGTATATTGTTACGTTTTTTTTTTTTTTTTTTTACCGTGCTTTACGTAGAACATACACTATGGCTTGTTTAATTTAGAAACAACAGAACTTTCAAAACCGAGAATCTTCTAAAACTTCACGTATTGTGCAGAGCTTATTAGATGCAACAAGCATAGCAGTACTGATAATGGTGTATCATAAGAAAGGGACTGTGTACAGTAGAGGAAAACATGAAAGAGCTTAGCTGTCCGTAACATGGGAAGTAAGTGACCCTCACTTGTCCTTTAGAGCAGACATACATGCTAATGAGCACTTGTCAAGAGATGAATTGAAGTGTCCTGCTTTCAAAGGCCTGAATGTGATAACTGTGCTACAACATACACACATATAACTATGCAACAAGACTCATAAACATATACATAATGACAATAATTATCATAACATATGTATTTGAAAATTTTACTGTACAGGAGTTTTATAGAGGCAACAGTTTGTGCACCACTTAACTGTAAGTACGTGAATATATCTATATATATATATACATATCTATATATATATATATTTATATACATGTATAGATATATAGAGAGATATATCTATCTCTCGCTCTATATATGTATATATATATATATATATATATATATATATATATATATATATATATATATATAGATATAGATATATATGTATATATACTGTATTTATTGGCGTATAACACTCACTTTTTTACCCTGAAAATAGAGGATAAACTGTGCCTGCGTGTTTTACGCAGGGGGCTGTGGAAAGTTTTTTTCCTGAAACTTACCTCCTAAAGTCAGGTTGCGCGTTATACAACGATAAATACTGTATATCTATATATATATCTATATATCTATATATATATAGATATATATATATCTATATAGATATATATCTATATAGATATATCTATATAGATATATCTATATAGATATATATTTATATCTATATAGATATATATATATATATATATATATATATATATATATATATATATATATATATATATATATATATATATATATATATATATATATATATATTACAGGCAAGGTGTGAATTTGCCATTTCATACATTGCCTAGACATTCTATAGAATGCCTGATTATACACATTGCCTGTATCATATATAGAGAGAAAGAGATCTGTTCATAGATTTTTTTACATCTTTCTATCATTAACCAAATGGGTTCCGTTTTCTACAATAAAAAATACAGTATAATTATAATACTCCGAATCTACATTATTTAATGTAGTGTTATGTATCATTTGTTGCCTTGGTTCCATTGGTAACTGTTATTTTCCAGCTTTAAAATGTGCCCTCTGCGTTCAATGGCTCCAATGTTTATATGCTTTGTGAACAAAAGAGAATGTTTAGTTGGTGGAATTTAAAAAAAATAATGTTTGCTGCGGTTTCACCAAGTTGCTAACAACCAATCAGCTTAAGGGGAGTTAGAATAATTAGAGATCCTCCCTATGTTTGAGGTCAACACAGGTTTACTGGGCCGGCCAATACAAGAATTATAAGTAAATTACCCCTGACTTACCGCTGTCCAACGTATGAAGTCAATGTAGTGAAGGTTATACTGCTTCTAAGTCACGTTCACTTTTCTATATGTTTACCCAAAAACTATATAGCTTTCCACAAATTCAGGTATTCAATTAAGGCTTTTATATGGATGTTTTTACACATTTAAACATGTGTTTCTTAAAAAGAAGTCTCATATTTTCAGATATGACATATTCTGAGGCCTATTGTTTACCTAGTACATAGGAAAAATAGTCTATTTTCAAATCTATCAATCGATTTGTCCTTTTGTTTGTATGAAATTTTTCTGTAACCGGTATAAACCTGTTAATGTGCACATTAATTCTCCAAATCCAGTGCAATGATTTAGCAAAAAAATAATAATGTAAGAGCAGATATAGCATGACATTGTTCTGCTTTTAGGAAGAGTTGTTGATAATCATACATTGACATTTCAGAAAGACACCTTCAGTGGAATTTATGTCTTCTCAATTCTTATTCTGTAGTTTATGTAATGAAATTATGAGCAAATATAACAGAGAGTGTGATAGACCCAATTTTATTGTTTAATTATACCAAAACCCATGAAAACCTGCACAACAACTGCCAATTTTGCTAATAATTGGCCAATTTCATTTTTTTGTTCCTAAAATCATTTGAGACATTTTACCCTTTCACTAATAGACCATCAGTACTTGCAGTTTGTATTGCTTTAGCATTGCACAATGTTTTGCACCAATGCATTTGTATATATTTTTTCTCAACTAGTTTAACTGACAGATTATAATGTTTTAAAATATTGTTTAGACGCAGTTTTACGTAAGGTCAACAGGCCACCTTTCTCTGTACCATTTAACCTAGATTGGCTATAAATTGCCTACACATTATAGCAGGAATACTGTATCCCCACTTCACGTTCTACATCATTTTGATGACTATAGACTTGGCATGTGTGTAATAACTTTAGCTGCAGTGTTTTAGTTGGAATGAATGTATCTCGGCATAAAACCTCACTTTACTATTGGAAACGTGAGTAAATTTTAATCAACCGTCTAACCGGCCCATCTCTTTTTATTAGTGAAATAAAAGCAAACTGTCTTCAAACTGTAGGCAGTGTTCAACAGACTCACAATTATCAGGCTTCTTTCATGCTTCTCTGTTGAGTTATTGGCTCAGTTCTCCTGGGCTGAAAAATTAACAACATCTGACAATAGATAGCTGAAATAAAATCGAGATGGAGAAAAAGTTCGAGTCAGGCCAAATTTCAGGTTTTATTGAAACCCCGAGTTTCATTTCATTAATACGATCAGCAAAACTAAGAGGGGTTTAAATCATTTCAACACATTTTGAATGGCTGTCTACAACATTTTTCAAAACCAATTTAATTAAGGAACAGCTATGATAGCTACTAAAATGTGTAAGTATCTTCCCGCAGAGGTAATAAGTTCATTATTAGGCTTTCTTGGGAATTTAAAATTAATCTATTTAATTATTTTGACATGTACAAGTAATCTGAGGATAATCTATCTATCTATCTATCTATCTATCTATCTATCTATCTATCTATCTATCTATTAGGTAGACAGAGTGATTGATTTAAATAAGGTATTACATGAACACTGTAAATGAATGAGACTTATAAAAACATGTGACAGGAAATCGATTAAATATATCTTCAATATTTAACATTTCTATGCATCTTTGAATATAGCAATGTCTGTAATTTGTTTTTATTAAATTATTTTAATACATACTAGCAGACAGAATTTATCATTATAGCTCCGACAGTAATTGTTTTATTGATGATAATACACAGTTTATGTCTGATTATTATTTTTTTAAACCAGATACATTTTCTTCGTACATTTGCATTTAAAAAGCAATGATTAACAGAGTACTCGCTGGTTTTCAAATTTTAAGTTTTTAATTAACTTAATTGTTGTTGCATATGTGAATACCACTTTCGGGGTAATTTTATATGGAAAGTAATAATAGCTTTTGATTTGTCTTTATAAGTGAAAATTATGTTTTTAATATGACCACAAAGAAGTAACAACATAATTTTAAATGTTAAGTCAATGCAAATGTATAGACTGTAATGACAAATAATACTAGCAATTGCATAATTTTTTACATAATGGCAACCTCAATTGATATATTCCATTTAGCTGAACAGGTGCGCAGAGGTACAGAAACAAACTAGCCAAATTTGCACACCAATTAAAAGTATTTACAATTACCCACTAGCCAAAAGTGGATAAGATAAAGCCATTCACTGTACACGTCACTGCTAGTTTTTCATATTGTAAGGACTGATGCCCTTTTAGTATGCTTAGGACAATATTTCACTTTTAAGAAGTAGGGCACATTAAGAGTAACGAACCAACAAAAAGACAGGTATTTCACAAAAGGCATCTGATGTTTGAAAATGAACCATAGGTACACAGGATCACATTAGACCTTATACAGTGGCGGACTGACAACTCATGGGGCCCCCGGGCAATTGAAGATTATGGGGCCCCCGGGCTTACAGATGGCCACCAAGCCAGGAGGCAGTGCAGAGGTGGGGCAGCTAAAATCTCAGGATTTTCACATCAAAAGCATGTCGATTTTGAACATATCAGGGACAGATGTAAAAAAAACACAGATTTTTACATACTGTCTCTGGTTTTACTGAGCCTGGCAACCCTGATGGGGCCCCCTAGTGGCATGGGGCCCTCGGGCAGTGCCCGAGTGCCTCAATGGTCAGTCCGCCCCTGATCCTATATTATATAAGACATCAACACAGTATTTTCTTCAACATTTTTTTTTCATTTCAAGCTATATTTATGAAGTACTATTTTTATTTTTTTAAAACTAGTCATTCTTACATGATTGGTAACCCAGTGGGCATATGTATATACAAAATGCCTAATAATAAGTCTTATAAGAATGTTTATTCTATAAGAAAAATTTCAAATGTCAAATGTCTAGTTAGTTTTTAATGAACAAAGCTGAGAAAGCCTACTAGCTATGTTTACATGATAAATCGTTTCTAATTTAATTAGCAATTTTGCGTGAGATTGTATACACTGGACTATGACATTTACAATAGTGCTCGGTAATTTTATGGAACCTCTATCTGTATGTTTATTTTCTACTAACTAATTGGATTAGAGGACGCAGAGGTTGATTTACTAAAACTGGAGAGTGCAAAATCTGATGCAGCTCTGCATATAAAATAATCAGCTTCCAGATAAAAAAAATTCTGCCAAAGCTTAAAGGGTCCACTTTTGTGGGGGAAAAAATAGCAAATAAAGAAAAAATATTATAGCACATATAATTGTGACACTAATTATATTGTAATTGAATATTATGAAAAATGACCTTTCCTTTTGAATCTGCAGCCACTGTAATTTTCTGAGAATAAATTGCAATATGGCTACCTGGAGTTATACTGTACACAGAGTGCGTACAGAACTGTACACCAGAAAAATCATTTCCTGCTTGTGTGATTGGCTCATCAATTTTCCCAGAAGTCTGCCTAAGATACAAGTAAGATCTCAAAAAACAGGACCGGTCCCATATTCATTCCCACACTCCGCTGTGGGATAATGGATACCTGCCCGAATTGAGTACAGTGCCAGATCCACGGCTCTGGGCGTCATATGGGGTGCTCTACCTGTCTCAGATACTGACAGAGTCCGGACTTAAGTCCTTCTCAGTACTCTATTACTGTTGACCTAAATGCTCCGCAGGTGCTTAATACTATCTTCGGAACAGAGTCAACCAAGCTCATATACAATATATACTACATTATCCGATAGCATAGGATGAATAGGGTATCACAGGCTAAGGTAAAGTGGGAACAGGACGTGGGACCTATTGAAGACACAATGTGCGCGTTGACTGCAGGCATATTTTACCATCTGATATGGCACTGCCCGGACGTACAGGCTTACTGGCTGCAAGTGACACAATTTCTTCATGATAATATGGGGTCTCCGGTAGGCATGAACCCGAAGCTATGTCTTCTGGGTCTATTGCCAGACATCGAGGTAGATAAATACCAGGCTATCTTCATATATGAGGCTTTATTCCTGGCTAGGAAAGTAGTGGCCAAGGCGATGCGATGCAGGCGATGGCCCCATCATTGAGGGACTGGAAGAGAAAGTAAATTTTACCCTTCCGTTTAGGAAAATGATTTACATCCATAGGGGGTGACCCCAGAAGTTTTCCAGTGTATGGGATAGGTGGCTGGAGGACAGTGAAACCTGCACTGTATGATTCAAAAAGTTTAATTTTGTTTTGAGGGGTGGATGTAGAGAGAGGATGTCCCATTCAGGAAAACATGACCGAACTGTTTATTTTTGATCCATATTTGGCTGTGTTTTTTTTTTCCCCCTTTTTTATTTTCATCACCAAAGTTTCTGATATGCCCACTCATATATGGACTTGTACGTGATATACTATCGGAATAACTTAAGACGTAAAGCTGTACCCTTCTTTTAAATACTTGGACAATGTTGGTCCACTGAACTGTATGTACATATACCTTGTTTGCATCTCAATAAACTTGGATTTTTCTAGTTAAAAAAAAAGATACAAGTAAGATTTCAGGCATCCCCTGCAACAAAAAATTCATGTTTGAAGAAATACTTTCAATAGGAGCACATCTAAAGGGATGCAGACCCAGCAGATTTCCTCATTAGTGCCCTGCAGCTGCACACCTGACTGATAATTATGAAACCACTCCCATTAGACCCACTCACTACAGAGGCACAGACAAACACACAGGGATTTCTTCAGAATAACAAAGGGTAGGAATCTGCAACAAATGTTGTTATAATCCTTGCAATGTACATTGATCACCCAGAGGGGAATGTTTTTTTTCTCAACAAAAGTGGAGTTACACTTTAATTGAACAAGCTGAAGTTAGAAGCTGATTGACTACCATTCAGAGCTGCACCAGATTTTGCACTCTCCAGTTTTAGTAAATCAACCCCACAGTGACAATGTTTTGCTCAAAGAAAACGAACCCATAGCAACCAGTAATATTCTTTAGCTGTTCTAATTGCAGTAAAACAGAATATGATTGGTTATTGTGTGTTACTATACCTTGCGCATATTTATTGCAGACTGAAGAAGTATATTTGGTAGGCCAAAAGGTCTTTTAAATGCTTGTGTTCTTTAATATTTTAACATTGTAAAGTAACCAACAATATTAGTTGTAGTTGCTCACAGTTTTTTTTCTCATATTTACACTAATTATGCATATTTTTGAAAAAAGTAAGAGATCTATAAGTCTTTTTACTCATAGGCCTGGCCATCACTGCATTCAATGTGCCATCAATGCAGAATTTGACAGCAGCATCACACCCTCATTTCCATTGTAAAGTTAGGATGGAATGTGTCTGTGCAGAGTTTTTTTAACTGCTTCTCTTGGCATAAGCATGGTACACAATACAGCTGGGTGCTAACTGATAACATTATCTCATTGCCCCATATTATTATGGTAGAGAGTACTAGAAAAATGTCCCAGCATTTTGAGTATACACTGATGGTGTTAGATAATTTTAACGTTGATAATGTTCACACAAAAAGAGAGAAGATTCCCTTCAATTATCCATGTGAAAAACAAATTATCTGGAAAACTACAGTGAACCTTCACTCCTTTTTATGTAAACATTCTCAGCTCTTTTAATCAATATCAATATCATTGGATCTAACACCCTCAGCGTTTACTCCTCGTACACACGACCGAGATATTTTTTTGACGAGAAAACCGGTCGTGTGTACATTTTCGTCGAGGAAACTGTCGAGAAACTCGACGAGCCAAAAAGAAAGCATGTTCTCTATTTCCTTGACGGGAATGGAGAAAGTTGGCTTGTCGAGTTTCTCGACGGCTTCACAAGGAACTCGACGATGTGTTTTGCCCGTCGAGGTTCTCGGTCGTGTGTACGAGGCCTCAGACTAGCCTCAGTCTATCCTCAGTCTATCACTGCTTGGGTCTGGTCTTTACCACCTAATATTATAGAAAGGTGGAAAGCAAAGAACAGCAATCTCCCCTACTGCCCCTTACACAAGGCACTGGGGGAGATTTACTAAAACTAGTGTACACAGAATGTGGTGCAGCCCTGCATAGTAACCAATCAGCTTCTAGTTTTTATTGTCAAAGCTTAATGGAACAAGCTGAAGTTAGAAGCTCATTGGTTACTATGCACCAGATTCTGTGTGGACTTGTTTTAGTAAATCTCCCCCACAGTGCCCCTTATACAGTGCCAACCCATTGACTTTGGTAAAGTACCATATTTCCATAGCTTTTTATTAGCTTCATGTATAGAAAGATTATATTATAATGTGGCTGACCAAACTATCGATACACAGGATGGTGTCTCAATAAAGATAAAAAATGTATTCTTCTATACAGACATTAACTTTGTGTTTCCAAACAAAAAAAGCCCTATGTTTTTCTTTTTAGAGAAAGTTATTTTCTGCTGCTTTTATTATTATTATTATATGCCAAAAATCACATGGTATACTTGTTAACACATTAAAATGCTTTCAGTTAAATCTTTTGTGTAGTAAATTATTCATACATTTCAATGCAATAATATTATGATAATAGGTATGTGTACTAAACTCCAAGCAAACAGCTAAATACACAGTTGAAACACATATATGAAAGTTATTTTACCTTCCAAAGGATGTGTTTTTTTGTCCATCCTCTTTATGATTTTAGTTTTTGATGACGCATACCTGAAATAATTTCTGTTTATTACACCTCCTTTATCATTGGCAATAAAAGATAACTGCAAAATGGTAGCACTAATATAAACTATAAAGGTAATTTGTTTAAATAGATAAACATAGATACACAATTGTAATGCACTAGATGTAGATAGAGAATCCACTCCACTGTTATATAAAATATATGAAGCACAGAAGATCGAATCGTGAATCATTTAACAATCTGCATAATTCAAATGTATACTGGTTTTAGTAAATCTCGCCAGTCTCGTGAAATGAAATGCACTGAGAAATGTAATTCCCACTTCCAAATGATAGTTGTGTATCATCATACGTCATATCTTTTTTTTTTTTTGCACCTTTTAATAACATATTGTACAATGTGATTGGTTTTACACAAATAAAAAAGTGAAACCTTCAGCAAAGAAAGCTTTTTTTTTTAAATGAATCTTAAAGTAATCTTAAAATAAAATCAAGGTCAAACTTTCCTTTTGTTTTGCTTTGTGTCTCTTTTACACAATCAAAATTATGTTTATCATATTTTAAATGTAGTTATTGTTATTTATTGTTGTTTTGTTTGTGGTCCCTATAGCAATAATTAACATTTCTGAATTGAAATATGTTCACAGACTGCTTTTTTTTTTAGGACTCTCTTATAGATTGTACATTCTATAGTCTGTATTAACAGACAGACAGCCATAAATAGCAATCTATTGCAGCATGCTTTACCAGGTTTTCCATTGATTTTGCTATCTTAAAGCTAAAACTACATACCAGAGTACTAATATTTCCTTTTATTTGCTGATAGAAAAATTAGGTTCTGTGGCCCATTGAAAGCAGGTAAGTCATTGACTGAATCCAACCATGGATCCTATGTACGCCATATAATAACATTTGTCAAACGACCTAGACCTAAAATGGGCCACAAAAGACCTAGGGTGCTGCCAATTGGTGATATTTGGCTCAGTGGTATTCTATGTCTAGTTTTGGGCATCTTGGGCATCTTATTCAGAAACAGTCGCTAAGGTTAAATAAAAAAGGATACATTTTTAAAATGTGAATTAAAAATGAACCCTTTTCATTTGTGATTAAGAAAAATTTGAAAATGCTTACCTGAAATTTTATTTTTGTTTCCAGAATGCCAAAAAATAATATATAGAGACCAAATGACCATTATATTAAAATGCAATGAGATTTTAAACACTACAATGAGCTGTATATTTTAAAGGCACTATAAAGTTGTACAACTCTTACTAATCTAGCTGAATTGCTTCCGGATAGGTAAAGGTTCCATTGCAGGACTTAGTTGATAGCATTATAATAAGACAACATATGCTACCAAGTGTTAATTTACGTGTATAATCTGCTGCCATTGCCAAATAGATTTACAAATGTATGTGCAGTGACTTAAATGGTAAGTTGACATCAAGGATTTGGTGTTATCAGCATAAAACACAACTGAGACTGCATCAGATCCTAATTTGGCAGCAGCAGACACAGAAAGGGCTCGGTTCACATGGGCAACAACTAACAATATGCCAAAATTAGAAATCTGGTCACATCACTCCCTAGTGAATGCCAGTGTGGTCTACTACGTCTTCACATTTAGATGGTCACTATGTGCAAGTAATTCTTGCTAGTGCAGTGCTATTTGCATCCTCAAATGGTTGTGCAGGGTAAGAATCGTCACTAATCAACAGCAGTGGCTTAAATGCCTTCTTCCGTCACAAAAGGCAATAAATTCTTTACAGCATAAATCGGCAAGCAACTACATTTTAGGACCTTAGCAAGCAACCCATGGGCATTCATTTTTTAAGCTTGCTTAAGAATATTGGAGGGAATAAAAGGAAATAGTATACACTGTGATGTCCGCTGATATGTACAATGTACAGTATGTAGCAATAATCTTTAATATGCTATAAGTAGCATTAATTTTCTATAATAAGCTTACAATTCCCAATGCTATGTGATTCCTATTGGTAATAACAATTTTAAGTAGAGTTGGTGTCTGTAACTATATTTTGCTTGAACCCTCTCTTTCTTCATACAGAACCTAATGAGGAGAGAGACACACTATTATAATAGTTAATGTATTAGCTGATATTAATTATCATTGTGTTTTTAAGCCAGAACATCAATGTAATATACATGGATATTTAGTTATACAACACATACAAGCATATTACATAATTTCAAAGGAATTAGAAAAGAGGGATAAAGGGCCCTGTCATCCAACGTTAACATGATTACCTGTATGGTGTTATCTGAAACATCCTTTATACCTAACAGATCAGTGTAGCCTGGCCAAATAAAGCTACATGTATCTGTTGGTAAGATGCCCATAGACATCAAATCATTTCCACTCATCCTGGACGACTGTTGTCAGACTAGGAGATGATCATTTAGCGTAGACACCCTCAGATCAAAGGAGACACAACTGGCTGAACATTTTCTGGGGAAAGGGATGAATCGGCTGGGTAAGATTCTCCAAGTAGGTTACATTGGTTGTATTGAGATAAGGATACGTGCACATTTCAGTCTCATGAGCGTACAAGGTTTTGCCCATATATGTTAAAAGAAAATCCTTGTACAATCAATGTGTGCTCAGTCTGATCTGACCGTGTCAGTGGCCAGCTTAATTTATAATTTTATCTGTCTCTACCATTTCCGGTTTTGGCTATGTCTTCTTTGACTTGAGCCCATGCCATGATAGATTGTGGCAGATAGGTTCCAAACATTTATTTTCACATCACTGCAACCTAGATAAATCACTATATGAAGTTATTGAAGAAACATGGTTTTATGTGCAGACTAGCAGTCGTTCTCAAAAGATTCATCTTGGGCTTACAAAGACCATATTCATATATTTAGTGTTAACTATGGCATTATTCTGATGGAAAAGTCGTCATTTGATATACATTTCTATTATGCATTTATTTTTCTTCTCCAATGAATAATCAATTTGATTATTTTACACAAGGTCCATGCTTTTTTCACAAATATGTGAGGCTGTAGTACGCCTGATAAGATATGGTTGATGTACGTGAGCGTACAACCGAGAATAGTACACATTAATACTAGTTAATCCACGGGGCCACCTCAAATGCTGTTTTTGAATTGAGCAAACAACATTTGATGAGCATTCTGCTTTCTTTTTCATACAGAAGGCCAGTTTAGGAGCTGTCATAGCCCAGAGCTGCTAGATAAAACAGAAATGAAATAGTAGGGAAGGGATATTTCAGCAGAGGTGTAGCTATTGTCCAAGAATTAGTTTTGCATCATTTGCTAGAATAGTCACAATTGTTTCTAGACCACTGGAAAAAATACAATTTTAATGAACATTTGGGAAATCAAAGGCACTCTGCCATATTATTATTTATGCAGTATTTGGTGCATATTGATGTGGGCATTAGAGTGTGAGCTGGCGGCTCACTACCCTTCACATACTGGTATGCATTGCCTCTGCATTTTATTGACACCACTATATGCTTGCTGTTTCCTAGCATGGATAAATACTTTCAACAAAAAATGATATAATATCCTTATATTTAATGTTTTATATTTAACAGACAATATTATTTTGCTTTAACCTCCCTGGCGGTCTTCCCGAGACTGACACGGGGTTAGATTTTCTTGCTACTATCGGTAACCCCGTGTCAGTCACGGGCTTGCCTCGCTAGATCCACAGGCACTTTTTACTTACCTTGTCCCTGGATCCAGCGATGCCACCGCGCTGTGTGAGCGAGCAGGACCTCGCTCGATTCACATAGTGCCTCCGTGTGACGCCGATCTCCGTTCCCTGCGACGTTACGACGCACGGGGACGGAGAACGGCGCCAAATTCAAAAAGGTAAACAAACACTATACACACAGTATACTGTAATCTTATAGATTACAGTACTGTATGTAAAAAAAACACACCCCCCCCTGTCCCTAGTGGTCTGCCCAGTGTCCTGCATGTCATTTTATATAATAAAAACCTTTTTTTCTCCCTGCAAACTGTAGATTGTCCATAGCAACCAAAAGTGTCCCTTTATGTCAAAAATAGTTTTAGATCAGCTAAAAAACAGCGATAATAAATTATAATCACTTGCAGAATTGTGCGATAGCGATTTGTGGGGAAATTCGTCATAAAAAAATAAAAGTAATGACAGCGACAATTCTGCAACTGAGCAAATTTCAGTGATTTTGATTTGATTACATTATTGAATAATTTTTATTATAATTATATTATTATTTGTTATAATTATTTATAATTATTTATTATATTATAATTTATAATTTTGTTTTTAAAAAAATGTAATACACGGGATGCCTATTAGAATCTTGTTTGGTCAGATTTAAGTGAGTTATTTCTAAAAATTACAGACCTACAATATAAAACGCCAAATTTCCTTGCAAATAATGGTACCGCTTTTAGCATGTTTTTTCTGAAAGAATCATACCGCCAGGGAGGTTAATAGAGTGGGAGATATTTTTTTTAAACTTAAGAATCAATAAAGAAAAGAAAATAGTCACACGTGAATGTGATCAATTTAAATTTAAAGTGCTTTGTCGTTGTGAAGTCATGTAATTGCATTGGTATACTTTCCTTTAAATCAAAAGATCATGTATTTTCAACATGAAAGAAATGCTAAACTTTTGAAGATGGCTGTCCGAATCCAACCCCTGGAAACAGTGCTAGCATAGGGCGGGCATGACACACAGGTTGTATCTGCGCTGGAATTAGTACTGGTGCTAAAAGTCAGGCAATAGCAGCCTTCATGGGATGGGATGAGAAAGAACCTTCATGAAAGACTCCCCTTTAACACAAATGAAAAAGACAAGTTTGCAAAACATTTAACGTCAATGACTGATCAATTCAAATAAATCAAATACACATTAAAGAAATAAAAGTGCATAGCTTGTAATTCAATTGTTTTATGAAGCAACAGAACATTGGGGGTTATTTACTAAAACTGGAGTGTGCAAAATCTGGTGCAGATTTGCATGGAAATCAATCTGCTTCCAGGTTTTTTGTCAAAGCTTATCAATAAAACCTGGAAGCTGATTGATTTCTATGCAAAGCTGCACCAGATTTTAAAGCAAATAAATATTGAGTTTTTTTTGTGGATTTACAACCACCAAACAAAACAAACAAAAAAAAGGCCTGCATGACAAAGGTATAATGAGCTAGTATGCATAACATACTAGCTCATTATGAAATACTTACCCCACAGCGGTCCCAGTACACAACTCCGGCCAGCGACATCACTCCCGGAGTTACTTCCGGGTATTGCCGACTTCGATGATGTGATTGGCCAGAGCCGTGATGACGTCACTTCTGCACATGCGCGGCGGAGCCGCCAGTAACAGCACACTAGCTGAAGCAACAGCACGCACAAGCCATTGCTTCAGTGCGCATGTGCTGATGACATCGGCACATGCTGATACAGGTGATAAGGTTTAGTTATAGGTAAGCCTCATTATAGGCTTGCCTGTAGTAAACAGTGGATTGTAAGGGTTTACAACCACTTTAATTGAACAAGCTGAAGTTAGAAGCTGATTATCTACTATGCACAGGTGCACCAGGTTGAGTAAATCTCCCCCATTGTCTCTTTCCAGTTGTAGATAACATCCTATATTTTTTTACATACACAGCAGAATTGGTACACATAAGCCAACAAGGAACAAGGGTGGACGGCTCGTTATTTTGATTAAAAGTCCAGGTAGTTATTGTGGGCCCACTCACATCAGTTCCATGATGTGGAGGACCCTAAATGAAGGGTTAACAGTGCCTTTCCAAGAAGCAAACATAAAAGCCCTTAAAACCTAGGGCATCATAAACACTGAACATCAATAAAAACTCAATACAGTATAACAACAATACTTCCATCTTATTTTACCTGGAATTTCAATCATAATATCCACCTGTCTACCTGTGAACTTGTCTTGGCAGAAATATGCCACTGCTGACCTCCTGAAGATGCTATTATGCTGGTCCTGTGGCTTCAATAGTTGTTCAGCCACTAACCTAGAACCAATTTGTTTATAAGGATAGTTATAAAAAAGTAATTACCCCTTATCTACAACATGTTTCCAAGTCAGCGACTGAACGTATTGAAACCAGAGGTTCAACATATCAGTCAGACATCTAGCATTTTTAGACATCAACAATGGCAGCTTCCACTCTTATCTCATGACACAAAAAAAAAACACAAAATATAAATTGGTAAAATTATTGTACATTTAAAGGTATTTTATCTTTACGTTTTCTCATTAGCATCTTTAAAAGGAACATGTCAGGATAGCCATATAGGAGCTGCCATTGCTGATTTGTTTTTAAAACTAGGCAGCCATAGCAGCTACCATATGTCCTAGACAGACATAGAAGATACAAATTGCTTGCATAATTAGCACTGGGGAGGTGCGCTTGCGGGACGTTACAAAAAGTCCAAGCAGCATCTTTGGGGCAGGTTGGGAGCACTGTATTTAGCGCTCCCAAAACACCCTGCCCATTGCAATGAACGGGCAGTGCTTCCAAAGCACCTGCAAAGCGATTTGAAAGTACAGCAAATCTGGAG
Organism: Rana temporaria; assembly: GCF_905171775.1. NCBI lineage: Eukaryota > Metazoa > Chordata > Amphibia > Anura > Ranidae > Rana > Rana temporaria. The sequence continues at coordinate 303,195,221 of NC_053489.1, read as the reverse complement.
TTTTTATCCTTTTTTGGGGTAAAAGCCACCCTACTAGCGGCCGAAAGGCGACACAAAAGCGGCGCTAAAACAACGCAAAAGCGCTGCAAAAACAAGCGGCGCTTTAGTGATAACAGCCGAGCAGGTCACTGTGAAAGTAGCCTTATAGAGCATAATGACAACTAGATCAATGTGATGAGGGACCTTCTCTATCAAGCTACATTTCTTATCTGCAGAAGCAAAATTTGTTTTTTTCTAATATTATTTATGTCTCTATTGATAAAATGACATGTGTGCATGTGTTATAAACTTTATTTGGCTGCGAAGACTTACAAAAAAATCAAAAATTTTCTGTACACTGCTTAATAAAAATTCTTGCATTATGCAGAGGGATTTTTTTCAGGGGGAACTTGGGGGAACTCAGTTCCACCACCTCTGGCTCAGACCCTTCGGTGCCTGCTCACCACAATCACTTGTAAACACAGAAGTCTGGTTTCTGTGTTTACAAGTGACAGCTCTGCACTCTGTGTGTAACCCCCTGAACTCTGCACTCTGTATGTAATGCAATCCTGGTATTTAATGCCCCTTTAAGACCCTCCTACTGTTTGTGAAATTTGAATGGGGTCGTAGTTGAGTTCCTGCACCTATTTTTTGAGAAAAAAAGCTCTGTGCAAACATATGAACAAAAATGTATGAAAACTCCTGTGACCTCTTTCACCAAAGTGTTTTAGACATGAAGTAGGAACTGTGTTGCCTATAACAGCCACGTAGGCAGGTGCAGTTAGATAGTCTAACACTAGGTGACTATGTGCTAACAGAGTGTATGCTTAAAACAGACAGTGCCATCAGGTACTAAATTCCATTTTAAGTAGAGCCCTCCTTCAGTGATGCCATGAGTGAGTTAGTGCCCAGTTATAAGCCAGGCTGGGAGGAGCCCTAGTGCACTTAGGGCATGTGAGCCAAATACCCCACACCAGCACAAATGTACACACCCCGCAGGAGCCAGGGCAGGAGACCAGCAAAGAGTAGACCTGCACCCAGGAAGAGCCAGCTGTAGTCTTCCTGTTCCTTATAGAGGTGGTGGCTAGGGTGGATTGCAAAGGGCCTCTGAGGCCAAGCCAAGTTCCCTCAGTAAGGCCGTTTCCCTGGAGGGTCCATGAAGAGGTATACCTAAGGAGGAGGTGACTAAAGAGAGTCCAGTCCTGGGAGTACTAATGATTCCAGGTAAAAAGAGAGTTAGAGGGGGATAGCTTCTTAAAGAGCTGCATATTCTTTCACATGTGACTAATGCGGACCGTCCACTACGTGACTGATTGTCAAGTCACTCCAGAATGTATGTTGATGTGATGTGACTGTTATGCCATTTCCTGAATTCCATCAGAAAAATTCAGCAAACTATTTTTATGTGTGGATATTCCTTCCTTGGGATATGAAGGTCAACAGCCGGGAATGTCGTGTGGGGACCTTTGGCATGGAATGGGGAACAATATGGTGGAGGGTTCAGCCTCAGGATAGTGTTCTAGAAAAAGGACAGGAGTGGGGCAGGGACTTGTGCTCTTGGTGCCAATTCTAGCTAATTGCAGAGCCCATCTTATAGCCAATCAAATTTCAAATTACACTACAAAATCTAGGCAGCAGAAAGAATGATTGCATTTAAAGCTGTGCTCCAAAAAAAGACAATTTAATACTGCTATGTAATCATTAATACATCATTAACGTGATAATAAACCCACTGAAGGGAGAAGCCTCAGGTGATACACAGAGATTAATTAAATCCGCCTACATTAGTTGTGCCTGTTTATCTGCAAATCTGTCTCCTCTACAGCTGTTCAAAGCAAATCATTTTGATAGCATTTCTTAGCTCCAGGAGATAAGGGACATGGATGGGATTTCACACACTGCACAGCACAGAGCACAGAGATGAGTGTAATCTGACACCTGAGTGGAGGGAATGGACACCCTCTCCACACAGTCTTATAGGGAAACAACTGAGATTGTCAATCACCCACTGTGTGTTTGAGAGGGATTTCCTGTTGTTGGAAAAAACTGTCACAAGTGACTTATGCAGAAAGTAGAGGAAGAAGAGAGAGGACAGGAAATACATACAGGTGGTTTAAGTTTTTGAATTTGACTTGGTATCAACCTCTTGTAATCCCTGTACAGCAGAGTTTAGACTATGAAAGGAAGAGGCAGCTAAAGGAACCAGCTGGTTATATTATAGTGTTAATGTGTTAATGCTGATAGAAAGAGAGAACAGAGTGACAAGGAGATCATCTCATCGGTCTTCTGTTTCCCTTTTCACTGTTCATTCACAGGCTGCGGGAGGGAAAAGACCTATTTAACTGCAGCAGAAATAAAAAAAGGTCTTCCACACCAGCAGATAGGATTTTTGTGAAACCCAATGATTCACTGTGAACCTTTGGAAGAGGTAAACACAAACCTCATCTTTTGTGTCAATAGCATCAGAATGACATCAGCTTGAGATGCTTGTGAGATCATTCAGAATTCATGGACAGGTGCATTTTACTTGTAGTTACCCTCCTTGTAACCTGCATTTGACTTGTTTCAAGAGAATTTTGTATTCCTGTAGACTTGTATGAAGCAAACAAAATCCAATCGATACAAGCCCTTAAAGTGGTTGTAAACCCTATTTTTAAACTTTATGCTACAGGTAAGCCTATATTAAGGCTTACCTGTAGCTAACCAGGATATCTCCAAAATCTGCACGGTTTAGGAGATATCCCCTGTCCACTGCATGTGTCGATGACATTGGCACATGCGCACTAGAGCAAACTGACGCAATGGCACCTATGTGCCGCTGCATCAGTCTACGTGCCGTTACCGGTATCTCCCGCGCGCATGCGCAGGAGTGACATCATCGTGGCTCTGGTCAATCATAGCGTCGGAGCCGCAAAACATGGAAGTAACCCTGGGAGAGATGTCTGCGGACAGAGGGGGAGACGAGGACAGCTTCGGGGCTTTGATCTAAGGTAAGTAATTCATAATGAGCTAGTATGCTATGCATACTAGCTCATTATGCCTTTGTCTTGCAGGGTGTTTTTTTTTTTTTGTTTTTACAAGAGTTTACTTCCTCTTTAAGGTTATATAGCTCATGCAATACACAAAACTCTTAAATATACCTTTATCCTGGTCCTGGCCTGGACCAGAAAGAGGTAGGTTTATTTCAAAGTGGCCATGTTTTTAAACTCATATGTTTTCAGGGTTTACTGTGGGCTTAAAGTGGAACTAAACTTACAATTAAAAAATAAATAAAAAAAAGTTACCTGTCTGTTTGCAATCTTCTATTGGATATTCAATGACCAAAAGCAATAGAAGAAGGAGAATCACCGCTCAAGGTGGGTCTGCTATAGGGTCATACACAGGTGTAGGATTCCAAGGGTGCTGGCAGTGCACTAGGCAAGCATGGGCGTAAAATGAAGGATGGATGGCCGCACTCCAAACCAAACAGGTTGTCTTTATTTAAACGAACAGCAAAAACATACCGGATCACAGCAACAGAAACAGGAGGATAACCGACGTTTCGCACTGACTTAGTGCTTATTCATGGCTTAAGCACTAAGTCAGTGCGAAACGTCCCTTATCCTCCTGTTTCTGTTGCTGTGATCCGGTATGTTTTTGCTGTTCGTTTTAATAAAGACAACCTGTTTGGTTTGGAGTGCGGCCATCCATCCTTCATTTTACGCCAATGGATATTCAATGAGTTGTGCAGCTCAGAGGACATCCAATAGAAGATTGCAAACAGATATGTGCATGTGCACAGGAGTTTTGTCACCCTTCACTGGCCAATCAGGAGGTTGAAGACGCGGCACCCAGCCAACAAGGGTCTAAATCAAGGGGTCTCCAAACTTTTGAAACAAAGGGCCAATTTATTGCCCTTCAGACTTTAGGGGGTGCCGAACTGTGGCCATTGGGGGTGGAAATTTTCCTGGCATCAGTGGGAGTAAACATTGCCCCATCGTTTGTTTCATTGGGAAGAATAGTACCTTATTGTTGGTGTCAGTAGGAGAAATGGTACACCATAGTCAGTTGGCAGAATTGTGTTTCATATCAGTGGGAAGACATAGTGCTCCAAGGGGTGGATAAAGGCAAGCAAAGGGCCACATCCGGCCCCCGAGACGTAGTTTGGAGACCACTGATCTAAATGATTGCATTACTGGGAGGTGGAGGTGAGTATCTGCGGACTAGAGTTTCACTGTAATGCCCCGCTTCAAACCGGTCTAAAGAACAGGCATTTGCTTCACATCATTGAAGCCTTACAAATGCTTCGCAAAGAAAACACCAGCAAACTCTCTACTAAACAAAAGCAACCGTATTTATCAGCGTATAATATGCACAGGCGTATAACATGCACCCTAACTTTAAGAGGGAAGTTTCAGGAAAAACACTTTCCACAGCCCCCTGCGCATAACACGCAGGCACAGTTTACCCTCTATTTCCAGGGTAAAAAAGTGAGTGTTATACGCCAATAAATACAGTAATTTGCATTGCTTTGCTTCATGATTTTCTTTTTTTTTACCTTGCTAGCTATAATTATTGGCAATTTACAAAATTTGCCAAACACCTCAAATCAAGTCCATGGCAGCACACCAAAGTCGCTAATAGGGTACTATTTTTTTTTTAGGTGTTACAAAAGAGGGACTTGGTTTGTTATGTGGTCCAAAATATATATTAATATATTGACATTTGCATAGTTAACCTCCCCCAAACCAAGGTCTGTGGTCATATATACAGTTCTGTAAAACGTATTGAAGCAAAAAAGGTTGAAATGTTCATGTGGTGGGGAACAGAAGTCGACCTGTAGGGTTACTAACATTTCATGCATGTTCTTCTATCATATATTAGAGTAATGGTCTTTTAAACAGTACTTAACATATGTAAGCATTTACTATAGGCTCTTTTCAGAAATATGCATTTTTTTTAAATTGTATAGAAAAGTAAAAAAAAAAAAAAATGTACAACGCTGGATCGGTCAGGATTTCTTTTTCCACTTGAATGAATCTGGTATTCATTATACAGTACTTGTTTTATAGGAGCAAAGCCTTGGTAAATGAATGTTTTTATATAAAGAAACAAACCCCCGCATTTACCATAAAGAAACATCCTATGTTTTGTCAGGACCAATGGAAACGTCATTACTTCTTGCTAAGTGGCCAAAAAAGCCTCTGAAATAATTATTACTGCCTGCTCAATAACAGTGTGGTAGAACGAGACCAGATCACAACAGAGTTTTGATTTTGGAAGGCAGCAGCAGCAAAAGTCAGTTGATGAGAAAGTCAATTGCTCCCAGATTTCTTAGCCGCCTGAATTCCACTTCAACCCCTCTGCATTCATAGAAGTATAGAAGAGTATAGAAGCTATGCAGTCACGGCACCATCTGTGAAACTAGTCTGAGGTGTAGGCCATGCAAGTTGCTTCTGTACATAATTATAGTGAAATTCAACTGCATTTTATAGGCTGGAGTGCCGTCATGGGAATGTCATCTTTTCAAGGCATTAATCAAAAGCAGTAAATGCTGCTCACATATTTTATGAGACCCTTCTACTTTTTTTAGCTCTATATATTCACTATTTATGACTAAAGCCAGAGATACAAGAGCAGAGCATGCTGTTAATTGTGCCCAGTACTAAAGGGACACTAAACCCAAGTTTAGTGAATTCAAAACATAGAGGTTTTAAAGAGCTTGAAGTGTACATACAACTAAAAAACTTTTGTTTTTTGCTTTGGATAGAATGGGCTAAGATCCAAGCCCCTTGAGGTTTTTTTCACTGTCTATCTCCCCAATGAGGAAATTCATCTCTCTTTTTGTCCTGTGACTATTGTTTCCAGTACACTATGGGGGTTATTTATGAAAGGCAGATCCACTTTACACTACAAGTGCAAAGTGCACTTGAAATTGCACTAAAAGTGCACTTGGAAGTGCAGTCGCTGTAGATCCGAGGGGGGACATGCAAGGAACATAAAAACAGCATTTTAGCTTGCACATGATTGGATGATAAAATCAGCAGAGCTTCCCCTCAATTCAGATCTTCCCCTTAGATTTAGAGCGACTGCACTTCCAAGTGCATTTTCAAGTGCACTTTGCACATTTAGTTTGCACTTGTAGTGCAAAGAGGATTTGCCTTTCATAAATAACCCCTATACAGTAGTCTGCATTTCTGAATTTCAGATTTGTTGGAGGCGAGTTGTCCTGTGACAACTTTATATGGGTGGGCTACCCGTCACTTTTGAGGTTTCTTGCTTTTTGGGAAAGAAAGTGAAGGGAAATCTCATTGCTAGGACAGACAGTAAAAGGAAAACCCAACACGGGTTTCAAATCGGTTCTCCACTTTGTAACACCAAATTAAAAGTCATCAGATATCCTGTACCTGCCGACTTTTAATAATAGGAAAGTTACCTGTCAATCCAGCACTATCCTCACCCAGGCTAGTTCTTCACTAGCCTTTGGGTTCTCAGCACCGCCATCTTAACTGTGGGCAGCCGGCTGCCCACTGCGCATGTGAAAGCTGAGCTGCACTTTGTGAATGGTCCTGCCATCTGTGACATGACCTGTGACATGACCTATTTCACTGAACAATAAAAGAGGATTGCTCAGAGCTGGATTAACTCTGTGTGGCAAGACTGGGCACAGATGATAGGAAATGTTATACTGTACATTGTGACAGCAAATAAAAAAAAATCGGGTTTACATCCATTTTAATATACACCTTAATGGAAGTGGACATCATTAAGATAAAAATCTAGTCTTGGAAGGGCAAGACGTTTTTCTATGCACAACTGTTTTTTCTAGCACACCATGCTAGATAACTGGCAACCTCCACCACTTAACTGTCTCAGTACAGGATTCTTTTGGTGACATATATTATGCGCAGTGAAGTCAAGATGAATATCAAGGTAATTGGAGGGAGTGTTCAAGGAGACTGCCAACCTTAAAAACTGTGAAAAATAAGTACACTTATCATTAATGATAAAACAGGCATGGTTTTAATTTGGAAGCTGTCTTGCTAATCTTCCTCAAACCCCATCTTGCAAACTCAAACTTTGCAGCAGGCATGGAAAGCTGGGCATTGCCATGGTGGACATGTACCAATGTTTTTTTTTTTAATACTACATATACTACGTATACAACAGGGAGAGGTCCTTTTCAGGAGGCTTTAAGGGTAATATTGAAAATATACAAATCTTTTAACTTACAGGCCTGGGGCACGCTTGAATTTGAACATGGCATTGAGAAACAGGTTACCAAGGAATATGTAACCCACTACTACAATACATAGGAAAGCACAGTATAGCACAGTATCTCTCTCTACACTGAATTGTCAGCTCTTACTAACAGTGCCAAAACACACTGACAATATGGCTGTTGTAAGCTCACCTTTTTTAAAGTCGGGAGTCTGAGTTACCCATTTTCTTTAGATTATTGTTTTTTGTGGCTCAGCAAATGCTAAGCAGTGCATTAAATATTGTTTACATTTTCTGGCACATACTCATAAACTTCTAAGTCAATAATTCAGGATCTGTTTCAAACACAAATCCCGGGGATCTGCCTCATACCTGCCTCACACCTCACTCCCTATCTATTATACTACATGCAAATTTGAATCACAATATTCTTGCAAGAGAGCAAAGCAACAGGCTTTTGTGACCAATCATGAAAGCAAATACGGTAATAACATCCCACAATACTGTACATAATTACAAAGAATATTTACAAAAATGCAAAATCAGCATTTAAAAAAGTCTGAGTTTCAGAGTCTGTAATGTAAAAAAAATCGCTTGAGTGAAAGGTATAAAGAACTTGGGTGAAATAAAAGTTGTCAATGCTGGACAAGTTCAACCCCCTTGCGCCCTTCCCCTGTCTCATACGGATGAACTTTTGGAGCTAAACCCTGAATCAAATCTGTTTTAAGCTCGCTAATAGGGAGACTAAACAGGCAGATTTGCCCAGTGTGCTGGGCTACCCAAACCCCCGGCAGCTGCAACTAGAAATCATTCAATGACAGCTTCTAGCTGCCAGACAGCCAGCTTGTTCCAAATGGTAAACAAGGCAGTGACATCATTGAACGAATTTAACCATATTTACTGTAGTCAATGATGCCAGCCAGCATCTCTGGCTAATTTGTCCACATTCAGCTGCCCACAAGACTTTGGTTGGAGAATGTCGGGGCATCATTCATAAGGATGGATGATGGTTCTTTTTGGTTTTTTTTCCCCTCAATACTTTTTCAATGGTATGTGTGTTTTATTTGCTATTTAAGTTTTCTTCTTAGTCATTGAGTAACAATGGGTACTCATTCACGTGTGGGGGTCTTCCTTACAAATACTTACCAAACCTCAGAGGTGTAACTAGAACCGTCAGGACGCCAGTGCAACCCCAGTGCAAAAAAAACATGTAGGGCCCCCTTCCCACTGACCCCAGAGCCTTTTACAGAGTTCTCCCTTACACCAGAGTCCACAGAATTCCCCCTTAGAGTGCTAGGAGGAACTCTGCAGACCCTGATGCAAAGGGGAAGTCTGGGGACCCTAAAGAAAATGGGAACTCTGCAAACCCTGATGTAAAGGGTGAACTTTGTGGACCCCGGTGTAAAGGGGAATGCTGCTGAACTATGATGTAAGAGGTTCTCTGGTCTCTGAAGACCCCCCAGCCCCCTTACATCAGAGTTCGCAGAGTTCTTCTTTACCTCAGAGTCCGCAAAGTTTCCCCTTGCATTGTAAGGATAAACTCTGTCGACTCTGATTAAAGGGGGATGCTGAGAACTCTGATGTGGGGGAGCTCTGGTGACCAGAGTTCCCTTATATCAGATTTCCTATCACATACCTGGTGACTCCTTCAATGTTGTGGAGGCCTCTCTTGCACCTCCTGCCCAACACTCCTGAAGGCGGAGACAGAGATTGTGAGGGCATGGAGTGGCACGAGTGCTGGAGTAGCTGGCTGGTGATGTCCGCACTTAGGTGAATGAAGCTGGGGGTCACACTCCTAGGAACAGGATACTGAAGCATCTTGGCACCAGAGCAGGAGATGGTAGCAGAGCCAGTATGCAGGCAGTGACCAGCAGCAGCCAGGTAACAGGGGACAGAGCAGACAAAGCAAGTCCAGGCAGCGCAGTATAGAATCAGCAAGAAAAGTCCAGTAAACAGGCTGAGGTTAAAGAGATCAGGTGAACAAGGTTAATGCAGGAGCAAAGACAGAGTCCATGATAAAACAGGGTCAAACACAGGGGTGGCCCGTCCATTAAGGGCGCACAGGCGCTTTCCCCCCATCCATTCATGCAGCCCCTTTCAGGACCTTGGACGCATGAATTCCAATGCAGGGTGTTTTTTTTGCAGCACCTATTAGAGCAAGAGGTGCATGTGCACATGCGAGCGTGTGCACGTGTGCGAGTGCACGCATGAATGTGATCAAGATGAACAGGAATAGTATATCTTTGCCTAGATAGCACTTATTTTCTATTAAATTAGGCTCTTCCAGAAAGTGAAGAAAATTGTATAAATGCTGAAAACAGATCAACAATCTATGCACATACTTGGCCTCATTTATAGTATATCACAAAGCCATAATGCTGAACAAAAAATGCTGGCCTTCACACGCAATCTCCTTCACTGCTCCTGTTTTAGTTACAACACCTCACCAGAGGTGTCTGATCATACTAAGGTAGGTCAAATCTTGCTCAGACTCTCCAGCACCACTCCATGCTGACACTATCCTCAAGATTCTAGCATTACCACTGTTTTTAGCAGCGTTCCCATACGAGCACCTAGAATTTCATAGGAGAGACATGAAGACCAAAAATTCTCTTGTGTAGAAATGTTGTAAAATAAATACAAAACCATGTAAAATCATACATAAGAAGCACCTGTTGAGTTTTGTCTTCATACGTTTTTCAAGGGTTCAAAAAATAAATAAATTTCCTTCATCCAACAGGGTAGAAATTCCCTATCCTGAAATTTTAAAACTAGTTATCTGAGAGAACATTTTTTTCAAGTTTAAGTATATATATTATGCTATTTCTGCTCATGTATTTATTATAACATTGATTGCATTTTCAAGTACTTCTAGTATAACAGTCTACATAGTATCTTTCTACAGAACAGATTTTGGAGTGTGAGATGGAGGTTAGGTTCTATAAACCAGTCAGGGGTCTGCTGCATTGCAAAGAGCTATCTTGGGTAAATGAGTATGAAGGAAACTACAAAACTACACCCAGAAAGAGCTGTGTTACCTTCCTCATTTGTAGTGTGTTAGGCGTGTGTAGACCAAAGGCATGGTACTTGGACAGGGGCAGGTACTCTAGAGATGAGAAGCAGCTGGCTACTTTGCAAATATAGGAGTAGCAGGGTCTAAGCAGTAGATCTGTAATCAGTTATTCTCATCTATATATTTAGAAGAGGTCTCCTATGTGGTTCTGTAAATACATGCTTTCAAAGCACCACCCCATTTGTAAATCTTGCTCAATACCTGCGGAAAGAAAAATCTATTCAAGATTGCAGATCAGCTCAACCTTTTTTTATAATAAACTGCCGTAAATTGCCGTAAAACCAAATTTAGACCTCTATTTCAATGACCATATGTAGCTAAAGTTTTTTTTTTTTTAGATAACACAACTCATTTTCTACTTTAATGTTTATAGGACAGCTTTGAACCATGCTACTCGTTAATGAACCGGTCACTTCATCAAGGTTTCAGAACAAAGTTATTCATAGAATTTCAATACAGTACATTTGTTAGTCAGATAAAGACCTGATAGAATGTGGGCATTGATGAAAGGCATCTGAATTATAGCTGCTGTGTATCCCCTTTTATATTCACACATATTTAATCTTCTAACAGTTACGCAGAGTATTGCCGGTAATGGTGAAGGAAATGAACTATCATCTACTTTCAAAGTCTAATTACTGACACCTAATATTCTATGGCTGCCTTTCAAAGCTCTGAAAATGTACAGAAAATTTAGAGGGTCTTTTACGTCACCCAAGCTATACTTTTCTTAAAGGATTTTGCAAGGTAATCATGGTGACAATTAAATAACATTTGTAGTTCTCAGTTGAAGGCTTAACATTTGTCAAGACAGGAAGGATGGAAATGAATAATGTGTTGACTATTTATAATATAATGTAAATACTATAGGTCATTTTTATCAGAATGATAAAAGAATGGTTCTTTTTATAAATGTTTTTCTACTAAAGAATCACAGAACTTTCACCCAAGATTCACACACTTTCCAATGGAATCCTTTTAGAAAAAAAATGAGAATTTTAGGTGATAATTGAGTAATTCTTGTGCGAAATCATTTATAAATGTATCCCTACATTTAAAAGGTTTTATATACACTGGTATGCTGTTAATTGGTTGTTTGAAATACAATTGCACGCCACACTTTTCACATATTAATTTGTAAAAAAAATTGAAAACCATTTATCATTTTCCTTCCACTTCACAATTATGTGCCACTTTGTGTTGGTCTATCCCAATAAAATACATTTAAGTTTTTGGTTGTAACATGACAAAATGTGTAAATCCCCCTGGGGAAGAGACCCTGTATCTACACGCGTTGGGGAGGGGCACGGACGATTGCGGTACTAGGAGCTAGTTATTTCCATGAGAAGTGTCGGCAAGGCTTGTGTGAATTGGAGAGGTGATTCACAAACACAGATTTTATCTTTGCTGTTTACAGACTTGTGCGTTTGGAGCACCAGAAAAATGTGAGTACCTTGTCATTGCTTTGTATGCAAATAAATGCTTTTTAAATGATACAAGCACTATCAGTTGTTTTTTCTATTTATCATTACTAATCACTGGCCACCTGGGAGCAAGGAGTGGAGAGGAGCTCTGGAGTTGTCTTGTTATAGCCCACTGTGAGGCTAGAAAGCTGTTTTTGACCCTACTTAGCTGTAGTGGCCACACTGATGTAGGTGGGAATATTCCTGCCGGGGGGGGTGAGTACCTGTGATGATACACATCCTGGATCCTTTTTGATCACAGAGGAGTCGATTCATTTTGAGCACTTTTTATGAAGCACTTACATTGTGGGGACTTTATGGACTAATTTCTACTATATTTTTCTATATTCAATTTTTATTATATGATAATGTAAATTCAGTTTTTTATTGTTTTACAAAATGTAAGTGTTTATGCACTGCATGATTAGTATTGGTTTCACATATGAAGTGATATTTTTGGTATCATCACCAGAATACTTATACTTTTCACTATATATGCACTTTAGTGTGTTTAGTCTTAAGCACTGCATAGTTGATTGTATAAAAATAGAATGTGGAAAATGTCAAGGGGTATGAATCCTTTTTAGGGCACTGTAGATAACTAGATAGATAGATAGATAGATAGATAGATAGATAGATAGATAGATAGATAGATAGATAGATAGATTAGATGTCTAAAACCTTTGCCAGCCCATGGCTAGGATCATTTCTGCACCAGATGTTACTCAATGCCCTGGAACTAAAGCAATAACTAGTGCTAAGAGTCCACCCAGTACTGTCTAGAGACTGAGCTCCTTCATTACTGTGTCCTTTGATACACTGTCAGAGAAATAATTAAATACCACAGGACCCTAAGGGCCCTTTATATACCATACAACTGATAACAGCAACCACGTTCAGTTCTTGGTGTGCTAATTTTTAACCCAATTGAAGACATTTAATGCCACTTTCAGTAATATTCCAAATCCGGCAGTTGTTGGTTGATTGTTACACTAGTAGATACTAGTAGATACCTGTTCCCCTACAGGGCCATGCTAAGGGTGTCACTCTCTTGCAGCTGAGTTTATTATTTGTTTTTTAGTGATGTGTGAATCAATTTGCAAGTTAGGCAAATTGGAGAACTGCAATTGTTTTGCTTTGCCAAAATATATGCTTGTAAATTAGTTCAGCTGAAAGAGTTATATATATTTTTTGAAATGTGATAAATCTGACTACCTGAATTCTAGAATTGTGTGATTTGCCTTGAACTGGCAGATAAACATATTCATATTTACACAATAGGGTGAGTCTCATGAGTACTAAAGTACCTTGTGTCTCTCTGTCTTGGATGGGCTTAAAATCGCAGTAAGGGGAAAGCGCAGAAATTGCACAGGAAAGGGCTGGTGTGTACTGGCCCTTAAGCTGGCCATTCACAACTCAGATTTTTAGCTGTGGGTGGCCCTGCCATAGATACAATTGCCAGCAGTACATATTCCTCCATCTGTGCTGTTTAGTGTGGATTGAAGAATCTATAGATTTTTTCTTGTTTAGCCTGTGGGTTATATAAGAAGAATTCAGTCATGTATGGTTTAGCTTTAGTATCAAGTTCAACTGTCATGGCTGCTACAGGCTCATTGTGGCTGGGTTATGGGTAGGCTGAAAGAGATAGTTTATATACTCTGAGGCCTCGTACACACGACCGAGTTTCTCGGCAAAAACCAGCAAGAAACTTGCTGGTAGATATTTTTTTGCCGAGGAAACCGGTCGTGTGTACATTTTCGTTGAGGAAACTGTCAAGAAACTCGACGAGCCAAAAAGTAAGCATGTTCTCTATTTCCTTGACGGGAATGGAGAAAATTGGCTTGTCGAGTTTCTCGATGGCTTCACAAGGAACTCGACGAGCAAAACGATGTGTTTCGCCCATCGAGTTTCTCGGTCGTGTGCACGAGGCCTGAGCCTGTAGACCTAGAACTGACCACTAGAATAGTAGGCAAACTGTCATCCTACTCAGTCAGCAGTTCAGACCTAGAGATATGAATGAACTGTAAGTACACAAAACACTATTGTACCAGCAATCTGCACAAAGTATTCAGGGGCAACAACAATGACCACCCATCTGGATTGTACTAGTTGGCGAATATTAGTTTTAAAGTTTAAAGGCCTGTCCCTTGAATTCTCTGTCTGCTGCCACTCTTTATCTGGGTCTGTCCCTGGAATACTCTCTAGTCTGCTACTTGACCTGACCTCATCCTGTCCCTGAAATATGTTTGTTGACTGCCTTCCATGCCTGACCCTGCCTGACTCTGGACTACACTATCCAATGGGTACCTGTCTCCACTATCCTTTGTGGTCATTTGATACCCTCAGCTATCATAGGTTTCTTGTTGGCTGCTTGACCAGGAACTGTATTAAGACCTGGGGGCAACCAACTACCAGTGGGCCTACTTGCCTTAAAGTAATGTCAAGCAGTGTGTGTTCCTCCCCTCCAACCAGCTCTCAGAGCCCCCTCACAGTATAACTTCAGATCCCCGCTCCCTGCTTTCTGAAAAGTCATACAAACTGTACAAATTCTGCACTTTTAATGGATGAAGAGGAGAGAGGGCCATAGATAAACAGATACAATTTATTTATGCGGATTTGTTTAATCTCTGAGTATCATCTGTGGCTAGTCACTTCACTGGGTATATGTAAGGGTTTAGAACTGTTTTAACAAATCAAGATATGCTTTTAAACAGAAAGTTTTGCAAAAGTGTATAGGCATTGTTTTACCGTAAAAGATTATTTTTATCTGGGGTTTGTTTACTTATGCCCTGTACACACGATCGGACCTTTGTCCGACCAAATTCACATCGTAATTCCGATGGAATTCCATAGAAGGAAAAGAGAATATGTTCTCCAATATGTAATCTCCAATGGAATTCATCGGAATTTCTGATGGAATTTCTCCGATGGGGCATACACACGGTCGGAATTTCCGATGGAAAAAGTCCATCTGACTTTTTCCATCGGAAATTCGGATCGTGTGCACGTGGCCTTATTCTTCTCCCATGGCCATTTTTAGATCCTTAGCTGTCCATTAGGAATACGGTAGGTATGGGATCAGCCAGATATAAATGATTACAGAAATGCAGTATACAAGAGGGTTTACAATACTTACAATAAGGAACAGAGTCAGTGAATAGCAGCATCTCTTCCAGTTTATATGTGCAGACAATCATTAGAAGAATGGTAGCAGCTAATTGTCAGTGAGCAGCCTGTCCTCTTCCTGACAACCAAGTCCACTTTTGTTTTATTATCTCCTGATTCTTAAGGGGAAGATCAGCAGTGAGAGTGAAAAGGATGGCTGAGTACCAATTTTATTTCCACATATACTCTAAACTATTTTACCTAGAAAAGCACTCAACCCTGAGCCCATAATGGTAGCATGTGCACTCAACAGCTAAAATGTGTGATGTGACCAATTCAAGAACTGAATATATTGTACATATCTCCCAACTTTTTGAGGTGAGAAAGAGGGATACGTCCTAGTGTAAATTATGCAGGCCAGCACCATTAAGGATTCACCCTTTGCTGATGGCCTTTTGATGGATCCTAACATTGAGAGGTGCAGGCAGAGTTCCCGATCATGTGACCACTATGCTTGGCTGTAACAGTGGTCACACCATCAGGTGCCCTTTCAATCAGCTCCCAGTCGTAAACAGTAAGCAGCAGCTGTGGATGACAGCTTAGTCAGTTAGACAGTGTGCTGGGAGTGAACTCAGCAATCAACAGCAGAGTCCCAAGGACCCATATATGTGGTGTGTGGGCCTCGCCAAGCTGCTGCTTATATGCATTAGACTGGCATGAACAGGTTAAATAAGATTGGCTAAACCAACAAGTGTTTTTTTTTTTTTTTTTACAGTTCCTCTCCCTTTATATTGACTTTTCAAGATAAAAAAATGATTCTTTAGAGAATGAACAAGATGTTTAGACAAGTAAACTATTTTTGGTAGTTAAACAGTACATTTACAAAGGTTTGTACAATAGATCAAAAAGAGGGACAGAGGGATTTGGTTTAGAACAAGGGAGAGTCCATTCAAACAGGGAACCGTTGGAAGCTAGGCAATTGGCTATTCTGGTTGCTGTGAATCAATTCTAAGTGCAAGATTGTTCAAAGATATTTCCATCATGCTGAAATTCAGGACTGAGTTATGATTGGCTATTGCAGTGGCACCCAGCACTAGTAAGTCACTTCAAGCATGGGTTGTGTAACTGCCTATGACATCCAGCCATATATGAGTATTATAGACACAATTTTAATTGCTAATGCTGCCATTGAGATGATAAAACGATATTACATTTACAAAACACATGTAAATCCTGCATTTTATTATTAGTAGTGTATACTACAACTGCAATCAACATACCAGTATGTTTTCTCATCCAATGCACCAAATAAAATGAAAAAATAATACAATACTAGTTTTCACAGTCCATCATATTTATTGTTAATATAATTATTAGAGGTGTGCCTAATCTAAACAGCAGATTATGGTCCAGGTCCAGCCACTAATATAATTCAGGGCACAGATGGGTAGGCATGCAAATAGGGGATTAGGTTTACATTAGGGAGGGTTAGTGTTAGCTTTAGGGTTTCAGGAAGGAATAGTTTTAAGGTTAAAGTTATTGGAAGAGTTGATATGAGCTTAAGGCCTGGTACACACGATAGGATTGATCCGCGGATACGGTCCGCCGGACCGTATCCGCAGATAAATCCTCTGAGGATTTTGATCCGATGGAGTGTACTCACCATCGGATTGAAATCCATGCCAAATTTACACCGCGGTGACGTGTCGCGCCGTCACCGCGATGATGACGCGGCGACGTGCGCGACGCTGTCATATAAGCAATTCCACGCATGCGTCGAATCATTACGACGCATGCGAGGGACGGGTTCGGATGGATCGATCCGGTGAGTCTGTACAGACCACCGGATCGATCCGCTGGAGCCGATTCCAGCGGATAGATTTGTTAGCATGCTAACAAATTTTTATCTGCTGGAAATCGGAAATCTCCGCGGATAAATATCCGCTGGAACGTACACACCAGGGGATCTATCCGCTGAAACCGATCCGCTGAGATTTTTCAGCGGATGGATCCTCTCGTGTGTACGGGGCCTTAGTGTTAAGGTTAAAGTTATTGGAAGAGTTGATATGAGCTTTAGTGTTAAGGTTAAAGTTATTTGGAGAGTTGACGTGAACCCTAATGTTAGGGTTAACATTTTTGGGGGAGTTGATGTGAGCCTTAATATTTGGGTTAGGCCGGGTACACACGGACAAACATGTATGGTGAAAGCGGTCCGTCGGACCGTTTCCACCATACATGTCTGCCAGAGGGCTTCTGTACGATGGTTGTACACACCATCGTACAGAAGTCCGCGCGTAAACAATACGCGGGGCGTGTCCGCGGTGTCGCCGCGTCGATGACGCGGTGTCGCCGCGACAATGACGCGGCGACGTGGGCGGCCCGCCTTTAAAATGCTTCCACGCATGCGTCGAAGTCATTCGACGCATGCGAGGGACGGCGGGCGCCTGGACATGTACGGTAGGTCTGTACTGACGACCGTACATGTCCGAGCGGGCTGAATTCCAGCGGACTGTTTTAAAACAAGTCCAGGAATATTTGTCTGCTGGGAAAAGGCCCGGCGGGCAAATGTTTGCTGGAATTCGGCCCGCTCGCGCCCACACACGACCAAACATGTCTGCTGAAACTGGCCTGCGGGCCAGTTTCAGCAGACATGTTTGCTCGTGAGTATGGGGCCTTAAAGTTATTGGCTGTTAGTTTTAGCGTGCTTTACCATCAATTTAGGTGCGCTATTCGGCCAATAGTGGAATGTTTTTTACCCCCGCTAGCAGCGGAAGAAAGGGTTTAAAGCCCCCGTGTTGCTCTTTGCAGGCGCTTTGTCAGTGCCGCCTATTCATTTCAATGGCCAGAGCGTTTTTGGGAGCGCTGTATACAGTGCTCCCAAACCGCCCCAAAGATGCTGCTTGCAGGACTTTTC
Source organism: Rana temporaria (assembly GCF_905171775.1). Taxonomy (NCBI): domain Eukaryota; kingdom Metazoa; phylum Chordata; class Amphibia; order Anura; family Ranidae; genus Rana; species Rana temporaria. Next base: position 303,177,487 of record NC_053489.1, on the reverse strand, counting down.
AGAACGTCTTGCAAGCGCACCGCCCAGTGTGAAAGCACTCGGGCTTTCACACTAAGGAGACATGAGAGGCGTTTTTCAGGTGCTATTTTTAGTGCTAAAATGCCTGAAAAGCGCCTCAGTGTGAAAGGGGTCTGTTAAGGTTTAAGTTATTTGGAGCGTTAATGTGAGCCTTAATGTTAGCGCTAAAGTTATTGGGAAAGTTATTATGAACTTTCATGTTAGGGTTAAAGTTATTTGAACAGTTGATGTGAACTTTAATGCCTATGACGTAGGCCTTTTACCATGTGATGAGCTGTGTCCAATCACAGCTCATCACATGGTAACCAGGAAGTGCCGTTTATCAGCTTCTCCTCTACTTGTGCTCACAAGGCGCAAGCAGAGGAGAGCCGTTCGGCTGCTTTACTGACAGGGAGTCAGTGCATTGATTATCAGTGCAGACCCGCCAAGGGTGCCCACTAGAGCCCACCAAGGATGCCCACTAGAGACCACCAGGAATGGCCACTAGAGACTACAAGGGATGCCCACTACAGACCACCAGGGATACTAATCAGTGCTCATTAAAAATGCCAATCTGTGCCCATCAGTGATGCCTGTCAGTGTCTCCTAATCAGTGCTGCTTACCAGTGCCATCTATCAGTGCCCATCAGTGCCGCCCGTTAGTGCCACCTATGAGTACCAAAAAGTGCCACCTATCAGTACCCAACAGTGCTGCATATCAGTGCCACCTATCAGTGCCCATCACTGCTGCTTATCAGTGCTGCCTATCAGTGCCCATCAGTGCTGTATATCAGTGCCACCTATCAGTGCTGCTTATGAGTGCTGCCTATCAGTGCCCATCATTGCTGCATATAAGTGCCTCATCATTAGTGCCACCTCATTGGTGCCACCTCATCAGTGCCCCCTTATCAGTGCCTGTCAGTGCACAAAGAGAAAACATACTTATTTACAAAGTTTTATAACAGCAACAAAGTAAAACTTTTTTGTAGCGCAAAAAATAAAAACCCACTGGTGATCAAAAACCACCAAAAGAAAGGTCTTTTTTTTTTTTTTTTTTTTTTTTTTTTTTTTTTTTTCACTTCAGACTCTACCTCATAGAGCGTGCATTTTATGCTCATGTTCTGCGTGCCAGCCCATTGCATCTCTATTTTGGTTTCGCATCATTAGTGTTGCTTCTTCTTATGTAATTCTTTCTTTTTTTTTTTTTTTTTTTTCCTTTCCCTTTTTTTTTCTTTTTTTTTTTTTTTTTCTTTCTTTTTTTTTGTATATTGTTATTCTAATCTTTCTACTCCCTTTACTTTAGAAAGAGATAAAGAAAGAAAAAGACAAAAAATTTACCATTACAATTTTATCCCCTTATCCTCCCCTCCCCCCCCTCCCCCCCTATCTCACCTTAAACAATCTCTTGTATCTCTAGTTCTCTCTAACTTTTTCTAGGGTAATTTTTTTAGATATCTTCCCTTAACTTTTCCGCGTAACTCCATGATTTCTTAAAGGTTCTCCAGTTGTCCCATTTTGTGCTTTGTAAAATGTTGTTGCCCTCTATTCCCTCTTTCAGTTCTTCCATTTTATAGGTTTCTTCGACCGCATCGATCCATTCCCAAATTGGGGGGCACTCCGTCTCTTGCCACCCCCTTGGGATTAATCTCTTTGCTGCGTTTAATAGGTGCGGTACAAGGGTGTTCCTATAGTTTTTTATACCTTCTTGCCCTCCGTGGAATAAGACAACCCATGGGTCCATCTCGATCTTTTTCTTTGTGATCTCTTCCACACAGGACAGTATTTTTTCCCAGTACCTCTTAACCTTGGGGCATCCCCACCAAAGGTGAGCCATATTTCCTAGTGATCCACATCCCCTCCAGCAATCTCCTGTTTGCCCTTCTTTAAATTTTCTTAATTTATCTGGTGTCATATACCACCCGGTTATGCATTTAAAGCACATCTCCGCAGTGCGGCTGTCTACCGCCGAGGAGTGTGTCAGAGCCAACATTTTCTTTATTGTGACCTTATCTCGCTGTGTCCCAAGTTCCCTTTCCCATTTTTTAATGAATGGAGGTATACTCTGCTCCTCCATCTTTAATAGAATCCCGTACAGCTTTGAGGTGGTTCCTTTAGAACTTTCCATGGTACATATTTTTTCCAGTTCTGATAACTGATCTTCTGACCTCAATGGATGTGGGAGTTCTTGGATAAAATGGTTTAGCTGTCGATACCTCCATTCATTAATTTCCATTAAATTCTTTTGGAGTCCTAACTCCTGTAGTGTTCTAATGTGACCTTCATTCATTATATCCCTTAATTGTGCAGTGTCCTTTTTAATCCAATTTCCCCCTACTTGTGTTTTACCTGGTGCAAAATAATCATTATTTTTCAGTGCTATAAGGGGTGAGTTATATACCTTCTCAGTTTTCCTGTAAACAGTGTCCCATATTTTAAGTGCATTTTTTGTTATCTCATGTAAGTTTTTATCTAGTGTCCTAAATTGGGGGGGGTTCCAAATTATCTTATCCAACCTCACCTGTGATAATTCATTTTCTAATCTTACCCACCTTTTTTCTTTGTTGACTCTGGCCCACTCCACCACTCTTGTTAACACAACTGCGTCGTAATATCCCTTAATGTCCGGAACAGCAAGTCCCCCCTTTTTTTTGGGTTGTTTTAACGTCTGGAGTGATATCCTATGTTTCTTATTTCTCCATATGTAATTCATAATTACTTTTCTAAGGGCAGAGAACAGTGTTCTTGGGAGGGCTATAGGGATCATCTGAAATTTATATAAAATTTTTGGTAAAATAACCATTTTACAGTAATTAATTCGTCCTATCCATGATATTGCTCTATTTTCCACCCTTTTTGTTTCTGTCTTAATTTCATTTAATAGGGGGATGAAGTTTATCACATAGGTTTTCCTAGTTGATTTGGTTAATAATATCCCTAGGTATTTAAGTTCTTTAACCCAAGCAAACTGGTACTTCGCTTTCAGGAGTTGCTCATCTATCTTACTTATATTTATACTCATAATCTCTGTTTTAGTGATGTTTAATTTAAAGTTTGAAAATTCTCCATAGTCGCTGCATAAGTTTAATAGGTTTGGGATTGATATTTTAGGTTCCTCTAAATAGAAGAGGACGTCGTCTGCAAAAGCAGCGAGTTTGTGTTCCTCCTCTCCTATTTTGACCCCCTTTATTTTTTGACAGTTACGGATCCTGGCCAGTAGGGGTTCCAATGATAGCACGAACAAGAGTGGCGACAGAGGGCACCCCTGCCTTGTTCCATTTTTCATTAAGAAGGTTTGAGAGAGACTACCATTTATTTTTATTTTGGCCGTGGGAGACCTATAGAGGGTGGCAATCCAATCCATCATCCTCTGTCCAAACCCCATTCCCTTCAGGGTGAGCAGCATAAGTCCCCAGTCTACCCTGTCGAACGCTTTTTCTGCGTCTATCGACAGGAGAAGGCCTGGGGACCTCATTGCCTTCATTCTCTGAATTATCAGGAGTGTTCTTACTCCGTTATCTTTTCCCTCTCTTCCTTGGATAAACCCCGTCTGGTCCGGGTGCACCAGTTTTGTCATTTCTTGTCTAACTCTCCCGGCCAGTACCTTTGCAAACAGTTTTAAATCTGTATTTAGCAGAGATATCGGCCGGTAGCCCGAGCAACTTCCCGTATCTTTGCCCTCCTTCGGAATGATGGTGATAGTTGCCTCTGATGCCTCTTTACTTAGATTATACTCCTTTCCGAGACCATTAAAATACTGACATAGCCTTGGTATGAGTATCTCCTTGCATTTTTTGTAATACATTGCTGTAAAGCCGTCTGGGCCCGGACTTTTACCTGAGGCTGAGCTTGTTAGTGCTACTTTGATTTCGTTTTCCGTAATTGGCCTGTCCATCCCTTCTGCGTCTATTTGACTGATTTTTGATAATCCTGATTCTTCTAAAAATGTTGTGATCTTTTTTTCTTTCTCACCTTTTAGCCAATTCTTTTGTTCAACCGAATAAAGTTTTTCGTAGTATAGTCGAAATGTTTCTGCGATATCTTTTGTTGTGTGTAAGACCTCTCCTTTCCCATTTTTGATTTTATCTATATGGTTCCTTGATTTCTTTTTTTGTACTATCCGAGCCAGATGTTTACTTGTTTTATTTCCCCATTTGTATCTTTCTCTTGCTATTGAATTAAATTCCCTTCTTGTTTCCTGATCCATTAGTTCTTTAAGTTTGTTCCGCTTGTCAACTAGATTCAAGTATAAATCTCGTTGCTTTCCCATTATCTTATGTTGTTGTTCTAGGTTGAAGATCTCCTCTATTAGTTTTTCCCTTTTACTTTTCTCTTCTTTTTTCCTTCTTGCCCCTTCAGAGATCAGTACCCCTCTTATCACCGCCTTATGGGCATCCCACAATGTTGCTGCCGAAATTTCATCTGTCTCATTTGTCTTAAAATACTCTTCTAATTCTTTTTTAACCCTCAATAAGCTTTTCTCTTCAATCAGTAATTCCTCGTTTAGTCTCCAATTTTGATAGGGTCTTTGATTACCTGAAATATTTATGGATATACTAATAGGTGCATGGTCGGATATCGTCATGGTCTCTATTCTTGTCTCGACCACCATTTCCAACATTCTATGTTCCACAAGAATGTGATCGATTCGAGAATAGCTCCCATGGACCTGGGAATAGAATGTAAAATCTCGTTGGCTCGGGTTAAAAATCCTCCATGTGTCTACTAGTTGGCTTCTATGTAGGCTATCTTTTACTTTTTTTAGTTGTTTCTCTTGGGTTTCAGATGTCTGGTGTGTCTTATCAACCTTTGGATCCATACAGAAGTTTAAATCCCCACCCAGTATTATCTTTCCCCTCCCGAAATCTTTTAATTTCCCTAATATTCCCTGAAGGTATTTCATCGGGGAGGTATTTGGCGCATATATATTTACGAGCGTATATTCCGCCTCTTCCAGGTTTCCTCGTAAAAAGAGGAATCTCCCTTCTGGGTCTGCCAATCTGTCTGTCAGGGCAAACCGTGTCCCCTTCGCTATTCCAATCGCTACCCCTCTGGCCCTACTAGAGATGGTATCTCCATAATACCATATGGGAAAGTCGGGGGAGTATAACCTTGTGTTTGATCCTAGTGTAAGATGGGTTTCTTGTAGGAAAGCAATGTCTGTCCTATATCTCTTCAACTCCTTTAATACCTTATGCCTCTTAGATGGACTATTGAGGCCTTTTACATTGTATGATAGACATTTAATTACTGGCATCTTTGATGTTTTTTTATCCTTTTCCTCCCTGTCTTCTTTCCCAGGTCTAGGTCTAACATTTTTCTTTTCTTCAGGTTACGCTTTCTTCTGATTGTTTTGGTGAGATAGGGTATCTTCCCTCCCCCGCCCCCCCTCTCTTCCCTCCCCCCATCCCCCCTCTCTTCCCTCCCTCCCCTCCCTCTCTCTCCCCTCCCCCTCCCTCCCTCCCACCCTCCCAATTTGGCCTATTTAAGACCTCTGAACCATTTCCCATGTCTTGGTTCAGATTTGCTCTAGGTGGGGTCTGAGATTGCCTCTCCCCCTCCCGGGTTATCTACCCGGGACAGGGGGGGGAGTACAGAGGCCAAAGAGAAAATACAAGTATAGCAAGAAACCGGGGGCCTCAAGAGGGGCCCACAAGGTGACTCCAAGAGAAAATAAATAATACCAAAGTGAAAGAGAGGAGAAAAAAAAAAAATAAAAAAAAAAAAAAAAAAAAAAAGGAAGAAGGGGGGGGGGGTTTCCACCCTCCCCTACCCCCAACCCGGTATGTCAGGGACCTGCATTTCTAATTTCCTACAGAATTCATTCAAGTCCTCTGGGAATCTCAGTGTCGCTGATCTCCCCTCTTTTGTTCCAATTAAGCAGGCAGGGAAACCCCAATTATACTTGATATTCAAATCCAACATCTGTTTTAGGAGTGGTTTTAACAGCCATCTCCTTGCCAAGGTTTCTGGGGCCACATCGGTGAATATCTGCAAATCCATCCCTTCAAACACTATCGGGGGTTGTCCCCTCAACTTCTTCCAAATTGCTTCTTTTTCTTCATAGAATCGGAACCTTACTATGACATCTCTTGATCGCTCAGAGGTCATTCTTTTCGGATTTCCTACTCTATGAACCCTTTCAATCCTGATTGGGTTATCTGCAGTTCTTTCCAGTATTGGATTAAATATCATCTGCGTTATTATCCTGAGGTCCTCACCCCTTTTCTCTGGTATGAACCTTATCCTCAAATTTTGTCTCCGATTTCTGTTTTCCTGATCCTCTAATTTATAGAGGATATGTCTTTGTTGTAATTGGATCTGGTCAATCTGGGCTTTTAATGTATTGGCTTCCTGTACTTGTTTCTCTATTTGTTCCTCTGCTGTTTCTATTCTGGAGAGCATATGGCCAAAATCGGTCCGCAGGTTCTGTATTTCAGCTTTTATTACGTTTTCCAGTCTTAACAGCATCTCTGCCATTTCTCCTTTAGAGGGGGATTGAGTGTCTACGCTTCGATCCTCCATCCTGCTGCTTTCCAGTCCAGTCCCTGTAGGTCCTTCCTCTATGGATACTTCCCTGGAAGTATCGCTCTGGGGTTTCTTATTTTCGGCCTTCTTTGCTTTATTCACTTGTTGTTGCTTTGTTGTTCCCTGGATGCCAGGGGCTCGCGGACTTTCCCCTCTGGTCACAAATGGCCTTATTGAGCTTGTTGCTGTAGTATTACTCGGAGTAGTTGGAGGTCCCCCTTTTGTTGATCTACTCGTCATCCTGCTCATGTTAGTCTCCTTCTTTCTAATTCTCTTCCCCAGCTTGACCTCTTATTGGTGCAAAGCTTGGATTAATGAAATAAAGCCAATTTGGGGTATCAGACTAAATCGGATCCGAGTTTCTGGAGTATATTTGATTTTTTCTTTCTTTTTTCTTTCCTTCCTTTCTCCTCCTTCTCCCTTCTCTCCCCTCCTTTCCTCCCCCCACTTTATATCAGTCGGAGTTGTCAGAATACCACAATCCTGGACCGAATATCCTAGGGATTTCTAATTTTTATTAGATATTGTGTTCTAGCTGCCTTCAGGTCTCCCTCCCCTTTCAACTTTTAACAAGTCCTGTGAGGGGGGGGGGGTCTCCAGAGGGAGAACAAGGAAGATCCAGGCCTGATGGCCTGGTGGCACCTGGGATTTTCCAAGGGGGGGGGGGAATTATAATTATCCTCAGTCCGCGGGCTCAAATGGCCCTTGAAGGTTCAGGGAAAAGAACCCCCTTTAGGATTATTTGCCAAAGCTTTGCTCCTTAGAGTCACCTCTCCACCTCCTCACCCCTTTGCTATATTCCAGGTTTTCCACCGGGTCCTTGCCGTACACCAAATCTTCCCTCAGAACCTCAGAATGAAGTGCTTTAAAGTGCTTAGTGCTTTTTGGATTTACTTATATCGATCTAATGTTTTGTCAATTAATACTTATGTTCAGTTTTTTTATCACAGCCAAGAAGTACCATAACACACTTTTGCTTTCCAGATACTTAGGCAACAGCAGAGTGTTTCCAGATCTTTTTACTGCATTGTTTTAAATACCGCTCCACTCAGTCTATTGGTCTTCTACTCACCCTAGTCATACGATACCTGGCGTTCCCTACCAATCAGTGTTAGTGTGTAATATGGTTCCAGGATTTAGTCAGCTAGGTACTCGCACCTTTTTAAAGTAAACACAGTAAACACAGATGTACCCCCCGGGTTTCTTCCCATATGCGTATGTCTCCTCCCGCTATCTACCAGGGAATGTAGGGTCAGGGAAGGACCTGGGAAAATCCCCAAAATCCCAAAAATGTTAAGGATATTTCCTGTATGTATCCAGTTTCTGAGGATCACTTTGTATGTACTGTAGGGAAGGTTTTTATACAAGAGAGGGGGGGGCCCATCCAAGTTCGTATGTTTATTTGTATATAAGTTACTGTGCCACTCCTCTCTTTCTCCTTGCCGTCCCTCCAATTTTCCTCTCAGGTATCCTCACCTTGTACCATACATTATATCACAATACACCAGACCTATTTAGGTAACACAGTCCCGTTTACTTAATTAGAGAGTTTGCCATTTAATATTTATGGGTAGGTTTTATAACTCCTAGAAAGACAGTTGTGTATCCATCTGGGTAGGCCGCGGCTGAGTGAGACCAAACTTTTAACAGACCTCCAATATAGCTCGATCAACATTGATTGTATTTCACAATGGTTTCATTACCTCCTTATCTTCATCCCCCTGGGAACTATCTCTACTTTACCTCCGCCAGAGAAAGACAAAAGAAAGAGATGGAGACCGAACCTTCCTCCCGTGATGGTGTGGGTAGATGTATCCTACCGTGCGATCAGAGCAGATTCAGACCTCCCGCTGCGCGACCCGCTCTCCTCCTCCTCCTCTCTCGTCCATCTCCGTTTAGCCGCTATGAGCCCCTATGCTGCCATGTAGCATAGTGTGGAACAGGATGGAACGGTCCGTCTCGTGCAGCTTTCCGTTACCTCCGCTACGCTGCAGCAAGTGTCCCATGTCCTGCTCTCCAGTCGGCAGCGTGCAGCGTGCGGATGGGGCTGTCGTCTCCGCTCCGCTCTGCATCCGTCCCCAGCAGACTCCCAGCTCTTCACTCCCCCCACCTACGAGCGCGCCTCCACCTCACGTGCACGTGCACGCCATCGTCCAGTGAAGAAGAAAGGTCTTTTTGTAGGGGAAAAAATGATAAACCTTTTTTTGGGTACAGTATTGCATGACCGTGCAATTATCATTCAAAATGCCACAGCGCTGAAAACTGAAAATTGTCCCGGGCAGGAAAAAGATGAAAGTGCCCCGTATTGAAGTAGTTAATGTTAGGCCTCGTACACACGACCGAGGAACTCGTCAGAAAAGACACATCGTTTTCCTCGACGAGTTCCTTGTTAGGCTTGTCGAGGAACTCGACAAGCTTGCTTTGTGTACACACGCTCAAGACAAAATCTCCTCGTTCTCAAACGCTGTGACGTACAGCACATATAATGGCAGGGGAAGTTCGATTCCACTGGCACAACCCTTGGGGCTGCTTTTGCCAATCCTATGTTACTGCGTGTTAAGTAAAAGTTTGGTAAGAGACGATTTGCACTTTTCAGTATGTTACAGCGTGACAAATGTGTTATCTCCATTACAAGCGCTACTTTTACCAAAGGTGCGCTCCCGTCTCATTCATTATTCTGAGCATGCGCGGGTTTCTTAGCATACACACGATCGCGTTTCTCGTCGAAAACCAGCCCGACGGGGAACACGACGAGGAAATTGAGACTCCCGTTGAGGAAAAAGAGAACTTGTTCTCTTTTTTCCTCGTCGAGTTCCTCGACAGTTTCCTTGATGAAAAACGTACACACGACCATTTTCCTTGGCAAAAAAGCTCTCCCACCAAGTTTCTTGATGGATTATGTCGAGGAAAACGGTCGTGTGTACGAGGCCATGAATAAGCACTAACTAAGTGTGAAACGCGTCGGCTGTTTTTGATTTCTGCTGTGTATTTGCGGTGTTTGCTCATGTTCCTTCAATAAAGACAACTTAAGAGTTCTTTGGTGTGCGGCTGTCCATCCGTCCTTTGCTACTTTCCATTAGTGTTAAAGTTACTGGGAGAGTTGACATGTGCCTTATTGTTAGGGTTAAAGTTATTGGGAGAATTGATGTGAGCTTGATTGCTAGTGTTAAAGTTTTTAGGACAGTTGATGTAAGCCTTAATATTGGGGTTATAGTTACTAGGAGAGTTGTTGTGAGCCTTAATATTGGGGTTATAGTTACTAGGAGAGTTGTTGTGAGCCTTAATATTGGGGTTATAGTTACTAGGAGAGTTGTTGTGAGCCTTAATATTGGGGTTATAGTTACTAGGAGAGTTGTTGTGAGCCTTAATATTGGGGTTATAGTTACTAGGAGAGTTGTTGTGAGCCTTAATATTGGGGTTATAGTTACTAGGAGAGTTGTTGTGAGCCTTAATATTGGGGTTATAGTTACTAGGAGAGTTGTTGTGAGCCTTAATATTGGGGTTATAGATACTAGGAGAGTTGTTGTGAGCCTTGATATTGGGGTTATAGTTACTAGGAGAGTTGTTGTGAGCCTTAATATTGGGGTTATAGTTACTAGGAGAGTTGTTGTGAGCCTTAATATTGGGGTTATAGATACTAGGAGAGTTGTTGTGAGCCTTAATATTGGGGTTATAGTTACTAGGAGAGTTGTTGTGAGCCTTAATATTGGGGTTATAGTTACTAGGAGAGTTGTTGTGAGCCTTAATATTGGGGTTATAGTTACTAGGAGAGTTGTTGTGAGCCTTAATATTGGGGTTATAGTTACTAGGAGAGTTGTTGTGAGCCTTAATATTGGGGTTATAGTTACTAAGAGAGTTGTTGTGAGCCTTAATATTTGGGTTATATTTGGGTTATAGTTACTAGGAGAGTTGTTGTGTGCCTTAATATTTAAGGTAAAGTTATTAGGAGTGTTGATGTGAAACTCAATGTTAGTGTTAAAATTATCTTAACAGTTGATGTGAACCTTAAAGTGAAGCTTTACCCATAACAACTTGCATCTTGCTAAAAGCTGCCATTTTGCTGAACCCCAGAGCCCCAAAATAACAGGGAATCATAACCATTGGTTTAAAAAAACAGTTATATTCCTGGAATGCTGGGATTGCTAACTGTCCTCAACCAAACTGTCAAACCATCAAATGGCTGGTGTCATAAGTGATCACATGTGCAGTTTAAACAGAAGCAACTTCCTTGGCTGTAAAGGATTGGAGGGTTTAATACGCATTATGGCTGTCAGCAGATCGGCCTCAAGCTATACAATGCGAAAAAATGGGAGAGCAACTGAGCATGTGCAGAGTAGGGTGAGACTGTATATTACTGGATTCATCCAAACAAGCGAGGTAGATACAGATATGCTTCCCACTATGTTATTTTATTCTGAAAGCAGGGACTCCTCCATGACCAGAAAACATTGATATGCGCTGCAGGCACAGTGGTTATTTACTTGTGAAATCATCTCTCGTGTAGATGTCTACATGCCCTGAGACATCTTTTGGGAGCTGCCATCTTGGATGTGATGATAGCAGCCCTAGTAGACTCAGAGCTTTTACACCAGTATTCCACCTTTCTCCTCCCCAACTGGTAAAAAAAAGAGTTGGGCCAGAAATTAGACACTCCCAGAAGAGGAGTAGGCTATGATGTTCAAGGAAGGAGGGGGCGGTGCTGACCATTGTAAGCACCCCTATCAGTTGTAGATGGTTTGTCTAAAACCTCTAACTGGCACTTTTTCTGAACAGCTTAAAGTGGTAGTAAGCCCCACTATCCTGTACAGCCAATGAAGCTGCCATCTTAGCCTCTGTTTGAACTGAAGTTGCCATGGTGCTGCACATGCGATCAGTTATGACACCATTTGATGGCTTGAAAGTTTGATTAAAAGTACAAGCAACTGTGAGGCCTCGTACACACGACCAGTTTCCTCGGCAGAATCCATCAAGAAACTTGGTGGGAAAGTTTTTTTGCAGAAGAAACTGGTCGTGTGTACATTTTTCATCGAGGAAACTGTCGAGGAACTCGTCGAGCCAAAAAGAGAGCAAGTTCTCTTTTTCCTCGACGGCAGTCAAATTGGCTCATCTAGTTCCTCGTCGGGCTGGTTTCCGACGAGAAACTCGAGCGTGTGTATGCTAAGGAACCCGCGCTTGCTCATAATAAAGTATGAGACGGGAGTAAAAGTAGCATTTGTAATGGAGATAACACATTTTTAAAGCTGTAACAGATTGAAAAGTGCAAATCGTCTCTTAACAAACTTTTACTTAAAGCGGGGGTTCACCCTATGGACGAAAAAAATTTTTTTTTTTTTTTCTTTTACCATAAAATCAGGCATTGTAGCGCGAGCTACAGTATGCCTGTCCCGAATTTTTTACCCCCGTACTCACCTTGTACGCGTAGATCGAAGATACCGGGGAATGGGCGTGCCTATGGAGACGGAGGATGATTGACGGCCGGCTCTGGCGCGTCACGCTTCTCCGGAAATAGCCGAAATAGGCTTGGCTCTTCACGACGCGTGCGCATAGCCTGTGCGCAGGCGCCGTGAAGAGCCGAGACCTACTCCGGCTGTCTTCGGGGAGAGTGACGTGCCAGGGCCGGCCGTCAATCATCCTCCCTCTCCATAGGCACGCCCATTCCCCGCGGGAGCCGAAATCTACGATCTCCGATTACAAGGTGAGTCCGGGGTTAAAAAAATCGGGACAGGCATACTGTAGCTCGCGCTACAATGCCTGTCTCGATGGTAAAATCGTGTCGGGGGGGGTGAACTACCGCTTTAACACGCAAACACATGAGATTAGCAAAAGCAGCCCCAAGAGTTGTGCAAGTGGAATCAAACTTCCCCTGCCGTCCTATGTGTTGTATGTCACCGCGTTTGAGAACGAGGAGATTTTGGCTTGACTGTGTGTACGCAAAGCAAGCTTGTCGAATTCCTCGACAAGCCTAACAAGGAACTCGACGAGGAAAATTATGTGTTTCGCCCGACAAGTAACTCGGTCGTGTGTACGAGGCCTTACAGTTGTGATTCAAAGCTTGTCTTGAATTTACCTGTTTTGGGAAACTGGTTAATCAATGAGTCTAGTTCTGCTTTAACCACTTAAGACCCAGACCAAAATGTAGGTAAAGGACCTGGCCAGTTTTTGCGATTCAGCACTGCGTCGATTTAACTGATAATTGCGCGGTCGTGCGACGTGGCTCCCAAACAAAATTGGTGTCCTTTTTTTACCACAAATAGACCTTTCTTTTGGTGGTATTTGATCACCTCTGCGGTTTTTATTTTTTGCGCTATAAACAAAAATAGAGCGACAATTTTGAAAAAAATGCAATATTTTTTCCTTTTTGCTATAATAAATATCCCCCAAAAATATATAAAAATACTTTTTTTTCCTCAGTTTAGGCCAATACGTATTCTTCTACATATTTTTGGTAAAAAAATCGCAATAAGCGTTTATCAATTGGTTTGCGCAAAATGTATAGTGTTTTCAAAATAGGGGATAGTTTTATTGCATTTTTATTAATATATATTTTTTTACTACTAATGGTGGCGATCAGCGATTTTTTTTGTGACCGCACAAAACACATCGGACAATTTTGACACAATTGTCATTTTCACAGCAAACAATGCTATACAAATGCATTGTTTACTGTGAAAATGACAATTGCAGTTTGGGAGTTAACCGCTAGGGGGCGCTGAAGGGGTTAAGTGTGACCTCATATGTGTTTTTAACTGTAGGGGGGTGGGGCTGGATGTGTGACGTCATTGATCGTGCTTCCCTATAACAGGGAACACACAATCAATGACAGCGCCACAGTGAAGAACGGGGAAGCTGTGTTTACACACAGCTCTCCTCGTTCTTCAGCTCAGGGGACCGATCGTGGGACTCCAGCGGCGATCGGGACCGCGGGTCCCGCAGCCGTGGTCACGGAGCTTCAGACCGGGTTGCGGGCACACGCCACGGGTGCACGCCCGTGACCCACGGCTGGGCACTTAAAGAGGACGTACATGTACGTGCTTGTGCCCAGCCATGCCATTCTGCCGACATATATGTGCAGGAGGCGGTCCTTAAGTGGTTAAAGGAAGTTAGAAAAATAACTGACTTACAGATAGGATCACCAGGTAAAAATAAAGAAAAAAGAGCCTAAATGTGACTCAGAGGTTTACTTTGGGGGAGATTTACTACAACTGGAGAGTGCAAAATCTGGTGCAGCTCTGCATAGAAACCAATCAGTTTCCAGTTGATTTTGTCAAAGCTTATTTGAATAAGCTGAGGTTAGAAGCTGATTGAATACAATGCACAGCTGTACCAGATGTTGCACTCTCTAGTTTTAGTAAATTATCCCCTTTGTTTTCTTTTATTAGCTAGAAGTTGGAAAAATTACAAAATGAGACAGAGACTAGGCTTTAGCAGTCTTCGACCCACTGGACCCAGAGATTGCTTCTTTTATCTATGGGGGAGATTTAGTAAAACTGGTGCACACAGAATATGGTTCAGCTGTGCACAGTTAGTTACCAATCCACTTCTATGATTTATTGTCAAAGCTTAATTGAACAAGCTGGAGCTAGAAGCTTATTGGTTACTATGCAGAGCTGCACCAAATTCTGTGTGCACCAATTTTAGACCAGTTCGCCCATTAACCAAATTGGCTATAACAGGGCTTGACAAATCCCGGGCGTCAGGTCGTCCTGGCCACTGGAAATTGTGTCCTGGTGCCTGGGCTACACTGCAGCAGCAGTCTGGAGTCGGTCTCCCCATGTGGCCCCTTCATGAAATAAGACGGCTGGCCGGTAATTGAGGCCTGCTGTAGCGGGATACAGTGCTCGTTTATGGGAACCGGTGTCCTCCTCCTGTGGGTGTGGCTTTGAGGAGTGCAGTGTGTCAGTTTGACAGCTGGGTGCTGGGGTTGTGGACTTGATCTGGCACCTTTTCCTTACCACCAGTGAGTGGACGAGGAGTGTGACAGTTGCCATGTACACAGATAATCAGTGTCCTGATTATAAATGCCTCCCCATCAGTGCAGCCTCATCATCGCACATCAGTGAAGGAAAAAAATGACTTATATGGAGAAGTTTATAACCAACTAAAAAAAAACATTTTTTTGGGGGGGGGGGGGTATTTACCACCTGGCGTGGGGAATTTCTATTGCTTTATGCCCTGGATGTACAGTTACGGGCGCCAGGAAGCTGATTTAAAAAAACTGTCTCCTAACTTTTTTAGCTGGCTCCTAGATTCAAAGCAAATTTGTGAATTTCTATTGCTTGATGCCCTGGATGTACAGTTACGGGCGCCAGGAAGCTGATTTAAAAAAAACTGTCTCCTAACTTTTTTTAGCTGGCTCCTAGATTCAAAGCAAATTTGTGAATCCCTGGGCTATAAGATAGCTTGAAGTAATTATGGTGAAGATTTCCTAAAACTGGTGCACACAAAATCTGGTGCAGCTCTACCTAACCAATCAGCTTCTACGTTTTATTGTCAACGCTTGATTGAAAAACCTGAAGTTAGCAGCTGATTGGTTAAAATGCACAGCTGCACCAGATTCTGTGTGTACCAGTTTTATTAAATCTCCCCCTATATGTATATCCAACCTTATCACATAATATAATTGTAAACTGGGTGGCGCTTCTGTACTGCTACAATCCTTTATTACACTGTTTATTTATTTATTTTTATTTATTTCAGTTACTTATATAGCGTCATCAATTTACGCAGCACTTTACATATACATTGTACATTTACCTCAAGGAGCTTACAATCTAAAGTGCTTTGTATTATGTTGAAAATGTTTAACCCCCCTGGCGGTATTCCCGAGTCTGACTCGGGGTGAGATTTTTTGGCTACGATCGGTAACCCCGAGTCAGACTCGGGCTCGCCTCGCTGAATCCACAGGCTTGGTTTACTTACCTTGTCCCTGGATCCAGCGATGCCACCGCGCTGTGTGAGCGAGCAGGACCTCGCTCGATTCACACAGTGTCCCCTTGTGCCGCCGATCTCTGTTCCCTGCGATGTTACGATGCACGGGAGCGGAGAACAGCATCAAAAACGGAAACAAACACAATACACACAGTATACTGTAATCTTATAGATTACAGTACTGTATGTAAAAAATACACACCCCCTTTGTCCCTAGTGGTCTGCCCAGTGTCCTACATGTACTTTTATATAATAAAAACTGTTCTTTCTCCCTGCAAACTGTAGATTGTCCATAGCAACCAAAAGTGTCCCTTTATGTCAAAAATGGTTTTAGAGCAGCTAGAAAACAGCGATAATAAATTATAATCACTTGCAGAATTGAGCGATAGCGATTTGTGGGGAAATTCGTCATAAAAAAATAAAAGTAATGACAGCGACAATTCTGCAACTGAGCAAATTTCTGTGATTTTTTAGTTGATTACATTATTAAATAATTTTTATTATAATTATATTATTATTTGTTATAATTATTTATAATTATTTATTATATTATAATTTATAATTTTGTTTTTAAAAAAATATCATACCGGGGATGCCTACTAGACTCGTGTTTGGTCAGATTTAAGTGAGTTATTCCTAAGAATTACAGGCCTACAGTATAAAACGCCAAATTTCCTTGCAAATAATTGTCCCTTTTTCAGCACCTTTTTTCTGAAAGAATCATACCGCCAGGGAGGTTAAATCTCCCCCTATATGTATATCCAACCTTATCACATAATATAATTGTAAACTGGGTGGTGCTTCTGTACTGCTACAACCCTTTATTACACTGTTTATTTATTTATTTTTATTCCTTTCAGTTACTTATATAGCGTCGTCAATTTACGCAGCTCTTTACATATACATTGTACATTTACCTCAAGGAGCTTACAATCTAAAGTGCCTTGTATTATGTTGAAAATGTTTGATGAAACTTTATTAATCTAAAACAAAAGCCTAAAAAAGAAAATGAATGCAGCCGCCACATCTAGGAATTTGTAAGCTGCAATATTTGTTTTATAATTTTTTTGGTTGTTTTTGGGGTTTAACCCCCCTGGCGGTATTCCCGAGTCTGGCTCGGGGTAAGATTTTTATACCAAAAGCGGTATCCCCGAGCCAGACTCGGGCTCGCCTCGCTGCAGCCACAGACAAAGTTACTTACCTTGTCCCTGGATCCAGCGATGCCACCGTGCTGTGTGAGCGAGCGGGACCTCGCTCGATTCACACAGTGTCCTCCTGTGCCGCCGATCTTCGTTCCCTGCGACGTTACGACGCACAGGAGCGGAGAACGCCGCCAAATTCAAAAAGGTAAACAAACACCTTACATACAGTATACTGTAAGCTAAAAACGTTTCTTTCTCCCTGCAAACTGTAGATTGTCCATAGCAACCAAAAGTGTCCCTTTATGTCAAAAATGGTTTTAGAGCAGCTAGAAAACAGCGATAATAAATTATAATCACTTGCAGAATTGTGCGATAGCGATTTGTGGGGAAATTCATCATAAAAAAATAAAAGTAATGACAGCGACAATTCTGCAACTGAGCAAATTTCACTGATTTTGAGTTGATTACATTATTGAATAATTTTTATTATAATTATATTATTATTTGTTATAAATATTTATAATTATTTATTATATTATAATTTATAATTTTGTTTTTAAAAAAATTCCATACCCGGGATGCCTATTAGACTCTTGTTCGGTTTAGATTTAAGTGAGTTATTCCTAAGACTGCATTCACATCTAGGCGGACAAAATCGCGGCGTTTTGTTCCGCGAATTGCGGCGACAAATAGCAGCGTTTTGTACCACGATTTGCGGCGACAAAACGCTGCGATTGTCCGCCTAGATGTGCCCCTAGATTGTCCCCCTATGGAGATGGTTCCCATCTCCTATGCCGAACGCCGAAAGCCGCCTGAAAAAAAGGTCCGGGACTTTTTTTCAGGCGGCAGGCGTGGAGATGTGAACCATCTCCATAGTGGGCAATTATAAATCATCCCTCTGGCGTGTTGGGGCGGCAGCGGGCGTCACACTACAGGCGACAAAACGCCTAGGTGTGAATGGGCTCTAAGCATTACAGACCTACAGTATACAACACCAAATTTCCTTGCAAATAATGGTACCGCTTTCAGCACCTTTTTTCTGAAATAATCATACCGCCAGGGAGGTTAATGAAACTTTATTAATCTAAAACAAAAGCCTAAAAAAGAAAATGAATGCAGCCGCCACATCTAGGAATTTGTAAGCTGCAATATTTGTTTTATTATTTTTGTGGTTGTTTTTGGGGTTTAACAAAAAAGAAAAACTTGTAGGTAATACTACATAAACATGAATTTGAATTATTGTAAAGGAGTAAAAAAAAATCACCTCTAGAGGGAAATCTACCAATTGCATATGTAAAGTAATAATTAAACGAGGTAACAAAAGGATGCAGACATGAGACATGAAATAAAAAAAAAATGTAAACATGACAATAAAAACTCAACCCTAAAACTTCCCTTTAATTTAACCCCTCTATTAAGCTATTCCTGGGAAGTCAGGGAGGAGAGGCGTATTTTCTTGCACAGATCTCTTCTTATGCGACATGCAAATGAAATGCATAATTATGATGCAGGTGTTTACATAAAAGCAAGGGAATTGTTTCAGTGATAAACATGTGAGCAAGCTTTCTGTGAGCTCATCAGTGCAGCAATGGCTTAGACTGTGTGGAAGTGCACAGAGCATCTTTCCCATGGTCTCCCAGAGAGTGTGTTCATTAGCATCAAAGGTTCTGCAAATGGCACTTTGAAAGGCACCACTAACATTAATTGGTAAACAGGATTTTGAAGTGACTGCTGATCTGTTAGACAGAGATTAATATGTCTTATTATTAGAATGTGTCGCCTGACATCAAATTACCAGCACCCATTCCTAGTTTTTGTCTGACTATTCTGCTAAAAAACAGTTCTGATCATTTTCTTTTGTGTGCCCTGCTTGAGCAAACCCAATATTTTGCTTGTGCTGGGTACTGTGAATGAGGCAGTGCATGCACTGGCAACTCTCAGGATCTAACAGCAGGTGGCATGGCTTTTTTTTTGTCCTGAGAAAGGAATTAGAGACTTGGGATGCAGCTGTCCCATATCTGGCTCTGCTCCTAAACCCCATCAGAGTGGGGGAACTGTCTCCCAGAACACAATGTGGGTGCAGCCTCTTCCCTCACATTCCCAGGAGCACCCTCAGCCCACTAACCCTTTCACTGCTAACAGCCCTTCACTTCTCATTTACTGCTTTTCTCATTTAAAGGCAATATCATTGATCTCAGACTGGGTTTTTTTGTTCACACATTGTCCTGCCATCTGAGGTTAACCCATTCTGTGCCAGCTAGATTAAGACCACAACAACAATTTTATAGCACCCATAGCCAATGATTATCAATGCTTTTGCTTGCAGGGTCAATGAGAAAACGAATGTGATTCTAAACACACAGAACAGGGAGAGAAAAAGATGGGTGCAATGCCCTTTGCCATGGGGCTCATTCACCTACAGGTTCATATATGTCTGTACAGGTGCTGTCTTTCTGACTTACCTGTATTCTCTTTCTATCTAACCCCATCCACCACTGCCCAGATCATCATTCGATCCACAGCTGATTGTTGCTGGGGTCATAATGACAGGTCATAATTGCTATCTATTCTATTTCGTTTGTGTTCTGCTTATAATGTTATTTGTTATATATACCAATGTTATTTTTTGGTAACTACATGAACTAAATTCGTTAATTTGATTAAAAGAAAGGCTACATGGAAAACTGACATATCTGTGCGGAAGGTGGGCTCTGAGCAGAGGAGCCGGCCGCTAATACTAGGTGTGCAAATCCAAATGGGTGGATGGAGTTCTTTTTTATGTGCTTACATAACGTGCACAGGGGCTTCTTCTATGTATATTCTTTCAGATCCAAAGGTTACAAAAAATTATAGCGAGAGAACAAACATTTGTATTTCTTTCCTGCTTTCTCTCTCTCTCTATACAAAATCTGGGCAAACATATTTGCTTACCTGCTGCTGCTATATAGAGAAAAAACGAGACGAAAGCAATAAAAACATATAAAATCAATACAAAACTGCTTAATCTTTTGCTGTATGCATGTATATATGTGATATATTTACAGATAAAGAGATAACAATAAAAAAATATTAATTTAATACAAAAATGTTGCTTTCTTGTGATATAAATATATATATATATATATATATATATAGAGAGAGAGAGAGAGAGAGAGAGAGAGAGAGAGAGAGAGAGAGAGAGAGAGAGAGAGAGAGAGAGAGAGAGAGAGAGAGCGCAATTGAAAAAAAGTATAAAATCAATACAAAAATGTTTGCTTTCTCGCTAACTATATGTATCTATGTGATATTTATACAGAGATGGAGAGGAAGGGAGAGAAAGAGACAGAGAGAGAGAGAGGGGGGGGGGGGAATAGCAGTAAAAGAATATATAAAATCAATACATATATGTTTGTTTTCTTGCTATATGGATGTAATTATGTAATATATACAGAGATGAGGATGGGGAGATATATATATATATATATATATATATATATATATATATATATATATATATATATATATATATATATATATATATATATATACAGAGAGAGAAAGAGAGAAGGAGATAGCAATAAAATATATATATATAAAAAAAATATATAAAACGAATACACAAATGTTTGCTTTCCTGCTATATGTATGTATTTATGTGATATATATATATATATATATACACAGAGAGAGAGAGAGAGAGAGAGAGAGAGAAGGAGATAGCAATAAAAATATATATATAAAACAAAAAATGTTTGCTTTCCTGCTATATGTATGTATATATATATATATATATATATATATATATATATATATATATATATATATATATATATATATATATATATATATATATACACAGAGAGAGAGAGAGCAAAAGTGAGAGAGAAACATTAAAAATAAATCAATACAGAAATGTTTGCTTTCTTGCTATAAGTATGCATTATATATGTGATATGTATATATATATTTATATATATACACAGAGATAGAAAGGAAGAAGAGAGATAGAGAGAGAAAAAGAGACAGAGAGAAGGAGAGAGAGGGGGAGAGAGAGAAGGAGAGAGAGAGAGAGAGAGAGAGAGAGAGAGAGAGAGAGAGCAATACAATATATATCTATATATATATATATATATATATATATATATATATATATATATATATATATATATATATATATATATAAAACGTTTGCTTTCCTGCTATGTGTATCTATGTCATATATATATATAGATAGATAGATAGATAGATAGATAGATAGATAGATAGATAGATAGATAGATAGATAGATAGATAGAGAGATAGATAGATAGATAGAGAGATAGATAGATAGATAGATAGATAGATAGATAGATAGATAGATAGATAGATAGATAGATAGATAGATAGATAGATAGATAGATAGATAGATAGATAGATAGAGAAATATATATATATATATAATCAATACAAAAATATTTGCTTTCTTGCTATATGTATGTATGTATGTGATATATACACATAGAGAGGAAGATATAGAAATAGAGAGCGGTAGCAATATAAAAAAAATATAATCAATGCAATTTTTTTTATTTATTTATTCGCTATATATTTACGTGATATATATATACAGAGATTTGGAGACAAACGTTTTATTGCTATATTTATGTGTAGTCATATGATTATATATACACTGTAGTGGATTGCTCCTCTATGAAGGTGTGATGAAGAATTGGACAGGTGATGGATAGGATGACAGGTACCCGTGGTCATCCATGTGATGTGATGTAAAGGGATGTGAGTGAATAGTTAAGTAAGACATGAAAGGGAAAATAGGGCATGAGAAGGGCTAAGGTGCACACAGCCCCGTATCCTGTTATGATTCGCAGGATGATCCCAGTGAAAGGACACCGGGGCAGATATCCTGTCCTGGCAGAGGGATGGCTTGTCTTTCCATGCAGAGTCCAGTACACATGTGTCTATAGACAGGCTGTACATTTCCTGCACACAGCCAGGTACACAACACAGGTGATCGGAGGGCTGCACTCACTGCCAGCTGTCACTGCATCACACACTCACCAAAATGTATAATATAAATATATTGCTCTATCACAAGGTGAATACATGTCAAATATATATTTTTCATATATATAAGATGAGCTTTGTTGAGTATTAGTTTCTAATTGTAAATACCTGCAGTGTACAATCAGAGTGCTAATAAGTGTTTTGGTGAATGGCGATAACAGAGACACTCCAAGCAGATGGCCAGTATGTGGAGCCTCTTCTACATATAGGGTATTACGTGCAGGCATCTCAGGGAAATGTACAATATGGTTCATCACCATACGGGGACAGATTGTGTTGTTTAGAAATCAGTTATGCTTATTTATAACACCAAATACGACTTGTGATGTGCACGGGGTTTTTTTTTTCTTTTTCTTTTCTTTCTTTGCATAACTATATGATCTGGGTGTAAGACATTTGTAATATAATGTATTCTATATCTGGAGTGATCATTGGTCGGGACGTGTGTCACCTCAATTATAATACCAGCAAGATGTCTCCCTTTCTTATTATAAGAAATGTAAAAAAAAGAAAATAATAATAATAGTAAAAATAATATATATGTGTCTGTGCATGTTTTTTTGTATTTTCCTGTGTGTTTTTACTATAGTATGTATGTCTTGTATGTCTTATGTTTTTGTATGTTCATAATGTGTGTTTATATATATATATATATATATATATATATATATATATATATATATATATATATATATATATATATATATATATATATATATATATATATATATATATATATATATATATATGTGTGTGTGTGTGAGTATGGGTAGTTTAATTTGCTTTTGTATGTATACCTTTTTATGTATGTGTTGGTGTTTGTTGGTCTGTTTGTATGTATTTATATGTGTATTTGTTTTATTACTATATGTGCTATTGTAGCTATGTTGCTAGTGTGCATATGTTATTTGTAAGTACTATATGTACTGTTAGATACTGTTGAGCTTTATGGTCTAATAAATAACACGACAGAAGTATTTCTCTGTCTCAAGTATCATCTCTGAGAGCTCGTGTTTGTTTCTGGATTCGCATCCTCTCCCAGGTTTAGATCTCCATAATTTTGGTGTAAAAGTATACGATCATAGAATGTATTATCTTCATTCCCATCAGCTGTCACACTTGTTTCCTCAATTCATAGACTATTTGTATATGTTTCTATAACATTGTGTCTCATAGCATACGTTTATAGCATTGTATCTATTAGTATCTTTTCCTATAGCATTATATATATTAGTATATGT
This sequence comes from Rana temporaria, assembly GCF_905171775.1. Taxonomy (NCBI): domain Eukaryota; kingdom Metazoa; phylum Chordata; class Amphibia; order Anura; family Ranidae; genus Rana; species Rana temporaria. Next base: position 303,154,614 of record NC_053489.1, on the reverse strand, counting down.
TTCTATAGCATGGTATTTCTTGCTATACACTTCTATAACATTGTATTTCTATAGTGTTGTATCTATTCGTATAAATTTCAATAACTTTGTAGCTACACATATATTTTTCTATAGCTTTGTGTCTTTTTATATATATATTTTTTCCAATAGCACTCTAGATAGCACTGTTTCCACATCTAATGGACTCTGAGTATAAGTTTATTACATTTTTTCTCATAGCATATGCTTTTATAGCATTGCATGTATAGTGTTTTTTTTTTTTTTTTTTTGTAGGATTATATCTACTTGTATAAGTTTCTTTAGCATTGTAGCGATAAGTATAGGCTGCTATATTATATCAATTCGTATATATTTCTATAGCATAGTATTTATATTATATTATTAAAAAAGATATTATTACATACAATGCTAAAGAAAAATATATTGAGATACAATGCTAAAGAAAAAAAATATGACGCTGTAGAAGTATATAACTTATATATATATAACTTCTACAGCGTCATATCTTTTTTCTTTAGCATTGTATCTCAATATATTTTTCTTTAGCATTGTATCTAAAAATATATTTTTTCTATAGCATTTACTTATTTATACATTTTTCTAAAGCACTATATATACAAATATGTGTGTGTGTTTCCACATCTGATGGACTGTATGTTTCTTTAACATTGTATCCATTAGTATATTTTCTATAGAACTGTATATGTTTCGATGGCATTGTATCTATTGGTATGTTTTTGTACCATTAAATAGTAGCATTATATATTAAAATATGTCTCTCTAGCATTGTATCTTTTAGTATATGTTCCTGTAGCATTGCATCCATTGGCATATATTTCTGTTGCATTATATCTATTAGTATATGTTTCTGCAGCACTTGATCTATTAGTATATGTTTCTGCAGCACTTGATCTATTAGTATATGTTTCTATGACATGTGATTAATGTAAATGAGCCATATAACTGTAAAAGTTATGCCTGGTGTAGTCTGCATAATACCCACAGCGTGTGTCCAGGAGTGTGTTCTGTTTGCTGGTGTCATCACTCCCCAAAACATACAACATTACTTGTAAAATGCTCCAATTCAATCATATAATGTGAGACCTGTCATACAATGTGGTCCCTATAATACAGTGTGATCCCTATCAAACAACAAGTGCCCTATCATACAGTGCGATCCCTATCACATAATGTGAGCCCTATCATACAATGTGATCCCTATCATATAATGTGATCCTTATCATATCCTTATCATATCCTTATCATACAGTGTGATTCCTATTAAACAGTGTAATCCCTATCAAACAATGTGTACCCTATCATACAACATGATCCCTATCATACAATGTAATCCTTATCATATCCGTATCATACAGTGTGATCCATATTAAACAATATGTGCCTATCATACAGTATAATACCTACCAAACAATGTGTACCCTATCATACTGCGTGATCCCTATCATACAATGTGATCCTTATGATATCCATATCATACAGTGTGATCCCTATTAAACAATGTGTGCCCTATCATACAGTGTGATCCTTATGATATCCTTATCATACAGTGTGATCCCTATCAAACAATGTGTGCCCTATCATACAGTGTGATCCCTATCATACAATGTGATCCTTATCATATCCTTATCATACAATGTGATCCCTATCAAACAATGTGTGCCCTATCATACAGTGTGATCCTTATCATATCCTTATCATACAGTGTGATCCCTATCAAACAATGTGTCCCCTATAATACAATGTGATCCTTATTATATCCTTATCATACAGTGTGATCCCTATCAAACAATGTGTCCCCTATAATACAATGTGATCCTTATCATATCCTTGTCATACAGTGTGATCCCTATCAAACAATGTGTCCCCTATAATACAATGTGATCCTTATCATATCCTTGTCATACAGTGTGATCCCTATCAAACAATGTGTGCCCTATCATACAATGTGATCCTTATGATATCCCTATCAAACAGTGTGATCCCTATCAAACAGTGTGTGCCCTATCATACAGTGTGATCCCTATCAAACAGTGTGTGCCCTATCATACAGTGTGATCCCTATCAAACAGTGTGTGCCCTATCATACAGTGTGATCCCTATCAAACAGTGTGTGCCCTATCATACAGTGTGATCCCTATCAAACAGTGTGTGCCCTATCATACAGTGTGATCCCTATCAAACAGTGTGTGCCCTATCATACAGTGTGATCCCTATCAAACAGTGTGTGCCATATCATACAGTGTGATCCCTATCAAACAGTGTGTGCCCTATCAAACAGTGTGATCCCTGTCAAACAATGGGTGCCCTATCATACAGTGTGATACAGTGTGATCCCTATCAAACAATAATGTGTGCCCTATCATACAGTGTGATCCCTATCAAACAGTGTGATCCATATCAAACAATGTGTGCCCTATCATACAGTGTGATCCCTATCATATGATGTGATCCTTATCATATGTGTGATCTCTATCATACATTGTGATCTATATCATTCAATGTGAGCCTTATCATATAATGTAATCCCTATCATAAAAATGTGAGCCATCATACAACGTGAGTCCTATGTGAGCCTTATATAATGTGAATCCTTTTGCAAAAAAAGCCACATCTTACTACAACGTTGCTGTGATTGCTGCTGCCTGTGACCATACAACCTGTCACCTGTAAATGACCCAGCTTGTCACTAGTCACTAGTTCGATCATCAAGACTGCTCAGTCTCTCAATATGTTTCTATGTGAGTGTTGCTATACTGAATTATTATCTTCATTGCCCATCGTCTGAGAAATCAGACTGCAGCTATCCAGCTGATAGGCTATTCTCTGCACAATCCTTGGACGTTTCAATAATTTTCCACTGCTGATTACTGGGCAAGGATGGGCAAGGATGGTGCACTTGTAAAAGCCATATCTGCAGTGTCTCAATCCTACAATGCAGTGTCCCTTGCATAACAGATAACATTTTCCCTTTGGAGGTTACAGGCTGCCTTACAAGGCAAGGGTTAGCACATTTGCATGTTTCCCTTTATATTAAGGTTATTCAAACTTGTCCTTTTATCGGATATTTATCTGCCAGAGACCCATTTAGCACTCCTTAATATGATACCTGTCCAGGACATTCATTACAGAAATAGTGTCTGACAATAAATATATACTGAGACCATACTATGAAATGTGTTATCTGTTGTCACAAATGCAAGTTTTAATATTGTGTAAAGAAAATGGAAGGGCATCAACTGGAACAGTTTCTAAATGTATCATCTATGTATTTATGAGAATTCGTTTTTGAAGTTAACAGTTTTTAGCACTTTTTTGGGGATAAAGTGCATGGCCATTGACTGCCCCTAGCTGCCTGCATATCTTATTATATGTATTCTACCATTATTATTATTATTATTATTATTATTATTATTATTATTATACAGGATTTATATAGCGCCAACAGTTTGCGCAGCGCTTACCATCACAGCTAGCCACCATAACAATTAATGTTCCTGCAGGGAGGGGACAGTTATGAGCCCCCAAATACAGACAAATATTCACTTACAAAAACATGCATTTATGAGTACTAATAATTTGTACATCAATAATGCATTGTGCTACAGGAACTCACATCATAGCTTGTCTTGCAAACTTGTCATAAAATATTGTCCTTGGGGCTCCTTTACACCTGTGCGAGAAAATTGCCTTTATTTGAATGAGCCTGGTTTACCCCATTGCAGTGTTTTCCCCCGGCATATTATAAAATGAACAGCATGCAGCATTCTTTCGCACGTAAATGTACTGGAACGCATGTGAACATATTGCAAACGCACGTAATTGCAACAAGTGAAAGAAAATTATTATTATTAATATTATCATACAGGATTTATATAGCGCCAACAGTTTACACAACCCTTAAAGAAAACAATTTATTCCAAAAAAATACACCGCCAATGCGTTACAAATGCATATGACTGTGCATGCAGAACTGCACACTGCAATGTAAACAAGCCCTTAGGGCTCAGTTTACAAATCTTTAGCCCAATGAAAATAATCTTTTATTTTCAGTCATGTGGGTGAGATTTTCAAATCTTATTGGATTCTGCTGAAAATGACTGTCACTTATTTTTTCCTTTAAATAAAGATCCCTACCCTGGTGTGTTAGCTTTGTGAACTGAGCCTTTTTTTTTTTTTGCTGATGTACATGCCAAGCCAAGCCCTACTTGTCATGTTACCTGTACACAGAGCTATACAAGTGACACTTGGCTCCAGCTGTTCTATGAATCAGCCTGCAATCGGCACCATTAAATAGACTGCAAAGGGTTATTAGAGGAGCAGGCCAGCTGTTGAGTCAGTTCATAACTGCAAAAACTTTGAGATCCCAGGCTAAGCGTACATATCTGCAGAAAATAAGCGTTTACATTTATTGAATTAAAAAAAAAAAGCATTTCTTGCTCCATTTCTTGTTCTCTAGGGTTAGGAGCCTTAGCTCTATCCTGGCACATTTGGAGTTAATAAGGCTCGAGAACACCGATTCACCCATGAGCCCACCATAGGCTCGATCTCCCTAAATACAGCCTGTATGGAAGAGTGAGTGCAAAGGAGAAATGGAGGTTACATTACCCAGCCTCTTCACCCCAGTAGTGGCCGTTCAGAATCAGGGAGACGAACAAGTGGCCTTCCCTCCCCCTACAACTCTTCTTGTGGATTGAAAACTTCAACCCTTCCTCTCCCCTGCCTCTATGTCCCCCTTGCCAAGAGCTCAGGAGAGCAGTGCTGGCCAAGGATCCAGGCTCTGCCTCCCCTTCCCCTGGCAGCAAAGGGTGGGCAGGGAGGAGAGCTTCCCCCCTCTGAAAAGAGCACAACGTGCAGTCTGGCCGTCTACAGCTTTTCTCCCCTCTGATTCCCCAAACCCTGCTCTTTTTACACAAGACGAGCAGTATGTGGCAGGCCTGACTTTGTCTTCTCTGCTCTACAAATGCTTTCCCTGGACCAGGTAATCATCAGGTCATTCTTTCCTGAGTCACTGTAGACTTTAGGCCTCTTGCACATGGACGTAATCATTTACTGATGTTTTTACACAGGATCTAGCTGGCAGACCGTGTGCCTTTGGGGGCCGCACACCCACCCCTGCATGCCTGTCAAATTAGGACATGCGGATGTTTCCGTACAGCCACTGCGTCCCTAGTCAGTAACATAGGTTGCCTACAAGCACTTTCAGTAAGGATAAGTAAATGGCTCATTCACCCTATACAGGCCTCAGCACTACGTGAAGACCTCACATATACAAGCGTGCATAAATGTGCATGCGCGTATGCGCGCAGAAAAATACTCTTTATCCTTTTCTGACAATTAACACATAAACAATCAGATGCACTTGTGTATACACGAGTATATGCATAATTTACAGCATTTAGATGTAAAATATGCTATTTTTTAACATTAAACACCTACATACCTGAAAAAAAAAAGCTACGCAGCTTTAAATATGGCCCATGTGCAAGAGGACTTACTGTGCAATGCAGTGCTGGCAGAATTACCTTAAAATTGTATAGAATGTTTATGGCTAGAGGGGAGTTAAAGGGAGAGATTTATTATAACTGGAGTGTGCGAAATCTGGTGCAGCTCTGCATAGCAACCAATCAGCATCCAGGTCTTATTATCAAAGCTTAAAGTATAAAGTCAAATCTTTTTTTTTTTTTTTTTTTTTGGATAGAGTGGAGAGGGAATAGAACTTATCCTTTCTTATTGCTGTCTTTGCCTCTGTTAGGGAGATTCGTCCTCTCTATTTGTCCTGTTTACCATTATTGAAAGTGAAAGTAAAGGGGAATCTAACATTTTGGGGTGTCCCCAGAAAAGTAATAGAGGGGAAATCTTCCAGTCCGGACACTAGTTCCCCAAGGAATTCTCTTATTTTGTAGAGATTTCCTCTAACTTCCTGTTTGGCTATGGGACAGGAAATGAAGGTAAATCTCCACAATGGGACACAGATGATGACCAATGGATGGCTGCCCTATACAAATGTTTTACTTATAGTTCTACTTTAAGTGTACAAGACAAAGTTGCAAGGTGATTGGCGACCATGCACAGCTGCACCAGATTCAGGGTTTTAGTAAATCTCCCCCAAAGTGTATCTAAACCCAACAACAGAAATGTAATACTTTACAGCTTAGCGGCTGAATTAGTTACTGTATATATATTTTTCCTTTATAATCACCTGGTGATCCTGCCAGTAAAATGCTTCCTGTCTTATGATGAAAATGCTTATTACTGTACTGTATCTATGAAGTATCAGCATTGTCCCCCTAGGACAGGACTACAGAACAGCTCCACCTCTCCCTATATCTTAGCCCCGGTTCACACCGCCACGACTTGACATGCAACTTGAAAATTGCATGATAAGTCGCGCCCCATTGGTGGCAATGGAACTGTTGTAATCGGTGCGACTCAAGTCGCTCCGACTTAGAAAAAGGTACCAGCACTACAATGGGGGCGACTTCAACATGACTTGCATTGACTTCTGTTAAAGAAGTCAAATGCAAGTCGCGATAAAGTAGCACAGGGATGTCGGTTTCAAAGTCGCACAACTTTGAAGACGCGGCAGTGTAAACAAGGGCTTATACATAACAAGTAGGTGTTTTGTAGTTCACAGGGGATAGTTGGAAATGCTGATAACATTGTTTGAGATTTCAGTTAAGTGCGCAGGAAGGTACAAGGACACCAGATTTCTGACAGGGTCAACAGATATTTTCCCATATTTATGCCAAAAATGTATTTGGCCTGAAAAAAAGAAAAAAAAGAAAAAGAATGCAGTCACCTCATCTAAGGATTGGTAAGCTGCAATATATTACATTTTTGTTCTTGGGTTTAGTTTACTTTAACTATAAACTATGTAGAATCTTTCTTAATGTACATGGAAATATTTAATTTAAATTCTTGGCTTTCACTTCACAGAGAATAAATTCATACCAACGCGCACTTCTGCACTCGCCGCCACTGCAATGACAGGCACTTCCTTATGTATCATATTCAACAAAGGGGCTCACTTTTGCTAGCAGTAATAAAATATAAGGTTGGTGATAAGTGTTCCCTTCTCAGCCACAGCAGTAGAAGAGTGTTCGCTATTGATTAGGGCAGAAAGTTTAAAGCTGTATTAAACCCAAAACCAAAAAATGTAATATATTGCAGTGTACCTATCATTAGATGTGGTGACTGCACCAGTTTTCTTTTCTTTTTTTTTCCTTCTGTTTTCACCTGGCAACCTGGCCAGTAACACACCTCCTGTATTAGTGAAACACATCATTAGAGAATGAGCACAGGAGGCACAGCAGATAGCAGTATTGCCAGTCTGGGAAGGGAGGGGGTGTGTTAAATGTATTATTAGATTTAGAACCACTAACAAACTGAAGCCAAACTCCAGTTCACACGTTATAATCAGTTACAGCAAACATTTTTTTTCCTCTTGGGAAAAAGATTTTACATGAATAAATAAAAACGAATCATTTGAATTATCCCTGCTAATGTTAAGTGGTTCGTTTCATCTGGGTTAACTGATACATTCTGCTGGAGAGCTTGTGCTTTTGAAAAACAATAGATTTGGTGTCTGGATCACCAAATAAAAATATAAAAAGACAAAGCCTAATACAGCCACCACAACCATAAAATTGCTAAACTGCAATATAATAAATGTCTACTTTTGGGTTTAATACTGCTTTAAGTTATACCCTTTATTGGCTAACCTGAGTTATTTAAGATGCAAGCTTTAAGGATATGTCAGATTACTTTGTCAGGTTTTTTATAGTTCTGAAAAATGGTTCTAAACAAACATATAAAAAATACACAATTAGTAAGGCTGGCTTAGATCTGTATAGTGCATTTTAGGTGTGTTGTGCTACCATAGGAACTCTATTAAATGTGTGTTTTGATAAAAGCGCATTAAATATGCAGAATGCAGGAGTTTTTATAATGCACCTCTGTGAGCAAGGCCTAAAAGGAGGGGGAATAAAATGAGTCACTTAAGTTCCAAACTTTCTGCTTTGCCATATAAATGTATTTATTTTATTTATTACAGGTACAGTGCTGTAAATTTACATTTATATTGTACAGTCCCTGCCCTCAAGGAGCTTACAATCTAAGGTCCCTAACTCACCTTCATACATACATATACTAGAGCCAAATTTAAACAGGAGACAATTAATCTACCAGCCTGTTTTTGGAGTGTCAGAGGAAACCGGTGTACGTGGAGGAAACCCACGCAGGCACAGGGAGAATATGCAAACTCCAGGCAGGTAGTGTCATGGTTGGGATTCGGACCAACAATAGTTCCCAAACGTCCCTATTTTGGGACAGACTACTTTTGGACCTACAACCGTCTGTCACATTTTGCCCTTACAAATCTCCCTATTTTAGGTCTGATGTCTCCCTTATAAATAAATAATTTATCAAATATTTGTATTTTTTTTTTTTAACGAGTGTGCTTTTTGTAAACACAATGATGAAAATGTTTCCTTTTCTTTTCCAATAATTTGTATTGAAAATTTACATATCAAATTCCAAGGCAAAAGATTGTTTACATAGGATAGGTATGTCAATATACCAAAAGATACACCAAGGTACTAGAAGTATGGAAATAATGATGTATTCCAAAAAATATATTTCTTAGCTCTATGCGCTATAATGTGATACATTTCAAGAAAAAATCATAACAAAAAAGTTGGCATATGGAAGGGTCCCTATCGCTCCTTTAGGCTTCATGTACACGGGACGTTGTTCAACCTCTCCTGGACGAGCTGTCTAGCTTTCCATCACCATACTCCATACCCCATCTAAAAACGGCCATGTTTACATGCTGCGTTTAGCCGGGTTTAGTCACATTTGCGTCTAGAAGCGTTTGAAAAAATATATATATATTTGTTTGGGTTAAAATGACTCCATGAGGAGGAAACCATAACCACAAAATGTTTCCTTTTGATGATGATTGATATATGATTGAATGAGGTTTCTAACTAACTACAGCACTGTAGAGCATAAGTGAGATTTTTTCCTAGCATTTTATTTTATTGACGTTGACTGTAGTAAATGTTGTAATTGCATAAGATTTATCTAGTACTGTATGGACTGATTATTATTATTATACAGGATTTATATAGCGCCAACAGTTTACGCAGAGTGTAGACAGTACAAATACAATACACTTTAATACAGTGGGAATCAAAGGGCACTGCTCCTTAGAGCTTACAATCTAAGGCCTCGTACACACGACCGAGTTTCTCAGCCACAACCAGCAAGAAACTTGCTGGGAGATATTTTTTTGCCGAGGAAACCGGTCGTGTGTACATTTTCGTCGAGGAAACTGTCGAGAAACTCAACGAGCCAAAAAGAGAGCATATTCTCTATTTCCTTGACGAGAGTGGAGAAAATTGGCTTGTCGAGTTCCTCGACAGCCTAACAAGGAACTCGATGAGGAAAACGATGTGTTTCGCCCGCCGAGTTCCTCGGTCGTGTGTACGAGGCTTAAGAGAGAAGCTCAGAATACAACTTGGGTTGTGCAAGGATGGGGTGTCTTTTAACTAAAATTTTTGGTGCAAAACGTGTCCTAGTTTCTTATTTTTCGGAAAGCCATAGTCCTTATATAATAAGCAAGGAAATAGACAAATTTGTAAAAAATGCAGTTTTAATTTAATGTGTAACATCTTCTGTATAATTAACACAATTTCAAAAATTTTCTTCTGCTAACCCCAAATACAGGGACCATAATCAGTATTTCCTATATTATATTACCACTTAAAGCTCTAGAGTGCTATACATTTACTAAGAGTTTTATAGATTAATTTCACATTATAATTTTTTTTCATCCCGTTACTGCACTATTATTAAACTCAAACTGTTATGAATGCTAACAGTAACCCTACATTAAACACACAAAATATTGGGCATAGCTTTAAAAAAAAAATTTTTTTTTTTTTTTTTTTCTGTCCTGACTATCTATAGCAGGATATTCAAAGGCCTGTATCAAGTGATCAAGGTAATAGTTTTTTTTAGAACTGAAAAGCTTAGCTCATTCTGGATGCTTGTAATTCTTACAAGAAGCAATAAGGTTTTTATGTTATAATTGCAGGCACTCAAATCAGACTGTAACCTACAATTAGTTGCAGTTTCCCGAGCAAAGCAATAGAAATCTATGTTCTCTTTCACATTGCAATAAACCTACCATTTCCATCCTGTATATTTCATAAAAGAAGAAGGAACAGAAGCATGTATAATTTGTCATTGTGCAATACTTAACACAGATAGGCATGCACAATTACCATTAACTTTATATAAACATGTCTGCAAGTCAGGACAAACAGTTTATGTACTTCAGACTTGTGGGCTTTATTTCTGAAAGGGGGGGAAGGGGGATGTTATCAAAATACATGAAAACCTACACTTGTATGCGCAAACATTCCAGTCAAAATACTCGACTGGTTGCATAGAAATGACCAGACACGATTGATATGCAAAGTAGTTTGCTTGCACTCTGAATATTCCCACCTCATTATCTGCGTGCCGAAAAAAAGTTTGGGAGGTGATGTGATGTGGAAAACATAGAAAGCCAGAGAGATGTCATGGCTTTTCCCGCCAGCTGAAAAATAAAGTTTGTATTATGGGATAAAAGCCTTGAGTATTTTATTTCTATTACGTATTAGAAATGCTTTGTAATAATTTCAGCCATATATCAAGCTATAGTCTGTCCAGAGGTGATATTAAATGCAGGATTCCACTGAATCTAAGTGTTACAGCTGCTAAGATTTATTTAAAGTGATTTACTAAAGACGTTTTTACAAACTTAGTAAAAGAGGAAAAGCTTTTTTAACGGTTCCTGTCCTAGCAAAAAATCAATTTTTTTTTAATTTACCCTACACATGATTGGGTATTATGCACTTTAATACAGGACACTTTTACCCCTTTCCTTGCCTAGACCAATTTTCAGCTTCCAGTGCTGTCGCAGTGTGAATGACAATTGCGCATCATGCAACACTGTACCCAAACAACATTTTTTTTTAAAAGTAGTTTATTAGTGATTAAATGATTAAATTAAATTGTTCACAATCGTATACAGAAGCATACAAAAGAGTATATTGCGTTTTAACATGATATCGTAATTAGTAAATCCAGAACCTCCCAATACTTTGTTTCTGAAGGGAGAGTATAACAATACACAGCAAAACCATTAACACATTCTAGTAGGTTATCATGAAAAGTCTCTGGGGAGCATTACCAGCATGGTGCTAGTCAGATCATGTCAGATTACATTTATCCGTTATCACATATATATCCTTAAATTACTCTTGAGACGTTTTAGTCATCGTATAGTACAAAGCAAAGAAAAGTAATTATTAGAGAAGATAGAGAGAAGGGGGTTAAGAAGACATGGGGGGGGGGGTGGTTGTTAAACTCAATTACAGTTGGCAAGTATAACTATATTCAGCATTTCAATTACCATAGTAGTAAGGTATGGTGGTCAATGAGCTTAGATAATATTCAATCAAATACAGAGTGGCCCAATCAGGCCCAAAAGTGGGGAGGGAAGGTCAATCCTTCTCTTTGTCAACCAATTCTCAGTGAGTGATACTCTTTCGAAAAACAGAATTTAAACCACGGTGACCAGGTTTTATGAAACCTTTCAACTCTGTTAGCGGCCTGTGCCAGAGTCTCCTCTATTGTGCAAATTTCCCAGACTTGGCTCAACCACTCTGACACAGACGGGGCTTGTGTATTTTTCCAGAAGATTGGAATTGTATCATTTATTTCACACAGGTAGAGCTTTATTTTGGTGGTATTTAATCATTGCTGGGTTTTAGATTAGTTGCAAACATTTTGAAGAAATAAAAAGTTATAACATTTTGTAACAAAGTAATCTTTCTCCTTTACTGATGTGCGCTGATGAGGCTGCACTGACTGGCACTGATGGGCACTGATGAGGCGGCAATGATGAGGTGGTACTGATGGGCACTGAAAGGCAGCACTCATGGGTACTGTTTGGCATCACTGATGGGCACTAATTGGCATCACTGATGGGCATCACTGATGGGGCTGCACTGATAATAAGGGCACTGTTTATCAGTGCAGATGTCCCCACTGAGAAAGCCACTTATCGTCTCTCCTCATGTGAGGGATGGAATGCCTATAACCTGCATTTCCTATTTACTCTGTGGCCCCGTACACACGACCGAGTTTCTCGGCAGAATTCAGCCAGAAACTCGGTCCAGAGCTGAATTCTGCCGAGAAACCCGGCCGTGTGTACACTTTCGGCCGAGGAAGCCGACGAGGACCTCGGCGAGGAAATAGAGAACATGTTCTCTATTTCCTCGTTGTTTAATGGCAAAAGTCGGCTCGCCCAGTTCCTCGGCGGCTTCCACACTGAACTCGACGAGGAACTCGATGTGTTTGGCACGTCGAGTTCCTCGGTCGTGTGTACGGGGCCTGATCATCTGTGATTGGACATATGTGATAGGCTCTTTGCTGTGATCAGAAATGCGCTGTGTCCAAGGGCCAGACCGCACCACAGATTGCTGCGCTGCATCGGTTCAAATTGCTCTTGCCCTAGTTTCCCATTCAGAGCTCTGTGGAGTTGGGTTAAGGACTGTCTTTCTAAGGCCCCTTTCACACACACACATGTCCGCTTTTTCATCCATCCGTTTGCGGATGAAAACGGGACATACATTGGTCCCTATGTGATTGCGGATGTCAGCAGATGAACAATCCCCTGACACCCGTAATCGTCCGCCTCCGCAAACATCCGATTTTGCAGATGGAAGAAAATCCTATTTTTCTTCCGTCTGCAGAGCGGATCGGATGAACACGGACATACGGCCTGTGTTCATCCGCTTCATCCGTTCCCCCCATATGGGAGAGCGGAGAAAAGACAGGGCGGTCCCTGCACAGTGTGCAGAGACCGCCCTGTCTTCCGCCGGCTCAGCGGGGATATACGGAGCGATCCCCGCTGAGCTTACGGACATACAGAGGTGGATCATTACTGATCTGCCCCATGTGAAAGGGGCCAAAAGGGAACTTCATCAGTTCAAACTGGCCTTGCCAGCTTCTCATTTAGTGCTCTGTGGAGTTTTCTTTTTCAGTGCTTCCCATACCTGGTTTGAGAGGTGTCCTCTTGAAGCATTTATCAGTTCAATTTGCCCTTGCCAACATCAGATTCAGTGCTCCCAGAGCTGGGTTGGGGGACTCATCTTAAAGAACTTCATCGGTTCAGATTGCCCTTTTCATTTGGGGTTTTCTTCTTGAGGAAATGTTCAACACAACTGGTTCGGTAGCACCAAGGCTGAAATAACACACTGCATAAATGCTGCTGTTTAGTAATTTTTAATATTTTTAAATGCATTCTGAATGGTAGCCAAACAGGAAGGATGTCACAACTTTGATAAAAAATGCCCTTTTTGCTCTTGCATGTGAGTGTATGCCAATTTTTTATAAATAACGCCCACCTACACAGATTTTCACATTTACATAAACACATCACAGAACATTTGTAAAATAAAAGAAAAAATATGAGCTCCTGTTTATGCATATCTATCTTTCAAACATCAAGATCAGTTGCTTGTATACTGAATGTGTTTTCTTTTGTCAATGGCAAAAAGCACCATGAGTCAAAAAGCAAATAGTTTTCAAAATGTTAATCACTAAGCTATTACCAAGCTTCATCAACATAGAAAATGGTTATATGGGCTTATAAACCTCCAAAGTGAATATTAAGTAAATGGCAGTGTAAAAGGAAAAACAACACCCTGTGTAGTCATTGCTAAATGATTTCAATAGATAAAGATGAGGGATAGAGAGGGAACAAATAGATGGTGTACTTTTACTACATAAATTCTTGTAAATATCAGATCACATTTATTTCTTTTGAACAATACTGTATACATTTTTTCATGTTTTGATTTGTAGAGTGTCACTATTAGTACTTGTAGTAATAGATAAAGCTGGAATCCAGGTGGACATAAAGGAGCACCATTTAATCCAGTTGCATATTTATTGAAAATCATGACTTCTCTTTTTAAATGTTTAAATTGTTATAAGGGTTTAAATATATGTCAGCCCTTTGTATTCCTTTGCACAGCAGGCCTTTCACTGGAAGAGAAAGAGACCCCGCTTTGTGCCAATAAGGATTCACTGCATTGCACACCGCTGATAGTCTTAAGCCTCGTACACACGTCCGAGGAACTCGACGGGCAAAACACATCGTTTTGCTCGTCGAGTTCCTTGTGAAGCCGCCGAGGATCTCGGCGAGCCAAGTTTCCCCATTGACTAACGAGGAAATAGAGAACATGTTCTCTATTTGGCTCGACGAGTTCCTTGTCGGCTTCCTCGGCCAAAAGTGTACACACGACCGGGTTTCTCGGCAGAATACGGCTCCGATCGAGTTTCTGGCTGAATTCTGCCAAGAAACTCGGTCGTGTGTACGGGGCCTAACACAGTGATTTTTCTAATAGGTGGACATAGCATTGAAATGAATTCACTGGTGCAGTGATACTCATTTATCAAGATGTTGGTATTAGGCAGTGCTGGCTCCTGGCACTGGCAAGACAGTGGGTGGGTACCCTCTATGGTACCTTATATAGAATAAATAAATGCTATATACTATACAATAGACATGTGTATCATGGAAAATAATAATTTTAAGAAGGCTGAGCCTTCCCATAATGTCATATCTGGAATTAGATTGGTGAAAAAGCAGTAAGTCTTTACTGCAGTGGAAAAAAATCAGGTTAGCAACCTGGATGTCTGGCACGAGTACACGTATATTTTGCTGTCTGTCTGACATTTAGCTTTTCATAATGGATAGATCCAAATGGCATATTCAGTTAAGTTGATTTACTAAAGGAGTTGAAAATATTTACTAAAATTAATTTTGCAAACTCAACATTCACTACTCCCTTGGCAAATCTATCCCTTTGTGTTTTGTTAGTGTTCATATATTTTCACAATGTTCCTCTCTATTGTATTCCTAACACAGGTCTACATTCTACTGTGAAGTTAGGCCTGGTGTACATTAACCACGTCAGCCCTGTACTATTTGGCTGCCAGATGACCGGGCCACATTTTGCGATTCGGCACTGTGTCGCTTTAACAGACAATTGTGCGGTCTTGCGACGTGGCTCCCAAACAAAAAGTTACGTCCTTTTTTTCCCACAAATAGAGCTTTCTTTTGGTGGTATTTGATTACCTCTGCGGTTTTTATTTTTTGCGCTATAAACAAAAATAGAGTGAAAATGTAGAAAAAAATGCTATATTTTTTACTTTTTGCTATAATAAATATCCCCCAAAAATATATAAAAATATTTTTTTTCCACAGTTTTTGGCCAATATGTATTCTTTTACATATTTTGGTAAAAAATCGCAATAAGCGTATATTGATTGGTTTGCTCAAAAGTTATAGCGTCTACAAAATAGGGAGTAGTTTTATGGCATTTTTATTATAATTTTTTTTACTAGTTATGGCAGCGATCTGCGATTTTTATCGTGACTGCGTCATTATGGCGGACACATCGGACCTTTTGATGCTATTTTGGGACCATTGTCATTTTTACAGCGATCAGTGCTATAAAAATGCACTATTTACTGTGTAAATTACACTGGCAGTGAAGGGGTTTACCACTAGGGGGTGGGAAAGGGGTTAAGTGTGTCCTAGAGAGTGATTCTAACTGTGTGGAGGTTGGGCTACATGTAACATGACACTGATTGCTGCTCCTGATGACAGGGAGCAGACGATCAGTGTCCTGTCACTAGGCAGAACAGGGAGATGCCTTGTTTACCGAGCAATCCCCACGTTCTGCCTCACTGTGACACAATCGCCAGACACCAGCGGACATCGAGTCTGCGGGTCCCACGGGCATGGTCACTGAGACCGTGGCGCTAGGCAGCAGATTCAAAGCAACGTACCTGTACTTTGCTTTGCCTGCCCGTGCCATTCTGCCGACGTATAAGTGCTTTATAAGGCAGTCAGCAAGTGGTTAAAATTAATATCAGCATTGTTTCTGTGATGTATATTCTAGTGGCAACAAAAAACTAATTCACCTAAGCTCAGGATTCTTGATACTTATTGTTAAAAATAAAAACATTAGAAGGCCAGGACATTCAGATTCATAGGCCTGTCTAGTCTTCTGATGTACATTGGGCAAAGTAGCTCATCACCATTGATGGCTCATGCAGTATTTGTTAACAAGACCCAATATCAGAAAGCCTGTTATGACCTGTACCCTGATATTTCTTCTATCTACATATATGTGGATTTTTCATTCCACACAATTCAGTGATATATTTTTACACCCAATTCTATGCATTTCAATTTATTTTTCACCAAGGTTTTCTCATTCAAATATTTTTGTAATTCATTGTTTGTTTTTAGGCTAAGGACATGGCATTTTAACGTGAAAATTATCATTTTTTTGGGGGTTGAAGAGAACAATTCGAGTTGGGTCTTTTGACTCTAGACCCCCCTTTTCCTCCACACCAAGTGTTTTTGAGTGTAGAATTACTGATACTATATTGGTTAGGGAGGCCTTTGAACTTCCAGATCAGTTCACCTGTATGTTATTTACAGTAAGTGCTTTTTTTTTTTACATTCCTTGTTTACAGTGTTCTTGCCCTTTAGGAGCAAAGTTTATGTAATAATTTCTAAAGCAAAACATAATTTTGACCTATTTTTTTTCACTTTACCCCCCCCCCCCAAACAAAAACATTTCTGCATGGTCTTATTGCTCAAGCTTACATAAAATAAACTTACAGACAGTTATGAAAAATTACAATATTTAAATCTATGTTCAACAACTCTTAGTAGACTCAAAACAAATCCACGGACCAGTGAATAGCTAGCTAATCATGGCGGAATTAGATTTGTGTGTATGTATAATATCAGTAAATTCAGGGAAGGTCATATTTACAGCATTACCAGAGATTGATGATTTAGAAAAATAGGTTCAAAATGAGTAATTACTAAACAAACATAAAAGTCCATTTAAGACACTGACCGTACACTGTGTTTCCAGAGTTGAGCAATATAAATCTTGACTAACGAATAAATCAAATGATAAGAATAAATAGTGATAAATTCATGATGTAACTAATGTTAAAAGTGAGCAGGGTTAATTATGTTCCAAAGGTGCATATTAAACTCATAGAATAATAATCAATGAAACATCATAATTAACTTTGCCAATCAGCTTTGGTAATTGTGCATACCAGTTTATAAGGTGCACAACTGGCAAGTCAGTAATTTGTTCAACTTTAATAACATTTGTTGTTGCATGAAAATCTGTGTGTTTTTTTTTTGTTTTTTTTTATTGCCTCTAAAATATAATTCTGTCAAACACTGAGTGCTAAAATAACTTGTAGCTGACTAATTTATATTTATGTCACGTCTGGAGCTATGTAACATTATTAAACTACTTTATATTCCTGTGTTTGTTCTGGTCTTAAATCTGTACTCACATAAAGCGCCTAGCTCATTTCTCTGCCTAATAAAGACGGGCCAGCCTGCTCTGTACTGTACGATCCGTTCCAGAGCACACAATGAGCTATTGTATTCAATGGGAAAGTATGATTTCCTTTTTTAGGAAGACTCAGGTTACAGTAATAAAATCTGCATTATTAGTTTGACTAGAGCCACTCAAACACACTACAGAGTTCTGTCCTAGCACAAAGGACCAGAAGAAAGGGCATAAACAGCCCGAAAATGCAGCTATATACAATCACCTTTGATCTTTAAATGTAGTGAAAGTTAAATTTAACTCTTATAAAAGCACTAGTACTAAGTTAATAATTATCCTTCCTACATTCCTTTAAAGCTGTGTAATTGATTTGCCATTTACTTTATATAGAATGTATGCTGCATGAATGTAATTCGATTTATAAAGGAAAATAAACCCAGAACAAAATCAGCCTTGAATAAAATTGCATGTGGGCCTTTCTTACAATAGTTTTTTATTGTGCCTAATTTTTGGGGGCTTATCTTAGTTTTATTTTACTATTATGTTTATTGTTTTAATGCTTAAACGTGTGAAATAGTCTAGCATACAGATGTATGGAAATATAACGTTAATTTAACAAAATATACCCTCCCATAAATAGCATCAACAATGTGTGATCCGTTTTGTTTTCTATAAGCCAAGATATGTGAATATAAATAGCTCCGTTAGAAAGAGCGTTTCTATAAGACTTCACTGCATTCAGTCATTCTTGGGAGCTGGTAATTCTTAGAAATATTCTCAGTGCAAGATACTAACAGTTTTATGGATCACAGAGCAGCTTCTAAAATGTAAAAAAGTACTGTTTGCATCTGAACACCTAACATAACTTACTGTTTACGGAGATGGTTTGCATAGAACAGTCATACACAGCCTTTTTTTCTAACATTGAAACCTCTAGGCACATTAAACTTTTGGAACATAGGCAATTTTTTTAATAGTCCTAACTTGGCTTAGAATAACTTGAAAATGAGCAAATAGGCTATTTTTTTTTTTTTTGTGCTAATGGTAAAAAATGCTTTTACATGGACAAACTGCCACCTATAGGCACCAACCTACCATTCCTAATGTTAAATCTAGCCCTGGTCAGACACATGGAAATGTTAAAAAAAAAAAAGGTGTGAAGGCAGGGAAGGGACAGGAAACTAATTATTCCTGGTTCCCAGTTCAGTTGATTTGCATATTAGTAGGCCTTTCAGCTTCTCAAACAATGGGAAATAATAATTACCAGACTACGTTTTGAGATCTGAAGAACTGTACCAGTAGGGGCTACACAAAGGTCTTTGCTTGGGTACCACAAAGAGGAGAACCACCAGCACAACATTCCAATATCATAAGTTATAACAAAACCAAGAGCGCAGGACTTTAAATTTTATCGAAACAATGTACATAAAAACATAAAAACCGAAGACTATTTTTCCACCAGATTACACCAGATGAAACGAATAGCTTTAGTCTGGTTGATGAAATGGTCTACCGGCCTTATAAGTTTTTATGTATATTGTTTCAGTAAATTTGTTATAACTTTAAAAGAAAATTATGTTGGATTTTTTGGCAACTTCAGCCCCGGAAGGGTTTACCCCCTTAATGCGTTATTTTTATTGTCAATTGCGCAGACTTGCGATGCTGTACCCAAATAAAATCGATGTCCTTTTTTTCCCACAAATAGAGCTTTCTTTTGGTGGTATTTGATCACCTCTGCGGTTTTTATTTTTTGTGCTATAAACAAAAAACAGCGACAATTTTGAAAAAAAATATATATCTTTTGCTATAATACATATTCAATAAAAAAATAAAACATTATTATTTTTTTTTCATCAGTTTAGGCCAATATGTATTCCTCTACATTTTTTTGGTAAAAAAAATCCCGATAAGCATATTTTGATTGGTTTGCACCTACAAAATAGGGGAAGGGTTTAGGGACTTTATTGTTTTTACTAGTCATTGCAGGGATCAGCAATTTTTAGCGGGACTGCAACATTGCGGTGGACAAATCTGAACCTAAGTGACACTTTTTGGTGACCAGTCACACCAATACAGTGATCAGTGCTATAAAAATGTACTGATCACTGTATAAATGTCACTGGCAGGGAAGGAGTGATCAATGGTTACATTTTCTCTGGGGAGGTGGTTTTTAACTGTCAGGGGGATGGGCTGACTAGGAGTAGAGAGAGATTGCTATTCCTGATTACAAGAAACAGTTGATCTCTCTCTCTTCCCCTGTCAGAACAGGGATCTGTCTTGTTTACATAGGCAGATCCCCGTTCTGTCTCTGTGAGGAGCGATCGCGGGTGGCCGGCGGACATCGCAGCTGTTGGGCACGTGCATCGACTCCTGCGCCACTGGCGGAGTGCGCATGCTCCCTGTATCTATTACACAAAATGACGTTCAGGTACTTTGTTTCATGTAAAAGAGCTGCCCTGCCGCAGTATATGTGTGGTAGGCAGTCTTTAAGTGGTTAAAGTCCCACTCCCTTAGTTTTGTATAACTTGGAAAAAGCAATACTCCCAGTGGCGGCCCATCCATAGGGGCGCACGGGCGACCCCCCCATCCATGCGTCCGGCCCCTAATCTACATGCAGGGTGCCAGACACATGGATTTGAATAGGGTTTTTTCAGTACATGATTAGAGCCTGAGACTCTAATTGACTTCAAAAAAGGGTGGGCTCGGGGGCGCAGAGCACTGCACCCTGAGTCCACCCAGTTGCGTGACAATAGCAAATTAATATTTGCTATTGTCTTCCTGATTCTCCTCCCGGCCAATCGAGAAGCAGCTCCTGAGTCCTGATTGGCCAAGGAGTCTTAGGACTCCCGGCTAAATGAGTCTCAGCTTCAGGACCCACTTCCTGTTCGGCCAGGAAGAGAAGCTATGTCTGTTCGGCCGGGAGTTGCGAGTGAGGGGGGAAGGTTTGTTTGCCACTCCCCCCCCCAAATATTGAGCACCAGCCCCCACTGAATCCTCCAAGTGTTAGGCCTACATATCCCCTCACCACCAACACCAATCAACAACCACTCAACACAAAACTATGGATTGAAGGTTAATTGAATCTAGAATGTATGTGTGAAGATGTATGTGTTTATTGTTCTAAAGGTCAGAAGCCTCCTGTCAGCTGTATTGAATTAGCATTCTATTGTCTAAAGCAATGTAACCTCTCAGAGGTAGTAATTAAGTAGACCGGGTTATTGTGTACATTGATTACCCCCTGGGGCTTCTGTCTCAATACACAAGTCTTTCTATCCAAGCTATTGGACCAATCCCTGTTGACAATTTCAAGTCCTCATTTGCATGGTCAAGGAGGACTTGAGTGAAGACTGGATATACTTTACAATTGACCAATAGGAAAGCGGTTGTTGGGAGTGGGATGTTCCAAAATTCTGTATAAAAGTGTGCTGTGTACTTGAAAATAAAGAGTCCTGTTGGAACTTACATACAGCCTGCCTGGTGTTTGTTCTTAATGGGTCCGAATGGCACATAGCTGTAATTCGGATCCCGGAACCTTGGATGACTGGACCATCAGACGTTGCAATCTGCAAGCGGACTCACTGGTATCAGAGGAGTGTCGGGAGAGCAGGACCTGGGCGAGGAAGGATCTCGTCACATTGGTGGCAGCAGTGGGATTTGCTCTCCAGTTACTGGGACAACTCCAAACCACCACCATGAATGACCAGCTATGCAGCCTGGAGGAGAACCATGCTAAAAGACTTGCTTGAGAGCCGTGGAGGAACCGGTGGGAAGAACAAGGCCACCCTGATCATTGCGCTAGCCGAGATGGATCAGAGGGATGGTGATGCAGGACCCCAGTCAGTTGAAGACTTGTTCCAGCAGCGAGTTCAACAGCGGTTGGCATTATATGGTGCGAACCCATCAGAGACCGCCATACAGAATACCATTAGAGACCTCCAGCGGCAGGATGAGAGAGAACGAGAGCGACAACAGAGAGAACGAGAGCGGCAACAGGAGCTGAGAATTGCAGAAATACGGCGATCGGTGACAACGCCTAAAGAAGCAGCACCAAATGAAAGAAGAGGAGAGGTACAGATATCAGTAACCATGGAAGAGGAATTCAGAAGGAGGTTGCGAGAGAAGCAGATACAGCGCAGAGGACCAGTATCAGAGGAGGTCCTGCTTGGATGGTCTGATTCGATCCGCTGCGAACTCTGGAAAGAAGCGCTAGCCCGCGAGCAGCGACACCAGGGAAAAGCTCTCCCCTCCATCCATGTAAGGTACTGGTCACAGTATGAAGTACGGATGCTGTTATTGGGGGAACAACCAAAGCAGGAGTGGACAGCAGAGTTAAGCAGGCTGATCCGGGAAGAGATGCGGTTGGACGAGAGCTACAGAGCCCTCCGGTGGTATGTAGTCCAAGAGTGCCCGTGGTCAGCGGAAGACAGCCCCACGGAAGGCTTTGACTATGATGGCCTGGGATTGTTGTATTGGAGGATGTCCAGGGATCCCAACTTTGGGAGCGATCGGGAGTGGCGTTGGGAGGAAATAATGGAGCACAGAGAGCGAAGACTGAATGTCCCGGAAGTGCACTGGTTACAGGAAGATTTGGAATTCCTGGCCGCTCAGGAATGGGAACTGGAAATCGCCTACAAACAGCTGCTAGACTCCGCTCAGCAGCAGGGTGAGGTTCCCTTTACCTGGGACTATGAGGAAATATCAGCTGACAGTGATGAAATCCTGGCTGATGAATCAGCAGTGGAAAATCGGGAGCTTGCCATTCCCAAAGCTGAAGTGCTGACCGCAGGGCCGAGCTCTGCTAACCTCTGCTCAGTGCCCATAGCATCTTCTGGGTTCCATGGACAGGAGATGGTGAACCTCTATCCCCAGACACCAGTTGTAGAGACAGGGGATTTGATAGACTTTTCTGCTGAGGAAGAACAACCTGGGGAGCCTCCAACAGAAGAGCTGGTATCAGGGCCAAACTTCACTGTGCTCTGCCCAGCACCAAGTACAGTATTTGTGGAGTTACAAGGAACTTCCCCAGCTGAAGCGCTGGTCACCGGACAGAGGGATCAAGACCTCTGCCCCACCCCTGTGGCAGTTCCGGAGGCTCAGGGTGAGAAGATGGCGATCACTCCCCAGCCACAGATTACAGAGTGTATGGACTGTTCAGAGGATGTTATGGATTATGCACCCCCAGCAGAAGTGCTGGCAACAGGGCAGAATGCTAGCCATCTCTGCCCAGTACTGGGACCAACTGTGGAGTTCCAGGGAGCCGGGGCGGTTGGCCCCCCTCCCCAGCAACAAGCTGAGGTGGTAAAGCTCGTACTCCCAGCTGAATCACTGGCAGCAGGACAGGATGCTACTGGCGGCTGCACCCCACTACAGCTTGAGCGGATATCGGTGGATGGGACTGTGGTCTCCACTCACAGCAACCCAGCGGAAGAGCTGGCAACAGAGCAGAGTGCCCCAGGCCTCTGCTCTCAACTAACAGGAGAGGGGGTTCCTGTGGTAGTGGATGGGACTCCGATCTCCATGGACACAACCCCAGAACATGGTGCGGCACTGAGACAGGAGGATGTCGGCTTTGCTTTGCAAGCACTGGGGGATTTTTACCTAGCATCAGTGGATGGGACTGCAGTCTCCACTGGTATACCCCAGGAATGGTGGCCAGTTGGCCCAGATTACCAACGGCATGATGAACTGAGCCCAGCCACCCTGTCTTCTCTCCAGCGGCTGAAAGGACTCCAGGGAGAAGGGCCAGTCCAGGCCTCTCCCCAGCGGCAGGCGTGTTCTCTGAGAGAGGCAGAGATTGGCTGGGTGAGTAATGCTCTGTTTGGGACAAGTTATCTGGGGTACTGGGGGGGTACCGGAATTGGGGTCTCTCCCAGTGTTAGTCTCCTGCCAAAGGGGGTGATGTGTGACAGACCTAGCCGGGACAGGGGCTTTTGGAGAGGACTGAATGTGAGCCTCTTTCCGTCCGATTATGGGCCAGGACCTCAAAACAGGAAGGCAGATGGGTCATCCCAGCAGACAGTCCTGGAACTTTAAGACTATTTTTCCAACATCCTCGAGTTGACCCGTTTGGGTCCCACTGCGGCTGTTGGACTGTTTCCCAGGGGAAGTAATGTCATGGATCTTAAGATATTAAAGTGTTTCTACTTGACATCTGTTACACAGGAGAGGGACATTCAATGCAAGGACACCGGCTATTGAAATGCTAAGTGGAACCAGCTAGAGAAATACCTTTTATTGTGCTCTGCAGGCTAAGAGCGGGTGTCGGAGACACTCCGTCTGGCTAAAAAACTATGGATTGAAGGTTAATTGAATCTAGAATGTATGTGTGAAGATGTATGTGTTTATTGTTCTAAAGGTCAGAAGCCTCCTGTCAGCTGTATTGAATTAGCATTCTATTGTCTAAAGCAATGTAACCTCTCAGAGGTAGTAATTAAGTAGACCGGGTTATTGTGTACATTGATTACCCCCTGGGGCTTCTGTCTCAATACACAAGTCTTTCTATCCAAGCTATTGGACCAATCCCTGTTGACAATTTCAAGTCCTCATTTGCATGGTCAAGGAGGACTTGAGTGAAGACTGGATATACTTTACAATTGACCAATAGGAAAGCGGTTGTTGGGAGTGGGATGTTCCAAAATTCTGTATAAAAGTGTGCTGTGTACTTGAAAATAAAGAGTCCTGTTGGAACTTACATACAGCCTGCCTGGTGTTTGTTCTTAATGGGTCCGAATGGCACATAGCTGTAATTCGGATCCCGGAACCTTGGATGACTGGACCATCAGACGTTGCAATCTGCAAGCGGACTCACTGGTATCAGAGGAGTGTCGGGAGAGCAGGACCTGGGCGAGGAAGGATCTCGTCACAACAATGTAATTTTTTTCAACAATAGATTTCTTCATCTACCCGTGCCATGACTGCAAAACTTGCGAGCAACATGGAAATGTTATTTTTTTTACTTTAAGTACACATTGGCGATACTTCTGCAACCGGAAGTCTTCAAATGCCAACAGTTCATAACCTAAACTATACACTTGATGTCAATATTTTTCCTAAATTCTTGACTAAAGCTATGCTTCAGTTGATGCAGTATAATAATAGCAATAAAATTATGTGACATGTTTATGATTTTCAGTAGTCAGAATATTATTTGGTGAAAATATTAGTTTAATTTAAACTGGAAAGGTAAAATACCTACTGTGGGTATTTGTATACAGTATGTGTGCACAACTTTTGATTTGACAGTGTGCCAGTCTTGGCTCTCAAGTTCTAGGATATTCTAGTAACAAGCATACATGACTGAAAAAAATACTTATTTTTGTATGTATTTCAGCATTTATGTATAATATTATTGAACACACAAGGGTTAATTTACTAATGCACTAGAGCTGATCACTTTGCATGGTGAATGCTCACAGTTTAGTGAATAAGTTGAAGCTGTGTTCACTTCAAATGCCCAATTATGTGCAAGGAAACTAAAAAAAAAGGATATTTGCTCACACATGATTGGATAATTGAAAGTAATACAGCTTCAACTTTTTCACTAGGCTCAATAACATTTACTTAACCTCCCTGGCGGTATGATTCCTTCTGGTTTTAGGTGCTGAAAGCGGTACAATTATTTTGCATGGAAATTTGGCGTTTTATATTTTAGGCCTGCAATTCTTAGGAATAACTCACTTAAATCTGTCCAAACAAGAGTCTAGTAGACATCCCGGGTATGATAAAGTTTGAAACACAAAATCCTAAATTATAATATAATAAATAACTATAAATAATTATAACAAATAATAATGTAATTATAATAAAAATTATTCAATAATGTAATCTAGCTGGTCTAAAAGCACTTTTGATGTAAAGGGACACTTTTTGGTTGCTATGGACAATCTCCAGTTTCCAGGCAGAAAGAACAGTTTTTATTATATAAAATTGCATGCAGGACACTGGGCAGACCACTAGGGACAAAGGGTGTGTGTAATTATTTGATACAGTACTGTAAGATTACAGTATACTGTATGTGTATTGTGTGTTTCACTTTTTGAATTTGGCGCCGAACTCCGTCCCCGTGTGTCGTAACGTCGCAGGGAATGGAGCTTGGCACTCGACATTGTTAATCAAGCAAAGAGGCGACACAGTGGAGGAGCCCGAACACACAGCGGGGACAAATTGCAGGATCCAGGGACAAGGTAAGTAACTTCCCCCTGTATCCTGCAATGCAATCCCAAGTCTGGCTCGGGAAAACCGCTTTTGGTGGGAGAAAATAATAAAAAAGACTTACCTTACCTTCAGGCGACTAGAGGGCCCAATAAGATGAGGTGACTCATCAGTGGATTTTCGTCAGGGATCCTGGGAAAGTTTAGGATCCCAAATCCTATGAGAACACATCTTATACACTGCAGTACTGTCCTTTCTGGGGAACTGAGATCTTGAGCTTTCCCAAGATCCAGTGACATCAGTGGCAGGAAGCAGAAAGCAGCCACAAACCAGGAGTAGGGTGAGCATTTTTACTGCCCTTTCAATGCTTTTTTTTTTTTTTTTCTTTACATAATGCAGTGTTTTGTAAACAGGTGGTAGAAGCAGTCACATAGTCACATAGTTACATAGTAAGTGGAAAAAAGACAAAAGTCCATCAAGTTCAACCAAGGTAAAAAAAAAATGATAAATGCAAAAAAATGTATATGATTGCAGGCCTTGCATTTTAGTGCAAGCATCGCTTTAAATTTATTTTCAAATCCAGTTAGCAGATATTAATTTACCATTTTATAAGTCCCCATATAAAACAGCAATATTAAATTAGAACACTTGCATAATTGAGCAACAGTGAATCATGTGGAAAGTCATTTTATTATAATTATTATATGGTTATTTTTTATAATTATTTATAGTTTTTTATTATATTATAATTTTTGATTTCGTATTTCAAACGTTATCATACCCGGGATGTCTACTAGTCTCTTGTTTGGACAGATTTAAGTGCTTTATTACTAAGAATTACAGGCCTACAAAATTCTATGCAAAACAATGTACCACTTTGAGATGCAAAAATCTGACATAATCATACCGCCAGTGTCAGGTAAGACAGTTTAAATATATCTATTTAGGATGTGTATATGCATACATAAAGCTCAGCTTCGAGTGGTTCTAATATCAAAAGTTGTTTTATACCTTAATGCATTACCCTAATTTCAGGTAAAAAAAAGTCACCGCTCCCAGTCCCCAAATACTTCTCTAAGTCCTCTCACGATACCGGGGCTGTGCCCGTCTGGTCTCTCTCCTTGCTCTCACAGGAAAGACTAAGAGTAGCGAGAGCTATTGGCTTGTGCTCCAGTAAGGAGGGGGCAGAGGGTATGGCCCTGACACGCTGTGTGTGTCTGTGGACAGACAAAGCTCGTCTCAGGAGCCTGCCCGCACATGTGTTCCCATACATACTACTTGCTATGGGGGCACACTCAGAAAAAGAGGGGCAGACAGTGCCAGCGGGGGACTCTAGAAAAAAAATGTAGGAGGCCGCTCTATGCAATATCATTGTGTATAGCAACTTATTTTTTTACTTAAGAAATTAATTAAAAAATTGCCTTAATATCATTTTAAAGGCAATCATTCCAAGAAAACTTAAAAAAACGGAACCCTTGCACATGAAAAATACAATAGGTAGATTTACTAGCCCATACAGTCTTGCATCATATGAGTTTTATAAGGTATTTTTTAAATAAAAAAAAAAATATGACTAAATATTTTACCAATGCATTCAAACAAAATAATTGACAATCTCTTACTTATATGGTTGAGGCAGTACCTTTACATACTATATCAGTATAACAAGAAAATTTACAATGGACCACGGGACTTTGCACTTCTCCAAGTAGCGCTGTGTAGTTGTACAGTCTCTGGATTTTCTATATCAGTATAACTATTATTTTAGCGAAATAAAAAGTACACAAAATGACCTAAGTGTGATATTCAGTTATAGACCAGAACGTGGCCAGGTGTAAAGGACAACACAATAGTAAGACATACACATACATAGACCACACTTGTGTACTAAGCTTGTCTATTCTTTCTATTCATTTTTCTGTTCCCTTTAGAAAGCATGTTATTGTTGACATTTACCCTAAGCATCCACATTGAATGTGGGAAAACCCATAACAATGAATTGCTTATTCTTTTTTTCTAACAGACCCTTTTGTGTTCTTTTTTTCCCATTATATGTTGTACGTTGTCTTTTGGTGAATTTTAACGTAAGTTATGATTACACAAAGGGCCTGATTTACGGTACTTAAGCTGAGCTTACGCTGCCAACAAGCATGAGGGCTGTTTACTATACATTTCAGGCAAAATTATGCATTTGCAATCAGATAGGCAATCCCATCAGTGCCCAATGGATATAGCTTACTATATTAAAAAAAAAGTAACTAATAATGCAGTGAAGAAATGTATTCTGAGCAATTTCTAGAACAAGAGCTTTACGAATACAAAATTAAAGTAAAAAAAAAAAAAGTTCTATAAATTAAAAATGCAACCTTCAATGTTGTCTTACTAATATTATTATACAGGATTTATATAGCGTCAACAGTTTGCACAGCACTTTACAATATAATGGAAGACAATACAGCAACAGTACAATTCAATACAAGAGAGTTAGGAGGACCCTATTAAACAACTAATATATGCAATATTTCAAAAAGCATGTGAAAAAGAATAATAGCATGAACGACACCTATTACTACTATAATATATTTTTTTACTTAAAAATTAACCCATAAACCATTTTACATTTGTGAAAGTCCTACCTTACAGCAGTTACCACAAGACACATGCTATAATTTTTGTTGTTGTTGCAGGGAAGCCTCATCTAAAACTAGTTTTACTGTTTCACTAGGGCCTGACTTTGGATCTTGGAATTAGGTCCTGCCAACTGCCATTTCCCGGCCAAAAGAAAGTACCCTGCTGGCCACTGGTCATTAGTTTGTGGAATGGCAGTTGGTAAGTCTTAACTCAGAAGTCAGGGATGTCAGTATTCTTAAAACAAAGTGACACAGAAATTAGGGTTTACTGTCTAGTAAAGTTAATTTTGGTTATAAAGTAGGACTTTTACTTTTAAAAAGTTTAAAATTGTTAACCAGTTTAATTGATTTGAAAATTACCTACCTGCTCTATTGATTTCAAAGGAACAAGGATTATCAAACTGCTCTGCCACTATTTCCCTGTCAACAATGGTTATTGGTCAAATCACAGGAACACACACCCTGTCCGGAGAATGTATTGACTGCAAAGTGGGACAAAACTCAAAACTAGCTGTCAAGTCTCCATAATTAGCTTCAGGCGAATGTGTGTTTGCAACCTGTCCATTTTATTCTCTAACTAAAGAAAATATAGTTATGTATTGGATAATTAAATTAAATTAAATTGATTGCTACCTGGTTGCAAAGGTATATTTACTAGTGGCATAAGAGAGTTTCCAGCTTTAATAAAAGTACAATCATTAATAAATCAAATTTTGGATTTCCATAAAATAATACATTATTGTTAGAAACATATTCAATATTTATCCTTAGAGCAGAATAATGCTGTACATTTAATTTAAGTACGAGTAGCTAATGTTTAATCATTTTTATTCTCATTGTAATAGGTGCAATCATTTCTAAAAGCTTTGCAACATTTATCATCATTAAAAATATTGTAAAAATTATGTATTAAATTATAAAACTATTGCTTGCCAACTCTTATCCGGCAATGGATGAACACCGACAAACAGGCAGTTATTACCATGAAGATTTGTGTGCACATGGTCCAGTTACATAAATGAATTTTAGACACACGAGTGTGTACATTGTATTTGGTTGTGGTAAATCAGGATAAAGCATCCCCGCTGCATCAGTAGAGACTGATAACCAAGCAAGCCTAAGACCTTAGTAAATCAGGCCCTTGGAGCAGGTATAGAGATGGTTATAGAGATGTCATGTTAGTGCAGAGTCTTTGAGCGTTGCAGGGACAGATGGATTAAACATGGAATGAGGAGGTCCAGTTGTTGATCTGTCTCTGATACACAGCTTGATAGGATCATCCAGAAAGTACAGCAGCTTGGAAACATAACTGAGTACATGGCTCAGATCAACACTATGTTCTATTAAAAGAAGCACATAGCAGACTTAAAACATGTTTGGCAATACTTTCTTGGCAAAGAACTTTTTCCCTGGCTGCTGCTACAGATCTGTGTTATCACAGTATAATCATCATTCTTAATATTATTTTTATTATTAATATTGCACAAAAAATTATGTTTCTTTTTAAACAAGCAACGCATTTCTCTATTTATGTATGCAACATATTATTTTTGTCTGCTTATAGAGAAAACATTGTCTATGGATGTTTTCAGTTGATGCTACCATAGACATCTGATACCTATCCATACTTTAAAGGTTTTTTTCGTTGGTTTCTTGCGAAGGATCAGATTCTATAAAAATCTTTTTTTTTTTTTTTTTAAATAAAAAGCATAGCTGCATCCGGGATGTGAACCACAAAACATGGTTTATTAGCCCAAAATTAGGAAAATGGGGATTGGAACAGAAATTGTCAACTTGATAAAGCGCATAGTTGTCTGCTCTATGTATTTGCAGTCTATATACCATTTTATTGCTGCACAAGTAAGGCCACGTACACACGACCAGTTTCTCGGCAAAAAACAGCAAGAAACATGCTGGGAGATATTTTTTTGCCGAGGAAACCGGTCGTGTGTACATTTTCGTCGAGAAAACTGTCGAGAAACTCAACGAGCCAAAAAGAGAGCAAGTTCTCTATTTCCTCGACAGGAGTCTCAAATTGGCTCGTCGAGTTTCTGGTCGGGCTGGTTTCCGACGAGAAACTCGAGCGTGTGTATGCTAAGAAACCCGCGCTTGCTCAGAATAAAGTATGAGACAGGAGTAAAAGTAGCATTTGTAATGGAGATAACACATTTATCAAGCTGTAACAGACTGAAAAGTGCAAATCGTCTCTTAACAAACTTTTACTTAACACGCAAACACATGAGATTAGCAAAACCAGCCCCAAGAGTTTAGCCAGTGGAATCGAACTTCCCCTGCCGTTGTATGTGTTGTATGTCACCGCGTTTGAGAACGAGGACATTTTGGCTTGACTGTGTGTACGCAAAGCAAGCTTGTCGAGTTCCTTGACAAGCCTAACAAGGAACTCGACGAGGAAAACGATGTGTTTCGCCCGTCGAGTTTCTCGGTCGTGTGTACGAGGCCTGAGAAATACTCATCTTGTATGTACAGTGCATTCTTTTAGGAGTTTTCTGAATTCCGTGTGAATGACTAAATATGATATCATGGTCAAATAAAATAAAAACAAACAGTCTTATATTAAAATGATCTTACAATGCCATATCTTGTTAGAAAGCTCTTTCAGGTTTTGAGTTTACTCTACTCTATACAATAACATAAACACGTTTTGTTACCTAATCATTGCAGAATAATTCAGTTGACGTACAAGATGGCTTGATTCAAACAGATTTCAGAAGAGTTGTTGCAACTCATAAGCTTGATAAGGGTTACAAAAGAATGTAGCCCTAAAGATATTAAAGTGGTTGTAAACCTAGTTACACCACTTTTAACTACAGGTAAGCCTATAATAAGGCTTATCTGTAGGTACTGTGAATATCTTCTAAACTTGCACAGTTTAGGAGATATTCACTGTATACGCATGTGCCACCATCATCAGCACATGCGCACTGAAGAAACGGCCCCTTCGTGTCGTTTCTTCAGTAGCTGCGCCGTGACCGGGAGTGATGTCATCGCGGCTCCAGCCAATCACAGCGCCGGATTCTGTGAATCCGGAAATAACGCTGGGAGACATGTCGCTGGTCACAGTGGTGTGCGGGGACCACTACAAAAGCTTTGAGCTAAGGTTTAAGTATGCAATGCTCATTATGCCTTTGTCTTGCAGGTTTTTATTTATTATTAGTTTTTATAATAATATATATATATATATATATATATATATATATATATATATATATATATATATATATATATATATATATATATATAAAATATAATTAGAGTTTGCAACCACTTTAAAGAAATAACAAATAAATAAACTATGAGGAAGCAGGGTCCCATCAAAGAGCCCCATATAGTCTTCAAGGAGGATAAAATCTCAAATCTGCAGATGTCATTTGATAATATCTGTGTTCATAACTCATCATAAGAAAAAAAAATGATTTGCAAGCTACTAGTTGTTTTTAAAAAAATCTATTTTATGTAGATTACCACACAGGAAAACCTTTGTTGTCCATGGAAACAAGAAAAATAATTTCTGCCTATAGTTTGCTAAACAAATACCTGAATATTCTATAGTACTACTTGAACAATACTCTGATGAGAGATGAGACAAGCGCTGATTTCTGTACAACAGAAGAAAATAAGGTACTTCATACCAATAACACGGTTTTATTTGAACTGTGAATTGTGTAGGAAGGAGTATAATGGTGTTATGCTGCATGAGGGACTGGAGAGCTTAAAATCATAAGAGCCCAATGCATTCCCAGTTGTATCCAGAAATTGCAACAGAATTCAAGGCATTCTCTCTGTGATCTAAAACTAAATAAAAATTCGATCATGAACAACCCAAAACACAAGAACAACAACAGTGTGATAGAATGGGCTAGAATCTAAACCCAAATACTATTGAAAAGCTGTGGCGTGAAAATCCAAAGCAGGCTACAAATTATACATGGACTGATACAGTTTTGATTAAAGGAATATAGCTAATAAAGTCAGTTGTCAAAGTGCAGCCATCATCCCAAATTAGTACAGTGGATACCCTCTAACTATCATAAGGGGACTATAAGGGCTACTGGACGATACATAATACCTATTCAAATTAAAATAATTACTTTACTGTACAAAAAACAAGCGCTAAAGTATAGCGGTTTGCACATATAGTAAATTCCAACATTGTATATCTGTGATGGATTATACAGTAGCGCAAAGGCAACTGACGTGCTTCGAAGCCACCTTCTTCTTCAGAGGTGGCCCAAGCAGGTGTATGTAATAAACTTTGAATAGAATATTCAATAAACAGCATTTATACAGTATAAGTAAGACATGTGCCATGATGCAGAATCCAAAAAATTGAATGTATAACACAGATGGTAGTGTTATAGATCACTGTTAATACTGACTTATCCGTGCATAAAGAATATGGTATTATGTATCGTTCAGTAGCCCTTATTGTCCCATTATGATAGTTAGAGGGTATCTATTGATTATAGGAATGGGCCATGCTACCAATTACCTAATGCCTAGAACAGATCAGCAGAGAATAGATTTACAGGTGTTTATACAGTTAGACCCCCTGTAAAATTCCATATAATGCCCAAATACAATGGAAAAGGGGAAATGCAAACACGATAAAATCAAAAGTGTATAATATGAAAAACTGCAATTGACTAATGCTAGTATGAACAATATCTTGTTGCAAACATTTGAGACTTTAGGGGTGCACACATACACCCACTGACAGTTTTAATGGAGCCTGGGTGCATTTCATCCCCTTGGTCCAGTTCATTTGTGCAGTGTGAGTGCTCTGAACCATGTCTGGGAGCAGTTAAAGCAGGGCTCCACTCCACTCCACATTTCTGGGAGCAGTTAAAGCAGAGCTCCACTCCACTCCACATGTTTGGGAACAGTTAAAGCTCCACTCCACATATCTGGGAGCAGTTAAAGCAGAGCTCCACTCCAATCCACGTGTCTGGGAGCAGTTAAAGCTCCACTCCACTCCACATGTCTGGGAGCGGTTAAAACGGAGCTCCACTCCACTCCACATGTCTGGGAGCAGTTAACGCTCCACTCCACATGTCTGGGAGCAGTTAAAGCAGAGCTCCACTTCACTCCACATGTCTGGGAGCAGTTAAAGCTCCACTCCACTCCACATGTCTGGGAGCAGTTAAAGCAGAGCTCTACTCCACTCCACATGTCTGGGAGCAGTTAAAGCTCCACTCCACATGTCTGGGAGCAGTTAAAGCTCCACTCCACTCCACATGTCTGGGAGCAGTTAAAGCAGAGCTCCACTCCACTCCACATTTCTGGGAGCAGTTAAAGCAGAGCTCCACTCCACTCCACTCCACATGTTTGGGAACAGTTAAAGCTCCACTTCACATGTCTGGGAGCAGTTAAAGCAGAGCTCCACTCCACATGTCTGGGAGCAGTTAAAGCTTCACTCCACTCCACATGTCTGGGAGCGGTTAAAACGGAGCTCCACTCCACATGTCTGGGAGCAGTTAAAGCTCCACTCCACTCCACATGTCTGGGAGCAGTTAAAGCTCCACTCCACTCCACATGTCTGGGAGCAGTTGAAGCTCCACTCCACTCCACATGTCTGGGAGCTGTTAAAACAGAGCTCCACTCCACTCCACGTGTCTGGGAGCAGTTAAAGCAGAGCTCCACTCCACTCCACATATCTGGGAGCAGTTAAAGCAGAGCTCCACTCCACTCCACATGTCTGGGAGCAGTTAAAGCAGAGCTCCACTCCACATGTCTGGGAGAAGTTAAAGCTCCACTCCACTCCACATGTCTGGGAGCGGTTAAAACGGAGCTCCACTCCACATGTCTGGGAGCAGTTAAAGCTCCACTCCACATGTCTGGGAGCGGTTAAAACAGAGCTCCACTCCACTCCACATGTCTGGGAGCAGTTAAAGCAGCACTCCACATGTCTGGGTGCAGTTAAAGGGGAAGCTCCACTTGTTCACACCCTCCCCCCACTCCACTGCCCCATTTAGCACTTTTTGGGGGGGAAGGGGGAACAGGTATCTGGTTTTGACAGGTGCCCACTTCCAGGTAAGAAGTGGGCCTGCTCAACCAGCCAAGATTTGAACTGTCTATGGCTGACCTTAGCAGAGGAGATTATGTAAATAGGCACAGGGACACTTAGTAGGGCTTGCTCACATCTACAGGTGTGGCCAAGTGTGGATGTGTTTCTGCGTGTATTTTGCACTTTCCTGTGCATTTTGTGTAGGACAGCAAAATGCGTGGGAGTGTCATTAACAGTAAACGGCACCACTGCGCATATGCTAAAGGGCAGCATGTTTCTGTGCAGGCCAAGAGCACATGCAATTTTTCGTGTGTTCCCTGCACGCATATATCTGAACCCAGCCTTTTAGTCCAGTGTGAGTGCAGAACAGTGGGGGAGAGGGGATGGGGGACAATCAAATTCAGACATGGTTCAATTCAAATGGTTCCAGTGTGAGTGCACCCCAATGATACACAACAAAGGGAATAAGTGGTCTGGTGCCACCAGTGACACACCTTCATCCCCATAAACATATACAACAAAACATAAATAGCCCTGGGACTTTAAATGAGGTGAACACTTGTGGCCACAACTCGTACATCCAGTAAAGGCTACGAGTTTTCACCTCATTTAAAGTCCCAGGTCTAATTATGTTTTGTTGTAATGATACACAACTTTCAATATTTCCAGCCTCATGGTGTATGTATATGTTTTCTTTTGTATGGGGTATGCATTTGTATGCATGTGTACTGTTAAAATCCCACTCTTTAGGATTACAAATGCAGCAAAACACTAAAATCTGAAAGACCAAGAAACAGTAAAGGAAAAATGGTTTAAAAAGCAAAAAAAAAAAAAAAGTTAATTTAATATGTACAACCACTATTGCCACTATTGTATGCATGTCATGTCCTTGTAACACTGAGGCCCCGTACACACGACCGAGTTTCTTGGCAGAATTCAGCCAGAAACTCGGTTCAGAGCTGAATTCTGCCGAGAAACCCGGCCGTGTGTACACTTTCGGCCGAGGAAGCCGACGAGGACCTCGGCGAGGAAATAGAGAACATGTTCTCTATTTCCTCGTTGTTCAATGGCAAAAGTCGGCCCGCCGAGTTCCTCGGCAGCTTCCACACTGAACTCGACGAGGAACTCAATGTGTTTGGCACGTCGAGTTCCTCGGTCGTGTGTACGGGGCCTGATACCTGTTTGCTGCAGTATGATGATATGATCAATCGGATCCTTAACATATGGAGGAGATTGTTTGACAATAGTATATTAAATGCAGCATACCTGTGCATGGTGAGCTATACAAGACCTATTACAGTCCCTACCTATATTTTTCATTCTGAGTTCCCTTCAGTATATTTCAGTATAATGCAGTAGGGAAAAATATGTTAAAAAGGGCTTTTACATTTATTATCAAGTAAATCACAATTTAAAATCATAAACCTGGTATAACACAATTACTTTAAGTAATCCCTATTAACATGATCAGAAGATACTGAGCAAAACTAATATTATCTCCTTCATTAAGATAATTGAAAAAAAAAGTAAAATATTATCACAAATAATCAGCATTTTAACATGGAAAAGCATATTAGCAGTTATTATATTATTTAATTTGTATGATATGCTTGTGGGAATATTATATTCATTGTCTTCAGATTTGTTTTGCTTTGGCTATAGGAATGGAGCTAAGGGGACACACACACACACACAAGTTAAAAGCCTCTGTTATCTATTTTCACAATTAGACATCAGGTACTTTCAGCACAATTAGCATTTTCTTTGAGAGGGGGGCACTGCAATGCATTTCTTCACTTATCACATACTCCAGCATGCAAATAAGCAATGAGAATCCCATCTGAATAATGTACATGGCATCAGGTGGGGCATATTTTCACTAATCCGTTGCTTGAGGGGACATTGTCCAAGCCACATGGCTAGATCGTAGAGGCTCCCCCTCCCCAACATCCCTCCTTCTGCTCAGTATGTCATATCACAATAGAGCATTAGCATTTCAAATCTTTTATTCTTCTGTCACAATTCGAGGTGACCGCCGGAATACTAATGATGCACCTGTGCATCCTGCACCTGAAACCAACACTACTGAGTTACACAGGAACAACACTGTATCATATAATAAGTCCTCAAAGAATGTGAAATCTAGCACACCGTAAACCTTCAGCATTGTGTCAATGACCACATTACTGAAGTTGGACAATGCTAACACATCGACGTGCATTTGTAAAAGAGAAATCAAGAAGACTTCATCAATTTTCTGAGGGGTTAGCCTTTTCTTTATAACATAAGAAAACCCATGCTTAAGTAGATTAAAAGATATTGACAGATACTTAGAGGCTGATTAAATTAAAGAATTGTTCACAGAATAAATAGTGTGAAGATTCACTTCAATTATCCAATCATGTAAAAAGAAAATCCCTATTTACGTAGGTCATCTGCACATGATTGGATAATTGTAGTGAATGTTCACACAATTTATTTTTTTAACATTCTCAACTCCTTTAATAAATGAGCCTTACACTGTCTGACATTGATGATGAACGCATCAGGCTTGATTTAATAAAGTCTGAAGTTAGGAAAAGTGAATATGTGTGCATGTAAAATATAAATGTATGTGAAAAGGAAGCCCTATTTTTTTAAATTCCCTGAATTGATTGCATGAATAAATATTTAAAGTAGACACAGGTTCACTCGAAGCAACTTTGTCACCGGACCATTTGTCTGAACAACAACCTCTCCAAAAGATTATGTTCATTATATATATTTTATGCGTATTATTTACCCGTAAAAACCTGTCTTGTGTAGACATCTAAGGCCTCATACACACGACCGAGTTTCTCGGCAAAAACCAGCAAGAAGCTTGCTGGGTTTTTTTTTTGCCGAGGAAACCGGTCGTGTGTACACTTTTTGACGAGGAAACCGTTGAGGATCTCGTCGGGCCAAAAAGAAAGCATGTCTTCTTTTTCCTCGACGGGAATGGGAAAATTTGGCTCGCCGAGATCCTCTGCAGCTTCACAAGGAACTCGACGAGCAAAACGATGTGTTTCGCCCGTCGAGTTCCTCGGACGTGTGTACGAGGCTTAAAAGTGCTAAGACCACTGCTGGATGCTGCCATCTTGGTGGTGATGTCAGTAACCCCAGCAGCTAAAACACCGGTCATGTAAGGCAGTGGTTCTCAACCTCAGTCCTCAAATCCCCCGAACAGGTCATGTTTTGGGAATTTCTCTTAGATAAAATAGCTGTCCAAAATACCAAGCCATTAACTCTGATTTGAATATAAAGGAAAATCTGCAAACATGGCCCGTTGGGGGTACTTGAGGATTGAGGTTGAGAACCACTGATGTAGGGGTATAAAGGGAAGGGTGGAGGAGCTATGCCAACACAGTCAGTAATTTGACACCCCCAGAAGAAGAAAAGACTATGATTTGCATGGAGGAAGGGGTCTGTGTTTGGCAATGACTCTTCCTGAAGTATTCATGTTTGCTAGCAAGTTCAGAAACACATTGAAAGTAAATAAAACATCATGGAAAAGGAAACATAAGAAAAAAGGAAAAACACAGAAAGTATGCTGGGCCTAAATCTGGTAGTGGGGTGTAGTCAAAAATTTCAGGGGGACTAAGAAATGGACAGTGTACAGAGGGACGGCAGGGCAGAGGATAGGGCTAGCAGTTTGTAGGACAGTGTACAGGGTTCAGCAGGGCAGTGTACATGGGGCAGCGGGGTAGAGGACTGGGGTAAGCAGGGCAGTGTACAGGAATCAACTAAGCCCAGGACAGAGGTCAACAGGGTGGAGGACAAGGTCAGCAGTGTGGAGGACAGGGGCCATTGCTGGTAGAGAAGAGGACAGGGGTCATTGCTGGCAGGGCAGAGGACAAGGGTCACTGCTGGCAGGGCAGAGGACAGGTCCACTGCTGGCAGAGCAGGTAGCAGAGATCCTCCTCCACACACTACACATAACTGAGATCACATTCCCTTAGACACAGCCACAATCTTCTCAGTATGTAGCTTGCTGCTGCAGCTGTGCCTGACATGCCAAATGTGGCATGTCGGGGGGCGAGGAGTGCTTAAAGCGGAACTTCCACTTTTGGGTGGAACTCTGCTTTAAGTAAATCCTTCTGGTCCTTAAGAGACCCTGTCACCAGGCCATTCATTCCATCAAAAATCTTCCCATAAGATGATATGTGAAAGTACCATAATTTATGCACGTTGTTAACTTATAAAAGCCTCCCTTGTGTAGACATCCTAAAATCCTGAGACTACCGCTGGATGCCACCATATTGGATGTAATGTCAGCAGGCCTAGCAGGCTTAGAGCTGTTACAAAGTGAATTCCATTCACTATTTCTCCTGCAGCTACATAAAAAGTTAGGCTGGTACAGAAAGCTATTAGACACTCCCAAAAGAGGAGAGGACTATGTCATGCAAGGAGGGCGAAAGTTTTGCCAGGGAGTTGACTGTTCTAGAGTAGTTACATTAATTTAGTAAGTTCAAATACATATTGCAAGTGAATAACAAAAAAAAATGTTAAAGAAAGAAAAAAAATTGCAAGTAAGCATTTAAGATAATTTATTTTTCTGTGCTTTTACAGGCAATTTTTTAGTTGGTGACAAGGTCCCTTTAAAGCCTCCTTTATCACACATGTACTCTAGTGAAGTTAACTGAGTAAATGCACTTGTGAATGAAAATTCTTTAATCTGTATTTGTCTTCTATGTTATGGTAGCATAGTTAATGATTAAATGCCCAGTTGAAACCTCTTGCTAGCAATGTGTAAGATACTGATTACATAATGGTCACAGGATAATTATTATGTCACTGCAAGCTATACATTCACGAGTAGATAGATATATGAAATGTTTATTTACAGTTTATATAATCTGATGTAATAAGTACATTGGTTAATGTGGCTCAGTCTATGAAGAATTACTTGGGAAAAAAAGTTCACTAATCTGTAGTACAAAGTAACTAAGACTGTTATCTTCCTTTATGTTTGTAGTGGCAACACATTAATGTGACTTACTGCGAACTGCGTAACATTTTAACTATGTACAATACCTTGTGCTTCATTTTATACCCTTGTTATACTCAATTATATATGCATACCTTCACCAGAAGACACATTTTTATCATGCCTTTATCATGCCTTTGCACAGTGAAAAGAAGTTGAAACTGATACCAATAGAATGTACCCTGTCTTAGTCATAATCAAACCCAAAAGATAGTATTCCTTAGCACTACGTCACCATATTTTTGCTGTGAAAGTCCAAGTGTATTGTAAAAATTATGTTTTTCTATATTCCCCAATTATTTGCTGGTGCTACCCTTAAAGGGGTTGTAAAGGAAAAAATTGTTTTCCCTAAATAGCTTCCTTTACCCTAGTGCAGTCCTCCTTCACTTACCTCATCCTTCCATTTTGCTTTTAAATGTTCTTATTTCTTCTGAGAAATCCTCACTTCCTGTTCTTCTGTCTGTATCTCCACACCGTAATGTGAGGCTTTCTTCCTGGTGTGGAGAAAGCCTCTTGAGCGGGGAGGGGGCGAGCAGGAGTGTCAGGACGGCCACTAACACACAGCTCCTTTCTCTATCTATAAAGTTGAGAGTGTCCTGACTTGCCTGGTCGCCCCCTCCCCCCTCAAGAAGCTTTCTCCACGCCAGGGAGAAAGCCTTGCATTACTGTGTGTAGTTACAGACAGAAGAACAGGAAGTGAGCATTTCTCAGAAGAAATAAAGACATTTAAAAGCAAAATCGAAGGATGAGGTAAGTGAAGGAGGACTGCACGAAGGTAAAGGAAGCTATTTAGGGAAAAAAAAAGTTTTCCTATACAACACCTTTAAGACATATGGTCAGCTATGTTCTGAGTTTTTATTGTCCCCTGAACAATTTTACCAATATCTCCAACTCTGGCATGCAATACAGGCCCCGAAACAGACTCTCAGCCTTATTGCATCTAGCTCTCTATTAGTGACCAAAGTCATCCATGCTGATGTCTGTAAAGGCTTAACGTGGTTGTAAAGGCAGAAGTTTTTTATCTTTATACATTCTATGCATGAAGATAAAAAAACTTTCTGTGTGCAGTAGCCCCACTCAGCCCCCCTAATACTTACCTGAGGTCCACACAGATCCAGTGATATTGCAGGAGTGTTTCGACTGTCAGGGATTCCCTGCGCCATTGTCTCCTGCTGTTGTCAATCAAATTGAGTCAGCCAATAAGGAGAGAAAGAGGGTGTGGCCGGGCCGTGGCTCAGTCTGAGCGGACACAGGGAGCTGTGGCTTGATTCGGGTTTCCCCCTATAGTAAGTTGCTTGCTGTGGGGGCACTCAACAGGAGGGAGGGGGCAGGAGCACTGAAGAGGGACTCAAGAAGAGGAGGATCTGAACTCCTCTGTGTAAAACCACTGCACAGAGCAGGTAAGTACAGCAAGTTTGTTATTTTTAACCAAAAAATAAACCGAGACTTTAGTATCACTTTAATATCTCACATCTATGTGATATTGTTATCTTTTATTCAGGATCATGCGTTGTTAAAATTCAGGGTACACTGGGTTGCTGACATTGGAGAAATTGATGGTGTTCAATGGAACATGGCCTTAGAATTGATTCCCATCTCTTCACTGTCAGACTCGCACAAGCTCTCACAACTGTTTATTCTTCACAGGGCCTATTGCACACCTGCTAGGTTATTTGATTGTGGTAGGAGAAAGAGAGAGAGAGAGAGAGAGAGAGATAGAGTGTGGACAATCCATCTTCAACTCTTGTTGTGGGGTGACCTGATGAAGTCAATAGTAAGGTAATGGGCAGGACGGAGTAAGAAGAACAAGCAAGTGAGAGGGTTCTCTATACTGACCGGGGGGCGCTGTGGAGCACAGTGAGGTTGATCACCTGTCAGTGCTTTGAAAGTGTAAATGGCTTTCCTGGTTAGAGCATCTGGAGAGCCTGATTGAAGTTTATAACATGTGAGTGCAGTAATTTGTTTCTAATCAATGGATTTTTTTTATATACTAATAAACATTGGCCATCTGCTAATAGCTATTCAAAGCTTAAAAGACAAAATGCTGTTTTAGACTTTTTATAATACAAAGGTCCATCCATTAAGGTGAAGGCTTGTCCACAGTGGAAGGGGGAGGCTACTTTATGTTGGATGTTTTTCGCACAACAAGAGTTGAAAAAGGATTGTTCAGCGCTATTTTCACACACTTATTATTCAGTGGATTTTTCATAGGAGCATATGGACAACTTTACAATTTGCTTCACGTATATATGATTTGTGCATATCATTTTGAGTGCAGCTTTGGTATATAGTACAGTTACACATATTTATTGTTTTTTCTGACACTCTGTGGGAATATTTAAGCAAGGCACATATTATTTATTTATAGAGGTGTTTGGTATCATCTTAAGTGCTATCAGTTAGGTATTAGGGAAATAAGTTGGCATGGAGTTTTTTTTTTTTTGAGGAAAAAACATATGCACTTATCTAATATGCATATGGGAAAAAGTGTGATTACTGTTATTCCTGATGACAGAAGATATGTATGGTAGTTTATACATGTGTTCAATTAATGTATTATTAAAAGAGGTTCTCCATGTATCAGTATGGAGGGAGTCATATCCCAGTCTCGTCTGGTAAGCAACAAAGAGACCTTGTCCTTTGTCATCTGTATTCCCTCGGTGGGCTAAGTCCATCTGTTGAAACACAGAACACCATTGTACTTGAATGGATCAGTCACAATTTCTGAGATACAACTCCTGATCCTTTTTAGTTTAAAGTGGTCAGTTCCCAAAACCAAAAAAAAAAAAAACAAGTTTACTTGCTGAATGCAGTTATGTTTAGTATGCTATCATTGCTCTATGTATTTTAGTGTGCCTGTATTCCCCCTCACAATGTATATTTAGGCTCCATTTCATTGGATCTTGTTCTAGGTTGCTTTGTTCACCATGGCCAGTTGGACCAGTACGTATTGTCAATGTTCTCTAAGGCCCCGTACACACGTCCGAGGAACTCGACGGGCAAAACTCATCGTTTTGCTCGTCGAGTTCTGTGTGAAGCCGCCGAGCATCTCGGCGAGCCAACTTTCCTCATTGAACAACGAGGAAATAGAGAACATGTTCTCTATTTGGCTCGACGAGGAACTCGTCGGCTTCCTCGGCCGAAAGTGTACACACGGCCGGGTTTCTCGGCAGAATTCAACTCCGATCGAGTTTCTGGCTGAATTCTGACGAGAAACTCGGTCGTGTGTACGGGGCCTCACACTGATTAGCTGTAGTTCTAGACCTGTTACCTCAGTCCCTGACAGGAATATGGGTTCTCTCCAGTGTTCGGCAAGCACATTGAACATCTTCTTGACTTATATGATAAGAGGATAAATTGATGTAGAACCTCTGTTGAGAACGTCTTCTGTCTGAGAATAAATGCTCTGTTTAAATACTTCACAAGTGATATCATGAAGACTAGTGCCAATAATATGTTAGTAAAAGAAAATTTCCATCAGCAGAGACTAAAGGAGACCCCATACAGATGGTAGAATGACAACTTTAAAGAAAAGGGGCAGTCTTGTTTATGGGAACAGCACTCTGATGCTGTAAATAAAGGACATCCAAAGCTTCAAAAGAAGTACAGACTGTTATGAATATCTACATAGTCTACAGGTTACAAGTGCAGTATTTTATACAGTAGAGTCTCTTTCTTCTTTTGAACCAAGGTGCTTGGTGAAGTTTCCAATTACTTTATAAAATATGAATTTGTTCTGAAAAAAGTATTGGCCAGTTTGTCCTTAACAGTCCTTTGTAATACTTATTGAGTGTAAAGCGCTGACAACTTCTTACTAGGACTATAGTTCTGCTATTAGTTCATGAATTACAACCACATGTTAATTTTTCACAAAATGGTGACCTAATGCTTCCTCCCAAACTTGTCTACTCTGCCTCTCTTTCTTCAAAAGCACTGGCATGTCTGTCCCTGATGTTTCCTGACAGTACTCCAGCTCTGTGACAGATTTGTAAGCACTAGTGAATTCTTTCTTAACCACTTGCCGACCACGCTTTAGCCGAATGGCGGCTACAGTGCAGTCGTCCAGTTTTAGGAAGACATCTATTGACGTTCTCACAGAACCCTTCCCTATCCCTCCTTACTCCCCGATCACTGTGTCCTTAGATTGAAGTAAAGGGACAAGCACAGCGTCCCTTTACCATGTGATCAGCTGTGTCCAATCACAGGCGCCCGTCAGTGCAGCCTATTAGTTAGCACTCATCAGTGAAGCCTCATCAGCGCCCATCAGTGGAGCCTATTAGTGCCCATCAGTGCAGCCTCATCAGTGAAAAAGAAAAATTTGCAAAAGTTTATATCAGAAACAAAGAAAATTGTCTTGTTTTTTTTCCATTTATTTATGAAAAAAGTGATTAAAAAAAACTCTGTGACTAAATACCACCAAAAGAAAGCTCTATTTGTCTCAAAAAAATAATAATTTGTCATTCAACGTGTGACAGCACTGAAAGCTGAAAATTGGCCTGGGTAGAAAGGGGGGGGGGAATTCACTGTAGGCAAGTGGTTAAACGAGCACCTCACCACATTATAAAAGAAAAAAGAAAAACATAAAAAAGTAAGTTTGAGATCTTTAGGGCCTAAGCTATTGAGTTTTGTGACTGTAGTTTACACTAGAATCATTGTCTTACATTGTCTTACTGTTTTTTTTTTTTTTTTTTTTATACTACCTATTCTATACCTGTGATATTGAAATATATTTTGGCAATCTGTAGACAATTTTTTCAGCACAAAAAAAAATAGATACCTGCATATTACTATAAACTAGTCATATGTACAAACAGACTTTTGGATTACAATGTAGGCAGTCAGAATGGCCACACAGACCTAAGACCACAATTTTCCACATACGATACTAG
Organism: Rana temporaria; assembly: GCF_905171775.1. Taxonomy (NCBI): domain Eukaryota; kingdom Metazoa; phylum Chordata; class Amphibia; order Anura; family Ranidae; genus Rana; species Rana temporaria. Next base: position 303,110,428 of record NC_053489.1, on the reverse strand, counting down.
GCACAATGAGTACTGATGAACAGTGCACTAGTTCCTAGTTTCATGGTGTTGTTGACACTAGTGATATTGTAGCTCGTAATTCCACTTTAACTGATTATTGTTTGCATCATGTTGGCCATTACTATAGTCACTTGCTCTGTTTTGCTTACCAATATAGTATGTATAGACATCGGCCATCTGCATGTTGTGTGTTGATTCTGCTTTTTGCCTGAATGGTAAACTAGAAGACCATAAAGCCCATGAATAATATAGTCTATGAGCTGTATACATTAACTTTACCAATACCCTTTTTTTAATGTGATTATGTTGGGAAAACAACAAAAACACAACTTGCTCTAGGACTTAAAATTGCTCTAAAATAAATGGCATTGCCTTATGTGTTTCCTTTAAAAGGAAGTATCAGATATACAGTAAAAGAAACACAATTAGCTACTTGCATATACTTGCCATTAATGAAAAGCAATGTTAATGAATACTGGCATCTCAGGGTCTCAGTATGTTGTCCTATTAGTTATGTGGGAAGAAATCGTTCTTCACTTGTACATGTACGGATTTGGGCATGGGTGACAAAGTACTACTAAATACTAATTTGCATAACAATTACAAGTCAGACATATAAAACAAGAGTTTACTAGACTCAATAACCTGTATAATTAGCACCTAATTAGGATAGATACAATAGTTGTCGTAAGCGCTGCTGAATGACTATCATTTTAAAACAGATAAATACCTTCAGGTTTCAAAGCCAGTAAGCACTCTAAATTACTTACTAAGAATGAATTCATAATTGTTTTTTGTTTTTTTTCCCATACTGACCATATATGTGCTTTAACGCCATAGCTTTCCTTTGTGGGTTTTGTTATCTAACAGTTTACAGCAGTGTATCATGACAAAACAAAATGCTTCAGACACATAAGAACATCTCTTTTCTTTCAAAATCAACATTTATATCACACCCACTATGATTGTTTCCCAGAATATTTGTTTCCCCCAGACAGGTCTTAATCTTGGGTAAGGAGGACGAGAAGAATATTATATTCCCACGTCTTGTAATAGCTCACAAAGCATTATCTTAGCAGACATATTTATTTCATCATTAGAATTTAAGGCTCACTTCAAGTTTTATTAAAGATTATTTGTGATAAATGTTTGCTTTTTGCATGGTGTAACTGCATATGAGTAATGATTTATACGCTAGAAAGCCTAGTCCTTCTGATTTACAAAGTTACATAGTCTGCCTGTCCATCCAGTTCAACCCACAGAGAATAAAACAAAAAACAAAACATATAAAACATAGTAATGGTAATACATACAGTAACTTCCATTATTAGATGCCTTCCAACTTGCTCATATGGAAAAGAGGGACACTTTTTAGTGCAAATATACTGTATGTAGGCAAACGAGACACATTTCCCACACCTCTAGTCATACAAACCACAAAAAAATAAAGTTCCACTTTTGTGCCCTTACAGACCCGCTGCAATGGTACACATTAGCAAATAAAAATAAAAAATAAAAAACACTAAAAGAGCGGCACGGCTGCTGCTCACTGAAATACACCCTAAACCAGGGGTCTCCATACTTTTCAAGCAAAGGGCCAGTTTACGGTCTTTCAGACTTCAGGGGGGCCGAATCGGGTATAAAAATGCCTCAGGGCCGAGCATCAGTGAGAATAAACATGGCCCCAGTGTTGGTGGGCAGTAGGAGGAGGAATCGTGCTCCATCATTGCTATTAGTCTAAGAAATAGTGCCCTATTGTTGGTGCCATTGGGAGGAATAGTGCCTCATATCATTGGAAGCAATACTGCCCCAAGGGCCGGATGATGACTAGAAAAGGGCCACATCCAGCCCTTGGGCTGCAGTTTGGAGACCCCTGCCCTAAACAGTGCACGTTTAGGAGATATTCATATTGCCTACAGGTAAGCTTTAATATAAGCTGACCTGTAAGTTAAAATCAAAATTAGTAGTTTACTGCCACTTTAAGCATAGAAAAGGGTTGAAGGAAGCCCCAAAAATAAGTTATGTTTAGTATGAAGACATGATCACATTCTATCTGAGAGTCATTTCTGAATTATTATCATCTACACACACTGTATAGGTTATATTGCATGTGTTTAGGCTTTTGATGACCTCATTTATGCAGCTGCTTAAAATAGCCTGTAAAATATATTGTACATAACTGATATTCTGGCAAAGCAGTGGAAAAGCTTAAAAATCCTGTAGAAGCAGAGGGTCCAAATAGAACTCTGTATCTTTACTTTTTGACGTTTTATATTATATAATAGTTAGAAAAAATCCTAAAATGCATTAGGTCCCCAATAAAAAGGATTACCAGTTTGGCAGCAGGCATTTAGGCTGGTATCACCATGGCTGCAAGACCATAAGTGTGTGACTACCTTGCAACGCTGATACAATCCTCTCTGCCAGGGTCTTCAAATTATCTAAACAAAGGGCCAGTTTACTGTCCTTCAGACTTTAGAGCAAACTGTGACCAGTGGGATTAGACAATGTCTCAGGCTTGGTGGTCAGCAGTAGTAAAACGAAACATAATGCCTGTGGTCAGTTGGAGGAGAAATAGTGCCCGATATGTGGTGTTAGTGGCAATAAATGTGCCCCACTGTTGATGTCAGTAGGAGGAATAGTGTCCCACTGTTGATGTCGGTGGTGAAATACAGTGCCTTATTGTTGGTGTCAGTGGCAGGAAATGCCTCATATCAGTGGGAGGGACAGTGCCCCAAGGTCCAGATAAAAGCAAGCAAGGTACCTGACCCTCGGGCCACAATTTGAAGACCACTGCTCTATGTCATTTAGCATCAGGTTAGGGTATATATTAAAACATGGGTGATCAATATTTTTAGCCATCAGGCTCTCCCAGATCCCTGTACTCTGGAGATCTTACAATAATGAAATTTATGTGCAACTAACCGGTCCCATGCGGCCTTGAAAATGGTCAAACACTTGCAGGTTAGAAATAAGTGAACATGGGAAACGATAGACGCTCCAAAAATGCTCTATATGAGCATTTTTTTCTGACAATGGAACTAGCCTTTTTTAAGCCCAGTGTGCAGGGACCCTAAAAGGAGAAAAAACAAAACAGGAGCACTACCTTGTTTTTCAATATATGTTCCAGGAGAGTCGGGTGAAAGAAAACACCCATGTGCATGATCCCTAATGTCACATACACACAAGTCCGATGGACTTTTTTCATCGGAAATTCCGATCGTGTGTGGGCCCCATCTGACTTTTTTCCCTCTGTGTTTAGAAATAGAACACGTTTTTTTTTTTTCCAATGGAAAAAAAAATGATAGGAAATTCCTATTGTCTGTGTGCAATTCCGACGGAGAAAAAACCTATGCATGCTCAGAATCAAGTCGATGCATGCTCGGAAGCATTAAATTTAATTTTTCTCGACTCGTCGTAGTGTTTTACGTCACTGCATTTTGGACGGTCGGAATGTGGTCTGACAGTGTGTATGCAAGACAGCTTGAACGTAATTCTGACGAAAAATTCCATCGGACTTTAGGCCATCGGAAATTCCGATCGTGTGTACGGGGCATTAGAGGAAATAGCACTTGTATGCAAAGTTGAAGTCAAGGTATGATCTTTATTGTTTCATTGCTCCAGCTTGGACCAATGTAAGTGTGCATTTCTCATACCTGAGAAACCACTGGAGAAGGTGGCAATCACTGTAGTAGCCTCATCTTCTGGGTCCTGTGCCGACTTGGGTTCCATTTGTGCATAGTGACCACAGGAGGTTTCTTGCTTGGCACTGCCACTATTTACAAAATGCCTTGAATTTTTTTCTAATGAATAGGCGTTTGCTGATTGGATGAGATGAAGAGCTGGACCTAGAATAATACTTGAACAAACATGAAGCCTTCTTTCTGAAATGAGGCATTTCTGGGGAGTACAGTGATCTTTGTGAGCCAAAATATACACCTGCAAATCATTACTTGACATACATGAAATGAACAGGAGAAAATGTACCCAATTCTAGAACCACAGGCAGTAAATTTGGCTTTCACCAAACATTCTCTGGTGGAGAATAAATCGCTGTTATGTATAACACATGCACCAGGAAGATTCTCCTGCAGAGAATTTTTGTTAAATGTCAGATTCGTAGCTTTATAAATATATCTGTGTGCAATAGTTTTTTAGGAGCAGAATCACATTTGAAATACTGAATCGCTATTCGTCCAAGTTAAAACGACTTAGCAAAGGGAATTAAATATTTTGGATACTGCCTAATGCCAACAACCTAAATTTGAAGGCAATAAAACCCTGCTGCCCTTTTACAAAACTAATCAAAGCAATTCTTGCTGGCAATTGGTATGTTATTTTAGGAACTGGAACAAGTTGAGGAGCAATCCATTTGTGCAGAAGAGGTTATTTGTGAAAGTTTTAGCGAGCATAAAGGAATTCTGATGTTCAATGCCCCAAGGAAACAATTTTCTCTGTGGTCTGCAACAATCACAATCAACACCCTTTTAGAAAAAAATTGAATAACATACTTTTAAGGCAAAAAATACTAATAGTTGAAACATGTGTTTTAAATGAATTGTCCTGCATTTTGTTAAAGTGTGAAAAACATCTTAAGCTGCCCTTTGTGGAAATTTGTGAGAGAAAAAGGTTAGGGACCTGGAGAAAAAATCGGAATTTCGGCAAGAATGAAAAAATTGGATTTGATTGTCTTCCAGGTCATAAGAACAAATAAAAATGAACAAACAAACATGGTACATTGTCATACCTATACTGAACTAGTTGTTTAACCAATCAAGGTCAATAATAAAAAAAAGGAAGATAAGATCTAGAAAAATCTAATTTCAAAAAGAGCAAATTTGGAGAAAACTGTTCCAGTCAATACAGACATAGGTTTTTCTTGCACTGCAGCATAAAAATCGCTGTATTGTCTTATCAACGGAGAATTCAGAATACCTCGGGAGCAGAAGAAGCTGTAAAGCTTCTGGAAAGGGTTACAAAGGGATTACAAAAGGTTACAAAATACTGGAAAATGTTACAAAGGGATTACAAAGGGTTACAAAATACCGGTAAGGGTTACAAGAGGATTTCAAAAGACTTGGGTTTTCATCAGTCCATGGTCAAGCAGACCAGTGAATGACAACTTTGCTACCTCCCGCAAAAGTGACCATCCTACAAAGATCAACATGAGATAATTTAATAGAATTCCCAAAGAGGTGACAAAAAGCCATTGAACAAAAAATCGTAGCACATACTTACCATTATTTTTCTTTCCTGAAACCCATCCATGGCAGCATACTATGTATGGTGATTTTGGAGACATGTTGGAGCCAGGAAAACAGAAAATTGTATCAAATACTTACCTTAATTTTCCTTTCCTAGCACTAATCCATGGCAGCATACATGTGGTAGTATGCTGCCTTGTTGGCGCCACGAAAGTAAAGCTTGAAGTGTACCCAATGCCAACAATAATTTTTTTTTTGCTGCATTTTGGTGTGTTAATTATCCACTTAATCACCGCCTCATAGCTGAATTACGGCTACAAGGCGGTTCCCAAGGGGCGCGCACACGGGAGTGTCCATGACCGCCGGGTCCTCTGGCATCACGGATCGTGGTAAATTGCCGCTGATAGCGGCTTTTTACCACGCGATCGCTCCGTCCAATGACGGAGCGATCACATGTAAACAAACCGGCGTACAAACCGGCTCTCTCCTCTCACACTGTACCGATCGGTACAGTGTGAGAGGAGAGAGCGGGTGTCAGCAGCGCTGTGGGTTGGATCTGTGACTATTGCATTTACAGATCCAGCCATCCCTGCTCAGCCATCCCTGCAATACCCCCTGCGCAGTACTCTGCAATACCCCTGTGCAATACTCTGCAATACCCCCTGCGCAGTACTCTGCAATACCCCCTGCGCAGTACTCTGCAATACCCCCTGTGCAATACTCTGCAATATCCCCTGCACAATACTCTGCAATACCCCCTGCGCAGTACTCTGCAATACCCCCTGCGCAGTACTCTGCAATACCCCCTGCGCAATACTCTGAAATACCCCCTGCACAATACTCTGCAATACCCCCGCACAATACTCTGCAATACCCATACTCTGCAATACCCCCTGCGCAATACTCTGCAATACCCCCTGCACAGTACTCTGCAATACCCCCGCACAATACTCTGCAATACCCATACTCTGCAATACCCCCTGCGCAATACTCTGCAATACCCCCTGCGCAATACTCTGCAATACCCCCTGCGCAGTAATCTGCAATACCCCCTGCGCAGTACTCTGAAATACCCCCTGCGCAATACCCCCTGCGCAATACTCTGCAATACCCCCGCACAATACTCTGCAATACTCCCGCACAATACTCTACAATACCCATACTCTGCATAACCCCCTGCACAATACTCTGCAATACCCCCTGCACAGTACTCTGCAATACCCTCGCACAATACTCTGCAATACCCCCTGCGCAATACTCTGCAATACCCCCTGCGCAGTACTATGCAATACCCCCTGCACAATACTCTGCAATACCCCTGCACAATACTCTGCAATACCCCCGCACAATACTCTGCAATACCCCCTGCGCAATACTCTGCAATACCCCCTGCGCAGTACTCTGCAATACCCCCTGCACAATACTCTGCAATACCCCTGCACAATACTCTGCAATACCCCCGCACAATACTCTGCAATACCCCCGCACAATTTTCAGATATTGGCACCATAGCTTGTGGACGCTATAACTTTCACAAAGACCAAATAATATTCACCAATTTGTACTTATTTTTTACCAAAGATATATAGCAGTATAAATTTTGGCCAAAATTTATGAAGAAAAATTTAACATTTGCTAAATTTTATAAAAGAAACAAAGAAAATTCATTTTTTTACAGAATTTTCAGTATTTTTTCTTTTATAGCGCAAAAAATAAAAAACACAACAGTGATTAAATACCACCAAAAGAAAGCTCCATTTGTGGGAAAAAAAAGGACAAAAATTTAATTTGGGTACAGTGTTGTATGACTGAGTAATTGTCATTCAAAATGTGAGAGCACCGAAAGCTGAAAATTGATCTGGTTATTAAGGGGGTTTAAGTGCCCAGTGGTCAAGTGGTTATACAACTCAAAGCTTTTAATTATCTGTTTCATACGTGCACGAAAAACCTGTGAAGTCTACCAGATATACAGGTGTCTTGTGTCTTGTGGACTTCTATGCCATGTTAAGCAACGTATAGAAAAAAACTGCTCTGCAAAATACAGAGCACTTTTCTCCTATGCTATGGAGATGAAGAAATGGAGAGTTTCTCTGTCCTAGGTTGACATGGCTGCTCCTCCATAGATACAGTACAGTGAGCGAGCATTGCCACCCTAGGACAGGAAATGTGTTACTTGAAGGATCACCAGGTGAAAATAAAGGAAAAAAAGGGCGGGCTAGGTGGGCAGAGCACTGCACCCTGAGCCCACCCAGCTGTGTGACAATAGCGAATTAATATTCGCTTTTGTCTTCCTGCTTCTCCTCCCTGCCAATCAGGAAGCGGGTGTTAAACTGGATGTAAACCCAATTCATGAAATTCATGAAATTTGAGCTGGGCACATATATCTGCAGTGTTTTCTTATCTCTCTTCAAATCACTATGTCCAGTAGCTGTCTCCTTCTCCGTTCTTCTGTTATCAGCCTGATAACTTCTGACAAGTTCTTCGTCACATAAAAGCAGCCAGAGTTTTGTGTTTGGGAGGTTGCTATAAATGGAATAGCACTATGTTGAATGATTCAGGGGACAGATCTGAAAGTCTCTACCTATGAGGAGAGGGGGTGTGTGCCTTTCCTCCAATTAGCTGTCCTGGCTGTTTGCCCAGGCTTCACTGCAGTGCTGACCAGGAAGAGAAACTCTCCTAACACGATCTAAACTTTCTAAACAGTATATAAAGCTGAAGACAGCAGATATACATGTAAAACTTATGTAGGGAGATTTGTTTCATCCATGTGTATCATCTGAGGCTGTTCACTTCACTGGGTATATATGAGGACTTACATCCACTTTAAGACCCGATTGGCCACAAGGAGAATTGGCCGTATTGGCAGGGAGCAGGGGGGGCACAGAGGAAGAGACACAAGGGGAAGCCGCCGAAGCTGCTCACAACCTGAGTGGGGTAAGAACGGGGCAAATGGGAAGACGGTAGGACGGCGATGGGGGAGGAGGGGGTTTATTCAACAATCAGGCAAGCGACAGGTCGGGGATGTTTTGTCTGACTGACCGTGTTTTTTTTTTGTCTTTGTCTGTTGAAAGGGATGTAGCCTGGTCTGTTGTGTAAGTGGTAAGCCATTATGACATCATCCAGGATCCCCAGCCCTGTGTTTACTACATTGCAATTCTGAGGATTTGTCATTTAGTGATGAGAGTGGGATGGGGAAACATTGAAAGGCAGCGGGCCAGCATGATTGACAAGGATTTACATTTGCTGGATGACATGGTTGAAGATTGGTTTATAATGGGGCATTATTTATCATTTTCATTGCTATTAAATGACTTATTTCATGGTGTGAGTGTCTATATTTACATTTCTCTCTTTTAAAAAAAACAAAAAATGAGTAATAAGGGTTACTTATGTACCCTACTCATGTATCCCTGTACCCTTGGCGAAGGGCAGGTATGAGGGGTATACTTTATTACAAAGCCAAATAAGGTCAACGGCGTCAACTGTTTGTTTACATTACAGCAGCTAACTATCCAGGTGGGTGAACTAGTCATTTTGGGCCTGTGTGTCACCTCTCTATCCTTGTATTTTTTTCAGTGAATACAAGGCTTCCTCTAAATTGGCCGAGGTGGAGAGGTGGGTGGATGATCTCCACCTTGACTATTCACTGAAAACTTATAGTTATTGAAAAAAAGGCTTTCCCTGAGTAGTAGAGGTGGTGAAGTGGGTGGATGATCTCCACCTCAACCAATCGCTGAAAATCTTGTAGTCATTGAAAAATAGGCTTCCCTTGAGTGGTGGAGGTGCCGGAGCAAGTGATTCAATTTTTTTAGCACATTGTTTGGAAGTAGCTGGAGTACCTGCTGGAAAAGTATGGATGGAGCATAGGCTACAACAGCAAATTAGAGATTCACCACTGGCCACAGTGGCATCTGAATAATTCATTTGAGCCAAGCTGGCCCAATGTATGAAAGTATAATTCTTCTATAATAATCATTTTCTGCAGCAAAATGCACATTGCTTGCACAATGTGAATGCACAGAGATTTTTTTTCATTTCCTGTCTATGAGACTGTGAGAAGAAATCACTAAGTGAGACAGCTGTCACTGGAACATATGTCCTCATTGCAAAGGTGTTGCTAGACTCTAGTACCCAGGGGACACACCCCAGGTCTTTCCTCCCAGTCTCATTTAACATATAGAGATGAAAAAATTTATACATCATTTCGTTTTGAACATTTTGTAATTTATCTTCTGTTCAATGAATGTATTCATATTCCTTTTTTCTTCTCCTAAGCAATTATAATACATTTGATTTCATTTTAGTCATGTCATTATAATGTGACATTCATTTTTGTTCAGTTAAAAAGATAGAGGGCCAGATTCTCGTACTTTTGCGGCGGGCGTAGCTTAAGCCATTTACACTACGCCGCAACTTACTGGAGCAAGTGCCGTATTCCTCAAGCACTTGCTCCGTAGTTTGCGGTGGCGTAGTGTAAAAGGCCCGGCGTATCCCCGCGTAATTCAAAGGGGGCGGCTTGTATTTAAATTAAGCGCGCCCCCGTGCCGATCGAACTGCGCATGCGCCGGGCTTTTAAATAGCCCAGTGCGCATGCTCGAGTTCTCGACGGAAAATGACGCCGACGTGTACGTCATTGACGTAAAATCGTATTCAAGAACGACTTAGGAAAACTACGTACCCGACGGGAAAAGACGACGCGGACCCGACGCCATACTTAACATGGCATACGGCGGACTGGCGTAAGGTTACCCCTCATATAGCAGGGGTAACCTTACGCTTACGCAAAAGACGTAAGCGACGGCTACGTGACGCAAATTCGTTCGGGAATCGGCGTATCAGGCTCATTTGCATAAACAAATGAGACCTGAACGTAAACGCCACCTAGCGGTCGGCGGCGAATTACATTTAAGATCCGACAGTGTAAGTCACTTACACCTGTCGGATCTTGGCCGTATCTATGCGAAAATTATTCTAGGAATTACTCGCATAGATACCCGGGCCAAAAAACAGAGATACAATGGTGTTTCCTGAGATACACCGTCGTAACTCTGCTGAGAATCTGGCCCTATATTATTCTTAGGCTCGGATATGCTCCAAAATCAGTCATCAATGTATGCGATCAACCTCCCAACATTTTACTTTCTTGTTCCCGGAAATGTCACCAGTCTAATAAGACCTTAGGAATGGCCCTACCTCATTGGAAGATTTACCCTTAGCTTTTCTTCTGGTGGCAACTGTAAAATCATAGATTCACCATCACCTTCTATCCCAGTAACAGACAAAAGGGAAAGCCCATCTAGTGGGGAGGCAGAGAGCAATACAAACTTTGGAGGGTTCTAGTCTTTGCCTTCTCTAGCCATAATGTTAAAAAAAAGAGCAAAGCCTAAAAAGCCTTTAAAGCCTAAAACAATAAGGGACTTAGTATCAGTTCATTGTGTCCCTTGTGCTGCTGGCTCTTGCAACACTTAAAATCTTACCTCTGCCCCCTGCCCTTTACCCCCGCAGCCATGAGCTACCAATGTGGTGGGGTTTACTAGAGCTGAGGTACCTGTTATATGCAGGGCCGTTTGAAGGAATTTGGGGGCCCCAAGCAAAATGGACTACAACAACATTTGTTTTCAAGTTGAGAAGCGGATGGGGGGGGGGTGCTGAGTTTTTCTGAGTTGAGAAGCTGGGGGTTTGATTCAAGTTGAGAAGCAGGGGGGGGGGGGGCCGAAAACAAAAACAACTTTGTAAGATGAGAAGGGGGGGGGGTTTAGGCGGCTACCGAAGATGACTTCTTGGTTCATGATTCTTCCAACACACACATCCGCCTTCCTTCTCCCGTGCAGTGAGTTGAGAGGGAGGGGCCCCAGGCCAGCACGGGGCCCCAAGCAATTGGTTGGTTTGCCTGTCCTGTTCCAACGGACCTGGTTATATGCACTCTTCAAGAAGCTAACTATAGTCACTCACCTTGCCCATTCATAAAAGCTGTACTATAGCTATATTAATGAAAAACAATCTATATAAGGAGGAGGCAGATCTTTTATTCATCTATCCGTCCTCCATTCATAAATTGTGTTTCACTCATGGAAGCTTTAGTAAAGTGTAAGTAAACCCCCCTATCATTTTCAGTCAAGGAAGCTGTCATCTTTGCCCCTGTTTACAACTGCCATGATGCTGCACATGTGATGAGTTTAGACACCAGCCATTGGATGGTTTGACAGTTTGGTTGAGAGCACAATCAATGGTAGTGTTACATTTCTGGCATGTGAACAGTTTTTTGGATGGGTTAACTTCCGCCTAAAGCTTCCATGAATGGAAAAGGGAGCTGGAAAGGGCTGGCTTGGTTGGCACTACTGGTGAGTGCCTGTCACAGGTCCCTTGGCTCTATTAAACCCCACCACACCTGACAATTACAGCAGCAGGGGTGAGGGGGAGAGCATTGGAGGAGGAATATTTCAAGTGAAGCAGGAGCCAGCAGCACAAGGGACACACCGCATTTGTAGAAAGTAATAACCCCTTGTGCTGATTTTTTTCTTTTTTAACTTAAGCTGGCCATAGATGGTTCATTTTTTTTTTTCATTGAGCCAGCTGGCTGAGTAAAAATAAATAAATAAACAGATTCCTCCATCCACATAAACAAAGGGGATGGAAGAATCCTCCATGCCATTACCTTCTGACAGCAGGACTGTCCGCTGTTAGAATTTACTGACCAGTGGTTGCAGCTAATCATCAAAGGTTTTCCAGCTTGTCCACTTAATCTAACCATCACATCAACTTCTGAAGAATGGGGACACCAGGGATGTATTTAGGTTTTGTGCTGCCCTAGGCCTGACTAAACTCATGCACCCCCTAATTTAAAAATGACCCACCCCTTCCTGTCAAGGCCACACCCCTTGCGGTTTAAGACCCACCCTGAAATTTTCAAGTGGGGACACTAGTTCTGATGGCCTTGGGGGGTTGGGGCAATGGATTCCCTTAATCTGCATAGATTCCCTCTCACTTCCTGTTTGGCTATGGGACAGGAAGTGAAGGGAAATCTCTGCAATGGGACAGGGATGGTAAAAAAATTGAAGCGACGCCCCCCCCCCCCTCCCCACACAGTTGCAGAATGCCAACCGCCCACATACTGGAAGCAGTGCGGCCAATTTATGGGGGTGCTAAACTAATTTGCCTAACAGTGTAGCGCAAGCCGGCGGGGACACTGTCCGTGCTGCCCCCCTGCAAAGTGCTGCCCTAGGCCTGGTCCTTGTTGGCCTAGGGCAGGATACAGCATTGGGGGACACCACATATGGATCAAAATTGACTGGTTCTGCAGGGACCGGCTACATTTTGATCCATCTTTGGCCATCTTTAGACTTTAAACTTTCAAAACTATTGTGTTCCCAACTTGGAAATTGCCAAAGTCATTTCTGCTTTTTATTTCTCTATGAATTAGGACATAAACTAGGCATTAAAGGGAAAAAAAACAATGTTGGAAATATATTATTACTTGACTTTTGGTAATGTTGTAACAAAAATCGAGAAGTTTGTATACAATGATTTCCAGCAGTAAGAGATGAAGAAAGGCACAGTGTGAGCTTGCTTGCAGTCTTTGACTATCCCACTGCAGAAAGCAGCTCTGCACATTTGGATTTGCAGACACTAATGTGCCAGACACATTCTGCAAGAAAAAGGGCTCGATTCTATTGGCATCATGTGCTGATTTCAGGCTCCTTTGACCTGTCTGGGTCTCTCAGTAGACTAGACTTCTTGCTGTACACTTCTCTTGTCTATTGGCTGCCTGCTCATAAATATGGAGAACAGCTTCTTGCGGAGGGAGCCCCCTCCTTTTTCTCTGGGCAGGCTACTTCACACTATCACCATGTCCCTTGAATAGCTCCCTCCTTGTTATCCCTTGCAGCCACAAGGAGGAAGCCAAGAGCTAGCCTGTCCAAGTTTGGGGAATGAGAAGTGAAGGGGTGCAGTCAGGGAAAGTTACAACTCACACTGCAGGGGAAGCATGCGGGAACATTCATGAAACAGCAAAGAACCAGTAAAATATGCCATACTGATCACTAAAACCTCATAGGAAGAAGTAGCTGCAAAGTAGCTGCAAGAAATCAACAGCACTGACACACAACAAAAAATTACAGAAGATAAAAACAAGTATTTTAACTGCTTTATGCCACCAAATTGCAACACTTTAAATAAGGCTTTAATGTAGGGAGGCAGGGTGACTTGCTAGTCATGTGATTGGCTCTCACAGTAACCATGTCCATCAGAAGTTGTGACCAAGAGCCTACTTTAAAGCCTACTGCTACATATATGTGTTATGTAGAAGAGAATAGAGCTTTTCTATGATACAAAGGGATTGATGTACTAAAACTACAGAGTGCAAAAAAATATGCTGCAGCTGTGTATGGTAACCAATCAGCTTCTAATGCCTTGTACACACGATCGGAATTTCCGATTAAAAAAGTCAGACGGAATTTTTTCATCGGATATTCCATGTGTGGACCCCCATCTGACTTTTTTCCGTCGGAGTTTTGAAATAGAACATGTTTTATTTTTTTCCGATGGAAAAAAATCCTATCGGATATTCCGATCGTCTGTGTGGAACTCCGACGGAGAAAAAAACACGCATGCTCAGAATTAAGTCGATGCATGCTCAGAAGCATTGAACTTCATTTTTCTCGGCTCGTCGTAGTGTTTTACGTCACCGCATTTGGACGGTCGGAATTTGGTCTGACAGTGTGTATGCAAGACAGCTTGAACGAAATTCCGACGGAAAATTCCATCTGATTTTACCCCATTGGAAATTCCGATTAAGTGTACAGGGCATAACTTCAACTTGTTTAAATAAACTTTGATAATAAAACCTGGAAGCTGATTGGTTTTTGCACTCTCCAATTTTAGTAAATCAACCCCTATGTATCATAGAAAAGCTTTGTATTCCCTTCTGCATAAAACATATACTGTATGTTGCAGTAAGGTAAGTGGGCTTTAATGCACACATCAACCCCATAGTGCTTTACCAAACTGAATGTCATTCATTTAGCATTTACATATTTAACCCCTTCTCATCACCTCAGTTTAAATAAGACTTTAATGCAAGTAGGCAATGCGGCTTCCCAATCACATGGCTATAAGAAGATTGCCAAGACCCTGAAACTGAGCTGCAGCACAGTGGCCAAGACCATACAGTGGTTTAACAGGGCAGGTTCCACTCAGAACAGGCCTCGCCATGGTCGACCAAAGAGGTTGAGTGCATGTGCTCAGCGTCATATCCAGAGGTTGTCTTTGGGAAATAGACTTATGAGTGCTGTCAGCATTGCTGCAGAGGTTGAAGGGGTGGGGGTCAGCATGTCAGTGCTCAGACCATACGCCGCACACTGCATCAAAGGTCTGCATGGCTGATGTGTAAGGTCCCTTTCAGACAAGTGGGCTCTAACAGCGGATCTGCCTGCCCAGCGGGGAATCTGTTCACTGATCCCCGCTGAGCAAGCGGATGACAGGTTCGCTATCCACTATGGGCTGTCGGATGGAAATGAACCACTTGTCTCTTTCCATCCAACTATCATCCGATCCGTCAAATGGATAGGGAATGGATCCCCAGCTGTCTATTTTTAGTAAACACTATCGGATCAGATATTGGCGGGTGTCAGTAGATACATGTTCGTCGCCAGCCCTGATGTAAAGCGCTGCGCAAACTGTTGGCGCTATATAAATCCTGTATAATAATAATAATAATCTGTCACTCCAGGGCAATGGATGGTACAATCGGGTCTGCCTAAAAAACTGACAGGCGCACCCAAATTGTCCACCCATGTAAAAGGGGCCTAAGGGATCATTCACACAGTCATCCATCGCCCAGATCAGCATATTTCAACGGCAGGCGTAGTCAGGTGTTTTTGTGATCAGCTGCGGCTGCTCAGCCTATATAAATCAATGACAGGCTGACACTGTCAGTGGCTGTTCACATGTAATCTGACCTGTGGCTATGGGCAGATGAGCTGCTCTCAAAGCCTCCAGGGTCACTTATCTGTCTATACCAGTGATGGGGAACCTCGGCACCCCAGATGTTTTGGAACTACATTTCCCATGATGCACAACTGCATTGTACAGTGCATAAGCATCATGGGAAATGTAGTTCCAAAACATCTGGGGTGCCAAGGTTCCCCATCACTGGTCTATACCTACAGGTAATCAATCCATGCGCGATTACAGGTAAATGCAAACAGCTGCAGAGTTAGTCAGCTTGCCATTGATTCGTACAGGCTGAGCAGCCATAGCTGATCGTAAATGCCTGGCTGTACCCACTGCACAAATATGCTGATCTGGGGAAGGGGACAATTATGGCCCTGGATAGTCATGTGAATGAGCCCTGAATTTTCATAGCGCAATGCAACACACCTGTTTGGTGTGAACAGGGAACATAGAGGAACATCTGCCCTATGCAGATCATCGCAGCTCAATGGATACTGTATGAATGAGAGAGACCCTTCACTCACACCTACAGTATGCAACAGCTGCATGTTATTTGTGAATTTCAATGCGCATTGTAACACATTACAATGTGCTATCACACTATTCCACATGTCTCACAATGCTGTAGAATGAAAAGAAAGTCGAACAGGTCATATTTTTCAAATCACGCTGCAAAGTATCGCAGAGATGTGAACTCCCCATCATTTATAACATTAGAATTATGTGCACAGGAATTGTAGGGCATCGTGTGATCATGATCAGTTGAGTCCATCAAGATAGTGGGCATACCCCAACCTATAATGTCATGCA
Source organism: Rana temporaria (assembly GCF_905171775.1). Classification (NCBI taxonomy): domain Eukaryota; kingdom Metazoa; phylum Chordata; class Amphibia; order Anura; family Ranidae; genus Rana; species Rana temporaria. Next base: position 303,094,463 of record NC_053489.1, on the reverse strand, counting down.
GTGGCAGTTGCCATAGCCATAGCATCTCACACAGCTGCTATGGGTCCTGAGGTAGGAGGGGGCCAAATAGGGAGACTGTAAGGGAAATTACACTTGAAATTTTAACTATTGATGGGCTGAAGTCAGAGTGGTAAACAATCCCCCTCTGTGTAGCAAGAAGCATTGTCTGTGTTACAATGTAGGTTTATTGCCCTCTGAGCTTCCGCAACAGACTGAAAGTAACTCTGTATGCCTAATGCATCATAAATACCACACTTTCTCTCTGCTTAAACCTTAAAGCAGAGCTCCAGAAAAAATAAAAAAATGTCCTTTGCAATGGGGCTGCCCCTGCACTGCATGGGTTAAAATGCTTAACTATGTCTAGGGGACAGGAACATTTGAATTACTTACCTGCTCCCGCAGGCTCCTCATTGCTGATAGAATTGCTCTCCCTGTGCTCCGGCAGACTAAGGTTCTCTGGCAACATCAAGACCAATTTTGTATGTTTTGCATTGATCAACAGTGCTGAGATACTTTGGTCATAAAAAAACAATTTTAATTCAAGCAATCAGATTATGAGATTACAGTATTTGCCGGCGTATAGGACGACTGGGCGTATAAGACGACCCCCTAATTTTCCAGGAAAATGTTGGTTTTGGGATATACTCGCCATATAAGACTACCCCCTTCCTACTAGTCTTTCTGGAAGCTGAGGGGTAGCCAGAACAACTGCTGACAGAAACAGGCTTTTTTTCAAATCTCACTGTGCCATTACATTACATGCCTCACTGTGCCATTACATTACATGCCCCACTGTGCCATTACATTACATGCCCCACTGTGCCATTACATTACATGCCCCACTGTGCCATTACATTACATGCCCCACTGTGCCATTACATTACATGCCCCACTGTGCCATTACATTACATGCCTCACTGTGCCATTACATTACATGCCCCACTGTGCCATTACATTACATGCCTCACTGTGCCATTACATTACATGCCCCACTGTGCCATTACATTACATGCCCCACTGTGCCATTACATTACATGCCCCACTGTGCCATTACATTACATGCCCCACTGTGCCATTACATTACATGCCCCACTGTGCCATTACATTACATGCCCTCACTGTGCCATCACTTGGCCCCACAGTGCCATCACTTGGCCCCACAGTGCCATCACTTGGCCCCACAGTGCCATCACTTGCCCCCACTGTGCCATCACTTGCCCCCACAGTGCCATCACTTGCCCCCACTGTGCCCCCACTGTGCCATCACTTTCCCCCCCACTGTGCCATCACTCACGTTTTGCAGCTTCTGGCTTCCAGGCCGGTGACAGTCTCCGTCTGCTGCGAGCGTCCATGATTTGAAAGCCGTGCCTTCTTCTCAGACTGTCCTGTGATAGGCGGAACTCAAATTTTCCCAGCAGCGCCTCTGTTCTGTGTTCCGCCTATCACGGATGTCCTCTCGTCCGAGGATGAGAAGGCATCCGTGATAGGAGGAACACAGAACAAAGGCGCTGCTGGGAAAATTTGTGTTCCGCCTATCACAGGACAGTCTGAGAAGAAGGCGCGGCTTTCAAATCATGGACGCCCGCAGCAGACGGAGACTGTCACCGGCGTATAAGACGAACCCCGACTTTGGATGCATTTTTTTGCATCCAAAAAGTCGTCTTATAGGCCGGAAAATAGGGTACATGATGAAAGCAGAGATGCCATCAATAACTCATCTCTTAACTATCAGGCACTAGAGATGAGCTCCAGCATTTGGGTGCTCTTTCAAACCCAACATGTGGCTGGGCTCACCAGGAACCTGTTACCTATAAAGGGCCAATCATCTGCAACTAAGGCTTTCCCTGCTCTTGGGCTGCCCATATATACCCAGTGGTGTATTTAGGTTTTGTGCTGCCCTAGGCCTGACTAAACTCGTGCACCCCTAATTTAAATACGACCCACCCCTTCCTGGCAAGGCCACACCCCTTTCTGTTTAAGATCCGCCCTGACATTTTTGAGTGGGGACACTAGTTCTGAGGGTCTGGGGGGGGGTGGATTCCCTTAATTTGCATAGATTTCCTCTCACTTCCTGTTTGGCTATGGGGCAGGAAGTGAAGGGAAATCTCTGCAATAGGACAGGGATGGTAAAAAATAAACTGACAAGGGCTATAACCTTCTCTTACGCTATCCAAAATGAAAAAAAAAAAAAAAGTGTTGTCTAAAGTTCTTTAAGCACACATTTATGAAATTTTAAGGGGAGGACTAAGAAGATATAACCATGACATTGTTGCAGCAGAAAACATATTGCACAGTGAGGAAGGTTTGTGGTCCAGGATGATTGGACAGTCAAAATTAGAAGCAGCCCCCCCCCCCCCACACACACACACACAGTTGCGGAATGCCGGCCGCATAGCCGCATACTGGAAGCAGTGCGGATGCTTTATGGGGGCGCTAGACTAATTTGCCTCTCAGCCCAGTCCGCCCCATAAGACTGGCGCTACACTAAAAGTGTAGCGCAAGCCGACGGGGACTCTTTCCGTGCTGCCCCCCTGTAAAGTGCTGCCCTAGGCCTGGGCCTTGTTGGCCTAGGCCAGGATACAGCGTTGTATATACCCCCCTTGTGTGGGGAATGCCCCTGCCACAAATAAATGGTCAGGCAGATAACAGCTTCCTGGTTGTCTTGACCATGTGGTTTTGGAGGAGCATCCGAGTGTGGCCACAAGCGATTCAATTTCTTTTTTTATTCTGATAGATTGGGATTTAAATACAACAATCAGAATAAGAAAATAAATATTGTCATTTTATAATACAAATTATAAAATAAAAAGTGTATATGGAGTTCTTCATAAAAACAACATATACATTGCATAATAAATACATACTGCACGCTTAATTTAACCCCCCATTCAAAAACAGTATGGGCCATGGAAAAGAGTTGCCTTGTATCAAATCTGCAAACAATCAAATAGCCATACTTTCCCTTCTGATCGATTTAGAGTATGTTCAATCAAACTGAGTGCATGGGCCAGAATGGAAATGTATTGATTGTTTTGCCTCAGTCAGCAGCACTGAAATGCTTTTGTCATTAATCTGATTGTATTTCAATCGATCAGATTATAGGATTAAATGGTGAAAATAGAGATGCAATCGATAAATTATGATCTCTGCAATAAGGTAAAAAAACATTCTGTAAGCAGCTCCACCCCCCAGCTTCCCCAATCACTTATCTGAGTCCTATCTTGATCCAGCAATATGCTTGAGAGCAGCAGCTCTCTTGACTTTCTCTCTCTCTCCTCATTGGCTCACACACAAGTGGGAACCATTGGCTCCTGCTGCTGTCAATCACAGGCAGTGAAGAGAAAGTGAGGGGATAGGGCCAAGTCGCGCTCTGTGTGTCTTATGGACACACAGAGACAACTCAGGATCAAGCATACATATGTGCCCCCCATAGCAAGCGACTTGCAATGGGGGCACTTGGCAGGGGGAGGAGCCAGGAGCACTGGCAGGGAACTCGACAAGAAGAAGATCCAAAAAATAAATTGATTATTAAAAGATTATTAAAGCGTGTATAGCTACCATAACACATTAAATCATTTCCTGTGTGGCATATTGATAATCATAATGATTTAAAGGGTCACTAAAGGAATTTTTTTTTTAGCTAAATAGCTTCCTTTACCTTACTGCAGTCCTGGTTTCATGTCCTCATTGTTCGTTTTTGCTTTTAATGTTGCTGTAAATCCTCTCTGTTCTGGACACTTCCTGGTTGCCTGTTTCCTGATAACCACAGTGCTGGGAGATTTCTCACGGTGGTCACTAATGTGATTATTGTGTGTAAAACGAAACTGGATTGGTGCTGAGGAGTTTTAGACAAAGTATCACTGCTCTCTATTGGCTGACTGCCCTCTAGTGGCTCTCTGTACATCAGAGAACCAGGAAACAACAACAAAAACGAAACTAAACTGCAGGCACATTATATGATTGTTTTTTATCTATTTTTTAATCATTTTTAAAAGGAATCAGTTAACTATTATGTCTCTATGCCCTGTAAACAGTCATTTCAGCTAAAAAAAAAAATTCCTTTAGTGACCCTTTAAATCCACATCCTCATGTGTGCCAAATCGATTGAATTTTTTGTTCACTATAGATCGATTATTCCTATTGGAGAAGATCAATGTGAAGGGAACTCAATAATTTATGTGTGGAAGGCCACCATAATGATTAAAATACTGTGTGTGGAATATTGATTGAATGGGTTGCATACTATTGATTGATTATTCCTATTAGATAATATTGATCTGAAAATAAATTGATTATTTAACGAAGCGTGTATAGCTACCATAACGAATGAAATTCTTTCCTGTGTGTGGCATATGGATCACCATAACGACTGTTATCCACATCCCTGTGTGTGCCAAATCGATTGAATTTTTTTTCGACTATAGATTGATGATTCCTATTGGAGGAGATCAATGTAAAGGGAAGTCTATAATTTATAGAAGTAACTATAACCATCATAATGATTAAAATACACTTTCCTGTGTGTGGCAATTGAATGGGTTGTGGACTATAGATTGATTATTCCTATTGGAGGAGATTGATCAGAATATAAATGTATTATTTCCCAGATTGTAAGCTCTAATGAGCAGGGCCCTCTGATTCCTCCTGTATTGAATTCGTAGGTGTGCACATCCTATTGCATTAGGGTGTGCACCCCAAAGTTTAAACACGTGTGTGCATGTGTATATTTACCGACAGTGTCAGTAGGGCAGTGGATGGTGTCAATAGGGCAGAGATTGGTGTCAGTAGAGCAGTGGATGGTGTCATTAGGGCAGAAATAAGTGTCAGTAGAGCAGTGGATGGTGTCATTAGGTTAGAGATTGGTGTCAGTAGAGTAGTGGATGGTGCCATTAGGGTAGAGATAGGTGTCAGTAGAGCAGTGGATGGTGTCATTAGGGCAGAGATTGGTGTCAGTAGAGCAGTAGATGGTGCCATTAGGGTAGAAATAAGTGTCAGTAGAGCAGTAGATGGTGCCATTAGGGTAGAGATTGGTGTCATTAGAGCAATGGATGGTGTCATTAGGGCAGAGATTGGTGTCATTAGAGCAGTTGATGGTGTCATTAGGGCAGAGATTGGTGTCAGTAGAGCAGTGGACAGTGTCATTAGGGCAGAGATCGGTGTCAGTAGAGCAGTAGATGGTGCCATTAGGGTAGAAATAAGTGTCAGTAGAGCAGTAGATGGTGCCATTAGGGTAGAGATTGGTGTCATTAGAGCAGTGGATGGTGTCATTAGGGCAGAGATTGGTGTCAGTAGAGCAGTGGACAGTGTCATTAGGGCAGAGATCGGTGTCAGTAGAGCAGTGGATGGTGCCATTAGGGTAGAGATTGGTGTCAGTAGAGCAGTGGATGGTGTCATTAGGGCAGAGATTGGTGTCAGTAGGGCAGTGGATGGTGTTCTTAGGGCAGAAATAAGTGTCAGTAGAGCAGTGCATGGTGCCATTAGGGTAGAGATTGGTGTCAGTAGAGCAGTAGATTATGTCATTAGGGCAGAGATTGGTGTCAGTAGAGCAGTAGATGGTGCCTTTAGGGCAGAGATTGGTGTGAGTAGAGCAGTGGACGGTGTCATTATGGCAGAAATTGGCGTCAGTAGAGCAGTGGACGGTGTCATTAGGGTAGAGATTGATGTCAGTAGAGCAGTGGATGGTGCCATTAGGGCAGAGATTGGTGTCAGTAGAGCAGTGGATGGTGTCATTATTCGTGTCAGTAGAGCAGTAGATGGTGTCATTAGGGTAGAAATAAGTGTCAGTAGAGCAGTGGATGGTGCCATTAGGGTAGAGATTGGTGTCATTAGAGCAGTGGATGGTGTCTTTAGGGCAGAAATAAGTGTCAGTAGAGCAGTGGATGGTGTCATTAGGGCAGAGATTGGTGTCAGTAGGGCAGTGGATGGTGTCATTAGGGCAGAGATTTGTGTCAGTAGAGCAGTGGATGGTGCCATTAGGGCAGAGATTGGTGTCAGTAGGGCAGTGGATGGTGTCAGTAGAGCACTGAATGGTGTCATTAGAGCAGTAGATGGTGCCATTAGGGCAGAGATTGGTGTCAGTAGAGCAGTGGATGGTGTCATTAGGGTAGAGACTGGTGTCAGTAGAGCAGTAGATGGTGCCATTATGGCAGAGATTGGTGTCAGTAGAGCAGTAACTGGTGTCATTATGGCAGAGATTGGTGTCCTTAGAGCAGTAGATGGTGCCATTAGGGCAGAGATTGGTGTCAGTAGGGCAGTGGGTGGTGTCTTTAGGGCAGAGATTGGTGTCAGCAGGGCAGTGGGTGGTGTCTTTAGGGCAGAGATTGGTGTCAGTAGAGCAGTGGGTGGTGTCTTTAGGGCAGAGATTGGTGTCAGTAGGGCAGTGGGTGGTGTCTTTAGGGCAGAGATTGGTGTCAGTAGAGCAGTGGATGGTGTCATTAGGGTAGAGATTGGTGAAAGTAGAGCAGTGGGTGGTGCCAATAGGGTAGAGATTGGTGTCAGTAGAGCAGTTGATGGTGTCATTAGGGCAGAGTATGATGTCAGTAGAGCAGTGGATGGTGTCCTTAGGGCAGAGATTGGTGTCAGTGGAGCAGTGGATGGTGTCCTTAGGGCAGAGATTGGTGTCAGTGGAGCAGTGGGTGGTGTCATTAGGGCAGAGATTGGTGTCAGTAGAGCAGTGGATGGTGTCATTAGGGCAGAGATTGGTGTTAGTAGAGCAGTGGATGGTGCCATTAGGGCAGAGATTGGTGTCAGTAGAGCAGTGGATGGTGCCATTAGGGTAGAGATTGGTGAAAGTAGAGCAGTGGGTGGTGCCAATAGGGTAGAGATTGGTGTCAGTAGAGCAGTTGATGGTGTCATTAGGGCAGAGTATGATGTCAGTAGAGCAGTGGATGGTGTCCTTAGGGCAGAGATTGGTGTCAGTGGAGCAGTGGATGGTGTCCTTAGGGCAGAGATTGGTGTCAGTGGAGCAGTGGGTGGTGTCATTAGGGCAGAGATTGGTGTCAGTAGAGCAGTGGATGGTGTCATTAGGGCAGAGATTGGTGTTAGTAGAGCAGTGGATGGTGCCATTAGGACAGAGATTGGTGTCAGTAGAGCAGTGGATGGTGTCATTAGGGCAGAGATTGGTGTCAGTAGAGCAGTAACTGGTGTCATTAGGGCAGAGATTGGTGTCATTAGAGCAGTAGATGGTGCCATTAGGGCAGAGATTGGTATCAGTAGGGCAGTGGGTGGTGTCTTTAGGGCAGAGATTGGTGTCAGTGGAGCAGTGGGTGGTGTCCTTAGGGCAGAGATTGGTGTCAGTAGAGCAGTGGATGGTGTCAGTAGTTTTTATTTTTATACTTTTTACAATTGTATGGTTTCAATTATACTTGTTTTTACAATTTTTCACCAAAGCCCAGTTAAAGTGGAGGTTCACCCTATAAAACATTTCTAACACTACATCCAGCACCGTGCTGCATATAAAATGACACTGACCTTTATTTATTTTTTCCCGTAGATATCGTTTAGCCGTGGAATTCACCGCGGCTTCCGGGTGGGGAATCCCGCGGGAGTGGGCGTTCCTATTGACATGCCAATCAATTGGCTTGCTAAACAACGGCGCACACAGCGCATCACGACTTCCCGAAGGAAGCTCTGGTCGGTTAGGCTCTATTCGGCGCCTGCGCACCGGCGCCGAATAGAGCCGAGCCGACCCGAGCTTCCTTCGGGAAGTCGTGATGCGCCGTCGTTTAGCAAGCCAATTGATTGGCATGTCAATAGGAACGCCCACTCCCGCGGGATTCCCCACCCGGAAGCCACAGTGAATTCCACGGCTAAACGATATCTACGGGGAAAAAAAAATAAAGGTCAGTGTCATTTTATATGCAGCACGGTGCTGGATGTAGTGTTAGAAATGTTTTATAGGGTGAACCTCCACTTTAAATTGACCGGTGTTGAAACAGGGAGAATCTGCGGCACCCAGGGTAATAAAGGTGTGCCAGGCACACCTGGCACACCCTGTGCCCACACCTATGATTGAATTGCATTGTAACTGTATTGTTTGGCCTAACGTTGTATATCGCTGCGCAAACTGTTGGCTCTATATAAATCCTGTATAATAATAATTTATCAAAGAGTTTAAAGCTACCATAACGAACGTATAAGAAATAAGAAACCCTGTGTGTGGCATATTGATAAATCCATACCCCAGCGTGTGCCAAATTCTGTTGACTATTGATCTAAAGGGCACTAATACGTTTAGAAGGTGATCGGTATTTTTGCATCCATTTAGCAAACTTTGGCCTTATTTGGGGAATGGTTGTGCATGTGTGTATGTAGGTGTGAGGATCCAATGTACTTCGTATATACATTGATGAATGCTGATGGATTTGTGGTGACCCAGCCAGGTATGGGATTAGTGTAACAGATGTGGAATAGTTGGTGTTGGGATGAATGACAGAGAGGTCGGTGTATTGTAGTGCAGGGAGGAGAGGAATGTAGAGGATGGAGGGAGGAGGAGGGGGGAGGGGGGGTCCTGGGAGAAGGTGGGAGGGCGGTGACAGCTGGAGTTGGGAAGCTGAATAGGGGGAGGTGGGAGGAGCTAGGAGGGGAGCCGCCGCCTTGGCGTCCAATGAGAGCTCGGTAGAAGGTGGTGTAGCGGGCGGCTGTGCAGTGAGTTGCCTGATGTGCTGAGCGGAGCAGACTGACAGACAAGGGGGGCCGGGGAGACACAGCGCCTGCCAACACAAGTCCACAATAATAAAAAAAAACACTCGGGATCGGCCTCTCCTGGACCGCGTTCAAGTCCGCCAGCCTCCAGGAGTGCAGGAGCCAGAAGAACACAACTACTACTTCTCTACTACTACTTCTACTACTACTTCACCCTGCACCGCCGCTCCTCATACCTCACACCTATTTATAAACAAACACGTCACCCCTAGAACAAAATAAAACACAGCAGCAGAAATAAGTGTGAGCTAAGACATGTGAAGAGCCCCGGAGTCCTGTCATTAATGCACTACACTGCCATGGTATGTGTTTTAGACATCCTTCTGGGTGCTGCTGTCATAGCGATTGTGGGGGAGGGGAGGGGTGCCCACAACTTGGATCGGTTGTCTCATTTTGGCAGCAACTGGATGTGGGTCACACTTCTGTGCCAGCAATCCGTGCATGGAGCTGGGGGCCAAGGGGGTAAGACTTGGCACCCATCCTGCCAGACATAGAGACCACCCCCAGCTTTCTGATACATACCTTCTGTATAATGATGCCATGGGGGTACCGACCTGCACCCATCACCTTATGTAACCTCCACAAGTGTTCACATTTTTTCCATGCCAGTGTGTACCCAGAGGAGGAGAGCCCAACTATGTCTGAGAAGGTGTAATTACCCCCCAATTTAGGGGCTCATCCTCAACCACCATACCCTATAGACAGCTAGGGAACCCAATATTATCAGGAGACATATTCAACTTCTACAGAGATCCATTTACACACAGGGAACTTTAATAGTGATTTATAGGTTACCCTATAGGTATCTATAGGCACCTAGGCAAACTCAATACTGCTAGGAGTTGGCACTGATGTGTATGTTACCCTATAGGTATGTATAGGCACTTCATACATTGTAGTACTTCCAAAAGTTGTCACTTATGTATATGTTACCCTATAGGTATGTATAGGCACTTCATACATTTTATTACTTCCAAAAGTTGTCACGTATGTATATGTTACCCTATAGGTATGTATAGGCACTTCATCAAGTTTATTACTTCCAGAAGTTGTCTCTGATGTATATGTTACCCTATAGGTATGTATGGACACTTCATAAAGTTTAAAACTGCTGGAAGCTGTCACTGATGTATATGTTACCTTATACACACCCTACGTGTTACTATATGTATGGACACTTCATAAAGTTTAATACTGCCAGAAGTTGTCACTGATGTATATGTTACCATATAGGTATGTATAGGCACTTCATACATTTTATTACTTCCAAAAGTTGTCATTTATGTATATGTTACCCTATAGATATGTATGGACACTTCATAAAGTTTAATACTTCCAGAAGTTGTCACTGATGTATATGTTACCCTATAGGTATGTATAGACACTTCATGAAGTTCATTACTTCCAGAAGTTGTCACTTATGTATATGTTACCCTATAGGTATGTATGGACACTTCATAAAGTTCATTACTTCCAGAAGTTGTCACTTATGTATATGTTACCCTATAGGTATGTATGGACATTTCATGACATTTAAAACTGCCATATAGACACCCTACATGTTACCCTATAGGTATGTATAGACATTTCATGACATTTAAAACTGCCATATAGACACCCTACATGTTACTAAAATGTATAGACACTTCATAAAGTTTAATACTGCCAGAAGTTGTCACTGATGCACATGTTACCCTATAGACATCCTACATGTTACTGTTTGTATGGACACTTACTGAAGTTTAATACGGCCTGAAGTTGTCAGTGATGTATATGTTACCCTATAGGTATGTATGGACACTTCATGAAGTTTTAACCTGCCAGAAGTTGTCACTGATATAAATGTTGCCCTATAGACACCCTACTTGTTACTATATGTGTAGACACTTCATAAAGTTTAATGCTGTCAGAAGTTGTCACTGATGCACATGTTACCCTATATACATCTTACATGTTACTGTAGGTATAGATGTTTAATACTGCCAGAAGTTGTCACTGATTTATGTTACCCTATAGGTATGTATAGACACATCGTAAAGTATAATACTGCCAGAAGTTGTCATGGATTTATATGTTACACTATAGACATCTTACATGCTGTTGTATCTGTAGACACTTCATAAAGTTCAATACTGCCAGAAGTTGTCACTCATTTATATGTTAAATCTATAGACATCTTACATGTTACTGTATGTATAGACACTTCATGACGTTTAATACTGCCTGAAGTTGTCACTGATATATATGTTACTGATATATAGATGCCTATGGAAGTTCAATACTGGCATGAGCTACCAATGATTTATGTTACCCTATATACCTAGATATCTTACCAGGTGAGTTTGCCTAGTGTCTATACATACCTATAGGGTAACTTATAAATCACTATTAAAGTTCCCTGTGTGTAAATGGATCTCTGTAGAAGTTGAATATGTCTCCTGATAGTATTGGATTCCCTAGGTGTCTATAGGGTATGGTGGTTGAGGGTGAACCCCTAGATTGGGGGGGGGGGGGGGTAATTACACATACACAGACATAGTTGGGCTCTCCTCCTCTGGGTACTCACTGATATATATGTTTCTGATATATAGATGCCTATGGAAGTTCAATACTAGCATGAGCTACCAATGATTTTTGTTACCCTATATACCTAGATATCTTAATTATTTATATGTTACCCTATACATAGAAATGTTACTATATGTATAGACACTTCAGGAAGTTTAATACTACTAGGAGATCTCACTGATTTATATGTTACCCTATACATAGAAATGTTACTATATGTATAGACACTTCAGGAAGTTTAATACTACCAGGAGCTCTCACTGATTTATATGTTACCCTATACATAGAAATGTTACTATATGTATAGACACTTGAGGAAGTTTAATACTACCAGGAGCTCTCACTGATTTATATGTTACCCTATACATAGAAATGTTACTATATGTATAGACACTTGAGGAAGTTTAATACTACCAGGAGCTCTCGCTGATTTATATGTGGGAGTTGTCACTGCTTTACATGTTACTCTATACATAGATATGTTACATGTTACTCTATCCATAGCCACCAATGGAAGTTGACGATTTTATTGTCTTGCAGCTAGGGCTTTCATTGATTGCTGAAAGTTGTTAGCATTTGCTTGTCTTCTGTCATTGATCTGATATTATTCTTTAATATCACCATATTACGGTATAGATAGATATCCATAGAAGGGAAGCATTGTCATTGGCTTGCAGCAGGGTCTTTCATTGATTGCTGAAGGATGTTAGAAGAGCTTAGCTAGCTTCTCTAATTTTTCTGTAACGATTTGGATTAAAAGTAGTATCGCCATCTTACTATATACATAGGCACTTTGCATAGACATCTTGCATGTTACTTTATACATAGACACCTATGGGAGTTAACCATTTGTATTGGCCTGCAGCAGGAGCTTTCACTTATTGCTAAACAATTGTTAGAAGAGCTTGTTTGGCTTCTGTTTTTGTCCTGATTTTCGATGTAACACTTTGGATACAAACAAAGTAGCAGGGTTACTAGATACATAGACATGTCACATGTCATTGTTTACGTAGACACAAGTTCAACAATACGACTGGCTTACATCAGGTGCTTTCACTGATTGATGAAAGTTGTTTTAGTTTCCACCATTGATCTGATTTTCTTTGTAACACTTAACACAATACTGTATACATCTTATTGTATGTA